>NC_135122.1:13409826-13716587 GCF_050908995.1 Andrena cerasifolii
GAGATCCACTTTGACATTGTGCAGGTATATTCTTGAGATCCCAAGTATTACGAAAATACACAAAAAGAAAAATCGGAAAAAATGTTCACAGTTAAAGGATTAGTTCCAATAGTAGTAAGTTCATGAGAATTTTTTTCCTTTCTCTCTTTTGTCTTATCTAGGGAGTGCACTTTGGCAATTATTTCAGGCAACCGCAAAGCACCCTGCATAATTAAATAGGGGGAAGCGGAAGGAGAGGATCTTCTTCTAGTATTCACGTTATTAACTGCTTTATTCCTTGAAGGAGGATTTCCTAAATTCTTCAGGATCGGAGAGAAGTGGGTTAATACCAATGCAGTGAACGATTCAAGCATTCTCGAGGTGGTAAAAGTGGCAGTTTTAAAGTAGAAAGTGTAAGGAATGCGAGAGGGTTGCAGTTGACACGACTTTTGATGGAGCTATATCAACGTTTGGGAACTGAATTATGAGTCGTAATGCTACTTGACGAGTGTGTTTTACGACGTTCTGTTTTGGTCTACCCCACGTCGCTCGTAATTTTATTACAGAACGTAGTAATTTTTATTGGGGCAATCAATTTTATGAAGTTACTAGCTTTGTAGCTGTTGACGCGAAAGATTCTTTAATTAGTTTCATGTTCCTTTCTGTGGAAGCTTATAGTTTGCTGGCGAAATTTTTTTAATTAAAATGAAGTTTCCATTTACTGTTGCAAAATCCTTTAGCAAGTGTTCACTGTCTCCTAGAGACTTAAAGTATCACGGTTGCCTACTGGCACGGATAAGACATCGATGGTTGGTAAAGCAGAAGGTTACTAAGGGTCAGTAGAAATTCCAGAACATTATAAGTAAATTAACAGCGAATGTAACGTAACAAACGTTATAATTCAGCCAGATAGTGGAAATGAATGTTAGTGAACATTTCCTATATCAGACATGATTAGAATAATTTTTTCCTATCTTCTTTCCATGAACTACCTTTGAATACAAGTCCCACGCGCAATATTTTCAAATATTCGAACATGTCCAACATATAGGTCTCTAAGTTTAATAATCTGATGCACTAATATAAGAAATTTGCTTCCCTTTCATCGGATGTTCTCATTTGCAAGGTAGAGTGCGCCATGCTACCGCTTCAATATTATTCATGTCGGTATTTCAGTCTGAATAAGGCTAATTGCTTCAAAATTTATGGAAATTTTCGAGGGAACTGTTTCAAACAGCCGTAAAAAGTTCGATCCAAGAACCCTGCGTAACATTTCTCGGAAATAATCAGAGATAATGAAAGGGGAGACAAAAGGAGCATGGATGGATCCGAGAATTATTTATTTCGACTGACGTGTTTCTTAAAATCCTCCAAGGAGAATGTAAGAGGACCAAATCGTAAAGTTTCACTTTTTACAGCCGCACATACAGCCGTCGTAAAATGTGCTCAATTTTCTTCAAGTTTTACGACGCCTGCGGTAATCTGTTTCCCAGAGATCCACACCTCCGTGCGGGATGTTTCGAAAATTCCGAGACCGTTTATCCTGACTAACACGTAGGCTACTCCGCGAACGGCAAAGAGAACGCAGGAGAACCAATCAAATTATCAGCATCCACAGAACACCCCGAAATGGGTATCCTTTTCTTGGAACCAATCAGTCATAGAGACAGTCCAATTTTCCACCGAAATGCAGTAATATCCAGAGGCCATAAATCCTGAAACGATTCAAAGTTCAGTAATCTCGTGTAAGAGATTTCGAAAAATCCTTGAAACCTCTACCTCCACTGACTCGTCCTCGATTCTTCCCCAATCAGCGCAATAGAACGCAGAATATTCACAGGTGCGTTCGTGGAACTTAATCGTCAAGCGTTGCAATCAAATCCTGCCAGCACTTTCCACCAGCCCATCATCAACCAAGTGATATCTCCCTAATGATATCTCGCCTGAGAATTCCGGTGAGCGGGCGACACGGCGCGGCGACTCGTAAATAAGCGGGTGTGATGTAAGCGGTTCAGCGGATGCCTTGTAATCTTTAACGAGGCCCCGTTTTCGAATGGCAGAGGAGAGGGGTGGTTTTGTGTAGCAGCGTTTTCTTGTTGTGCGCGATCAGGGGGGAATCAATAGGACGATCCAGCCACGATTCGCTGCGCGATTGCACGTGTATCTTGCTGCAGACGCATGTAGGTTAAGAGTGCACGGTCGCGTGTAATATAGAACAGAACTCGTACGAGCCGCGAGTGCGAGTTACGGTAGGTAAGTACCGTTCGTTCGGACGACAGTTGCTGTGCAGGTGTATGGAATCGGTTGCACGTTGCGCGCGTATCTCGCCGCTAAGCTTTCTCGTTTCGCGAAAACTTGCCACCTCTTATCGGAGGCGGGTTGGACCATTCCCATCCAGTGGATATACGCATCGGTCGTCCGTTTCTTCTTGGACGATCCTCGCGTTTATACGTTCCCCCCCGGAGACCGACTTGGAAGAATTCCGCGGGGCGTACCTTTATTGGTGCCAGCCACTTTGGAGCTGGAGTGGAGATGAATAGATAGCAGAGATGTTCGTATAAAGATTGTTTAATCGCGCGAAGAAGAAGGAGTTAAAAAGATAGCGAAACCAGTATGAATCTGACGCGCGGCATTAAACATCGGGATTTAGCTGGTAATCCGAATATCGAGATCGTGCAAAGATCCCGGCGTAAAACATCTAAGCTCATTTGTAACGCTGCTTGGTACATCCCGAGTGATATCATCCAGTGCGATCCGAGGATCTCGACGATTAAAGAAGAAATTACCGACTACGGCGTGGAATATCGTGCACGCCTCGGAAACCGCAAGAACCTGCTTGCTGTAAGCTTATTAGACCCAAGTGATCACAACTCTGAGGACTAAAAAGGCATAATCCGATAGACCTATCCAGCAGATGCATCAACAGAGATCCTCACTCTTAATACCTGCAAACATCTTGCGCGCTCCGACCGTGGTGCGGAAAATATTCCTGTGACCACAGCTGGGAGGTTACCACTTACGTCACCGTTGCTCTTCCTCGTATTTATCTATAATAGTCGAGTGTAATTGATAGGGGAACCTTTAATTTTCAACTACCTTAAGCAGACACGTGTAATTATAGATGAAGCACGATAGCACTTCTATAATCGTAGACCCCCAGTTTAAAGAATCTCGCAGAGAGGAGGCGAGCGTTCAGCTTCTCAAAGTTAAATTTCCGAGCCCTACCTGCGTGACCAACGTCCTCGTGGAACTTTTCCAATGAAGGAGCGAGCAGAACTCCCCAGCCAAGCTGCAGTCCATTGCAGATCACTTGGACGAGAATCGCGATCAGCACGATCACGTGTCCCCAGCCACCCTCGGGATAGTAATGTCTCTTCAGTGTGATTCTCTTCCGAGCGTTTATCGCGGTGAGACTCTCCTCTTCCGCCCCTTCCTCCACCAGGTCCTCGTAATCCTGAACGCTTCCCAAGCCTCCTTCGAGAATCAGCTGCTCGGAGAATCGCCTCCTCATCATCTTGGGAGTGATAGTCGCACTGCTCCGTCGACGCTCGTTGGCACCGTCCACCTCCTTCCTCTCCCTTTTCTGCTGCTGCGAGGCGAAACGCTTGTCCACCAGGAGCTCCTTCGACGAATCTACCGCGCGGCACTCATTATGCAAAGTCTGCCAGGATTCCTTGGCTCTGGCCGCGGTGATCTTCTCCTGGAAGTATCGCGGACTGGTTCTTGCGATGATTGGTTTCGTGGCACTCGCGTCCGCGACGCCGCTGCTTCTTCTAGTACACTCGTTCGCGTCTCTGGCCAGCGTTTGTTCGGAGAATCTGCGATTATCTGCGCGGCTGATCTTGGGGCCGCGTGGCGACTGCGTTTGATCCGAGTGCCGACGCTGGATCACCTCGACGATCGCCCCGTCCGCATCCTCGCGATCCACCTTGATCTCGTGGAACAAACTGGCGACCGAGTTCCTGCCGGAAGAGGGCGGCAGGATGCTCTGACAGGTGGACACAGAGTAGCTAGAGTCCTTTCTCTTTAAACCACCTAGGAACGCGTGATCCTTGCTCGAGCAGCTGGAGATCTTCCGGCGATAGTACTGGCACTGACTGCAACGACACTGACAGCGACACTGGCACTGACAATCGGACGAGACGGAGTGTTTCGCTGCTAAAAAACAGCGACACTTGGCCAGCCTGGTCAGCAGCTCTGGATGGGACAGAAAGATCTCCGGTATCTCGATGCTCCCGTTCCAGGACCTGCTGGTGTCCGTCGACGAGGTCCTAGTCAGATCTCGCTTCTGAACAGAGCTCTCCATGGACCAGGTCTCCGACTCGAGGCTCGAATTGTCAGGCAGCTTTGGCTTCCTTCGGACGACCAGCTGCTGAGATTTTATTGGTGTCTCGGCGGGATTACAGCCCTCGGATGGCTCGCCCGCGATGGTGTCCGCGTTAATCATCGCCGCGCTGTAAGAGTCGCGACGTTTGCGATAGGCATCTCCGTTCGGAGGACTCGATAAACCAGCTCCGTCGTCCATTTCGCAGGCGTACTTTTAACGATCGTAATTATGATTAGATGGTGATCGATAAATCCCTGGGTACCGCATGCGGGTACTGCAAGTATTGCACCGTTGCGGGGGGAGCACTCGAGGCTCGAGATAACTCCCGGCCCTTTGTTAAACAGTTTTTCGTGCCTCTCAAAGTAGCGGTTGGATAGCTTAAGTCGATAACAGATGAGTGAACATCTGTTTGTTGGTAGACTCGTTGGATTACCGTGGGTGTTACGATGTCGACATCAACTGAAATATGAGACACCGATGGTGTAATAATTCGACGATTGAGACGAAGCTACTTTTTACAGGAAACTACGTAATGTTTCCTCCGAGTCACTTCTTAATATGCTTCATTTTGTAACTCGCAGATTCGTGGATCGTTTGAAAGTAATCAGTATCTGTGACGAATCAAGAAGAGCTGCTTATCACCGAGAGGAATCCAGGAGGAAATGAAGCTCAACAGTGTTCGTCACCTGTGCATGGTAAGTCACATCTATCGTCCAACCAAGTCACTTTAAACCTCATTTTCCCTTCATGCTTCATGGGCACCGTGCTCGAAGATCGTTTCACAATATTCAATGTTCTCGTAACAAACCTCACGTCTCCTTCGTCGACAAGAAGTGCACCAACGTGTATTCACAGCACAGAGCTCATCGATTTGACACTTACTATTCAGTAGCAATTTCAACCCCTGCTTTAGAAGCAAGACTAACGAAGTTTCCCACCGCGAGTAGAAACTCCGTTCCGCTATCGTTCGCGTGGGTGATTTCGTGGTGGCCCGCGCGCATACAGCAGAAGTCGCGTTCTAACTGTCGAGAAGCAAACAAATTGATGCTCGTCCCTCGGAAGAAGGTCCTTCGCGAGTGCATCAGGATGCCCTGCACGCGTCCAAGTCGTACGTGAGGGTCCCGCGACGCGTCCAGACTGCCGATACAATGTCCCGATTTTTCTTGCACACGTGCTTCTCGCCGCCACGGCATCGAACCGGTGTCGCCGCGCACTTTCGTGCACACGCCAAATGAAATAAACGCACGATCGCGGGAACGTGAAATGTTTACCGCGATCGTGGCAGCCGCGATTACGGCGACGGTTTTTTACGGCCGCGGGATCATTGAGCAACGATTACGTTTGCAGAAGCCACCGCGGGCTCTCCTTTTTCCCATCGGCTGCGCGCACGGCGAGAGCGGCGTAAATTGCACCATCTAAAATATTCCTGCCGCCGCTGTTAATGAAGTTAAACGTTTCATTTACCGTAGCATGTTTTCGCGAAACCTGTACTGCGAGCGTATTTTCTCGAAAGATACGAGGATCACCTTGAGCCTCTGCTTTGGGACTCTGCATCTTCGCTTTCGATGGAGCAACGCGAGAGATAAGGTGATCGCCGCTTGGAAATATTGACCATTTCAGGTAATGCATTGCGCGGCTTGACGTTGCAATGAGCAATCACGCTGCAACGCACAACCCGGTGACTCACAGGATTTATCGTTTTCGTGGTATTCGATATTTCGCAAGACTGCGGTGTAACGACAGCGTTGCGAATTTTGGTTCGCGCCTCGGTCTCAATTGAATTCTACTTGAGTTCACAGCGTGCAATTCCATTCCAGACCAAGCGGATCACTCGCCCCATTACGATCTTTATGTTCGTGAACGTAACACCCTTCAGCTCCCGCGAGCCACCCGCCCGTTCCAAACTGATCAATAATCTATCCATCAAAGCACGTCCCAGGCCGCTGGAGCCCCCATCATTAAACACAGTTACCTAGCCGCCAAATATTTGCACGACCCGCCGTCAACTGCCGCGGGCGGCTCGTCGAAGCGACAGGGGCCGAAAAGGAACCGCGAGGAGCGTTTGATTTATGAAACCTAGCCGCTGGCTGGTATCTCCCAGCGAAGCTTTTCACTTACCGCGATCAGCCGATTGGGGGCAGGCTTCGAAATTCGCGCGGATTGCTTAATAGCTTCCGATAAGACGAACGGCGTCTGGGTCAATTAATTGACGGCCAATTAGCCGGGGGACGCGTCGAAGCAAGGAGGGGAGCGTTCGGGATCGGTGATGGGCTTACCTGCACTGTGAAGTGGCGGCTGATGGAACTTGAGTTCGGCGGTTAGGTACCAGCTGCCCGGAGCCGCCAACTGCAAACCGATCCCGAGGAAATGGACCAGCGCCGAACAAGTCACAATCACGTATCCCCAGCCTCCCTCCGGATAGTAGTGCCTCCTCAAGGTGGTCTCTTTCCTCGCCTCGGTCGCTCCGCGACGAGCCGCCTCTCCGTTCCTCGCCAGCCCGCACCTTCCTCCGCCCTTATCCCTATTCCTGGCGCTTCCAATTAGACCTCTCCCTCCTATTCTCTGCCAGCTGTTCCTCATTTTCGCCTCCGCCGTGGAATATTTACGGAGCGCTTCCGGCTTCTCCGTGACCCGGCACCGACTATCCCTGACCACGTTACTCTTCTTGCTCGACAAGGCGGGACCGAACGGGTCCACGCGTTGCTGAAGCAGACCCTCCGAGGTGCAATTCGGACAGGCGTGCTGAACTTTCACCCACTCTGCTCGGGAAGACGTTAGGTAATCATAATCCGGGATGTGATTATGCGTAGCCGCGGTTTGTTTGCCGGGAGTCGACGCTCGGGAGCTGGCCGCATCCTCCGGCGTGGCTTCGTTATGCTTGGGTGTCTCGATCTGAACGATCGTTTCGACTAGGAGGGAATCCTCGTTTCCTGCTTCAATGCCTACTCTCGAATGTTCGTGTCCGTTCGTAGACGCTGTGTAGTCGTAAGTCAGGACTTGTATACGAGGGGTCGCGGCCTTCCTACGGGGGGTCGTGCCTTCAGAGCTTGCAGCGTCTTCCATCTTGTATCCAGGATGTTTGGATGCCTCCAGTTGCACTGTGCTTTCAGGTGGCAGAGAATATTCATTTTCCACTTTAACGTCCACCTTTGAATCTCCGTATTTATTCAAACACCTTTTGCCATCGTAATTTAATGCTTTAATCCTGGGGATCGTCTCTGGGAGTGTACCAGCCGCGAGTTCCAACGCGTCCCAACCACGTTCAGGCGTTTCTGTTCGCGCCACGTTCTCGACCGGCTGAGAGTCTTTATTTTCCACTTTAACCTCCGCTCTCGTGCCCTCGAGTACATTCAGCGTCTGTCTTATTAACAACTTCGAAAATTCTCCCGAACCGTCCAATTTAGCGTCACTAATCCTCTCCCCCAAGATTAATCGAGGTCCTTCATCAGCCACTAAGAATTCCGGTACACTCCCCTCGGGTGTATCCCCGTTCCCCCGTCGACAATCTATCGCAGCATCGCTGGACGAGACACCGCGGGCCAATCTGGTCTCGCCGATGTCCCTTCTGCGTCTCCTATTCATAACGTCAGGTACAAAAGTGCGCAGCTCGAAAGTTTCCCCTAATTTACCACGGTCGTTCGCTCGGACGATCCTGGCCTCGTCCACGAACCGCCGTTTCGTCTCCATGGACGTGCAGCCGCCGTGATCGAGGAGAACGATCTCGTCGATCCACGGGGCGGATTTGGTCGCGGCCAAAAACGGATGGAAGCCCTCGCGGATCGTCGGGATGATCGTAAAAGCGCGCGAGAGCGGATCGAGGCGCACTTTCACCGTCTGGGGTGACCGATCCGGCCACGAGCTGCTGTGTCTCATGCTCGTTCGCTCTTCCTTTCGCACTGTCATCTCTCAATCGTCTCATCGGGGCAATCTATAAACCGTTTGGGAGATCTCCTCGAGCCAGGCGCGCTGTCTTCGTGCACGGACCAGAAGATCCCGCTGCCTGAGCGGGGATAAATTCAGTTCCTCCTCGAGCGACGACGCGTGTAATCCAGGGGAAAGCGGACGAGGGGATCCCCTCGACGCGTGTAAATTTTCCCCGCGGGCCACTATTATCTCCAAGATTCCGGGCGAAAGAACACTGGTGATCGCCACGAAACGACTGCATTTTTCGCTACCCTTCTGTAACGTGTCGCTCACTGAAACTGTTGCAGCACTTTTACGTTAGCTCGTGGAACGGTTCGCGGTTGTTAAAGTTGCGGCACTTGGGATTTTGATTTTATAAACCAGTCGTCGACGCTGCGCCGCGATTGCAAAGAAGATGCCCGAGGGGACTGTTAAAGGGACGGTGAAAGTTCGATGCAAAAAGATTGAAAATGAAGAAACGGTCCTGGCGAGTGCGCCAGGATGACTGCTACGCACGTGCTGCTCACTTGCGAGCAACCCTCTCCTCTCTCTCCCTCTTTCTCCCCCTGTTCTCCCTCTCCTTCTCTCGCTGTCTTCCTCTTCCCAATAGCGGGCGCATGCCTGCGATATTCGACGAATCGCGGAGCCCCGTGTGCCAAGGGTTCTTTCCCATGCATCTCGGACAATCGCGTGCTAATGAGAATCGGCAAAAAGAATTCGCGACACCTTCTTAAAACGATAAGCACTGCCTCGTTTCGCCGAAATTCACCTGGAACGACGTGGTAAGCCAGAGGGAAGAGGCGGGATACCCGGTCTGCCGGGGAGCGTATGGAGGATGTTCCCCAAATCTGATTCGCGAAGTGGAATCGCGACGGGGATCGTAAAATGTCTGTCCATAAAATTCGTTTCTTCGCGAAGCTTGTTGCACGGCGGTGTTTGGCGGACATTCAGTGATCGTTATCTGGGATCTTTATGCTCCTCTTCGGGGATCATTGTACAAGGGTCTTTCCTGCTTTAACAAAGTTTGGGAACGCGCAAACGTGCTCAGGAAGGAACGAATAAAATCCTGCAGATTTATGGGCGCCCGAGGAGCAAAAGTTTGCTCTGAAACTGCTAACGCAGAGCATGAATATGGGAATAATCAATTTGTGCGACAGGATTCTTCTGCGGCACGGAAAGTATCTGCGATCGCAGTGGCAATTAGAAGTAGCAGCTAGATTTCTATTAAAACCAGAATCCCCCTGTGTATATAACACATGGACCAAAACGAATGCACGCAATGGATCGTAAAGCCAAATCGTAAAGCAGGAAACATAAAGCTAAAGCCCCTGGATCAATCGAATGAGCAATTGAAGTCAGATAGGAGCAGCGGGGATCGATCAGGCCGAGAGGATAAAACGCGATCAGAACAAACGCGAAATCCATCCCCCGAAATCAATCTAACAGGGGGCTGGACGATCAATCTTCTCAGCCGTGGTCCAGAGCACTGACCTACCCTGAGGACGCGCGGCTTGTTCGAGGTGCCTACACGCGGCACCCACCGGGGACAATGAGTTATGAGTAGTGGGACGTCCGTTGTTAAATGAGGCGAAAGAGGGCGAAGGCGTCGGGAAGACGTACCGCGCCCTCGAACATCGAGCGACCTGGATTTTAGGGAAGGAAAAGAGTAGTCGTAAAAATTCGCTCGCCCGAGGAGATTGCCCGTGATGATGTTGTCGGTGCTGGTGTCAGCTGCACGATCATTCGACTTCTCCCGACCTGATGCGTGTCCCCTTGCGTTTTAATCCCGATAAAACGTCGAATCCCCCGCGGTTATCGTCGGCTGCTGCGAGGACGTGCGTTACGATTATTGAGCCACGTGGAGTGGTCGTCTCGTAACTCGTAACTGTAAACTTTGGCGAATAGCTGTTTGGCGCAGGCCCTGGGCTATTTTCCGTGCGAAACGTGTGTCTGAATTCAGGCTTCCCTCTTTTTTTTTTTATCTCATACCTCCGCTACTATAATCCGATTGCTCCTTTATGCGCCGCAAAATTGCAGGACCTCTGATTCCAAAAGTGTCCTCATAGCAAAGTGTCCACCTGGTTCGGCGGCACTGCGTCGTACTCTTAACTCTCGTTGTAAATTGAACGTCCACTGAGGAACACGTCGCATCTAGCGACGAACGGTGGCCAGAGAGACATTTGCCAGGCATGATGCATACGAATTCCTCTCGCGACGGCGAGAAGGAACGAAGACGCGTCCGCGAGACGAAAGAACAGGCGCATCTGTCCCCGGCCGTCAGCCGTCATAAATTCGCGCGCCCCGCGCTGTCTAAATGCTCGTAACTAACCCGCCAGCGTATACTTTAACCGCTTCCTGCTTTACACGCGCGCGGTATGATTTATCAGCGTATTAATTCGAGGCGGGCAGGAGCGTGTTGTCGCGCACCGGCTGGTAAGTGAACGCGACGAAACGCGTATTTCAAAGGGATTCCTGTTTAAATTGAAAATGATTCATGAACGGGCAGCGGCTTGTTCGCCGGGCAGGTTGCACGGGCTCCCGTTTGATCCGGCGCGATTCAAATTGGCTTAAGTGGGACTCGAACGACCGGCCTCGCTGGGAATGCACGCTTATCCGGAGGCGAGGAAAAATTAAGAACAGGGTTTAAGAGAGCGGGCAGGAGGCGTCGGCAGCGCACGTAGGCACGGTCGCCGCGATACGTTAACGACACGTTATCCGCCCGATCCGTTCCACTTCCGCGACTTATTATTATCTGGAACTGGGTCGATCTAGATGCGCCCCGTTCGCGTAGACTCGGTTACTTCATTAACCCTTTCAGGCTCACTGATTACGTCGGCGACGGCCGGCTCCTCTCTGTGCGCGTCGCTCCGCAGCCGTGAAACTGGCGCGAGCTCGGCGCGGAAGCTGCAAGTAACTGGAATTTCACGCCGCTGATGAGTTTCTAGTTCTGTAGGAGTTCCTAGGAACAAGAAGTTTAACGTTATCAGCCTTCTAGCGGGTTAAGATGTTTCTGCCCGTTTCGATAAGTTCCACCTACTTGCAATAATAGCAGTACAGTGCAAATTGGGTCAGCAAGCACCGCCAGTTACTTTGACGCATAGGGTAGAATCGAAGAATTATAAGACACACGGCTACGTTGCTATTAATTTCTCTGAATCTTCAAATTCAATCCCGATCCGCTGAATCAACAACATCGATCGCGACCGTCTCGCCAGAGGGCAGTTGATTTTCTCGGAGACACTTAATCCCACCTGGAGAGCCTTAAACGCGGTTACAATCGCGATTCCAGCAAATATCGATCCTCCATCGGGGGGGTGGCGTCCTGGAGACCAAGTTTCCCTTCGCCCCGAAACTCGATATTCTTTTCGCGCGTCTCAGATACTTGTTCATACAAGTTCCATTGGATTTCACGCCGTGGGGATTCAGCCGGCCCCTAGATCCTGGATCGTGAATATCGACGTTAAAGGCGTCCGCCGGCAAGCGTGTAACACCGAGCCAAGCAAAGTTCTGGCTGCTCGGCGGAAGTTACGTATCTTCTTCTCTAAATAGCATTCCGTCTTATCTTGGCGTGCTCTAACCACCGGGGGACATGCTTTACTTATGAGCTATTAAACCCTGTTATGACCTTGGCGGCAGTTTCTACCCAATTTTATGCTGGTCGTAAAGTTTATCTAAGGGCGTCACTAACGTGGATTTCGAATTGCCCTCTATCCATCCCTTGTTTACTTCTGTAAATGCTATCTGAACGTCGTGAAAACCACCTCGTTCCGCGGCCCGGGAATCAGGTTCGTTATTTGCGCTGTTGCAAGTTGGAGAAACTTCGCCCGGACGTTGTTGAACAGCGGAATCGTAAAAGGGAAACGGTCGGAGAGTTTACGCGCTGTTTCGATGAGGGTGGCCGCTGATAAGCGCTTAGAATATTTCCGCGAAGCACACGGAGACGTTTCGCGATAGGGCATGCGTCCCGTATCTGTCCCTCAGTTTCGGTTTAGTAGTGTGGCCGTTTTCGAGCTTCTTATGATTCAGTATAAACCGAGAAATCAGGCATGTGCCATTAGCTAGAGTCGATACGGGCTTTAACTGCCTAGTTTTCATTGAACTGGGCCGTTGGCACTTCTCGTACTAATTCGCAAAGGCCATGGAAACTGTTTTGTAACTCTCAGTAAGCATAGGAGAATCGTTAACGGAAAGAGGTAGCAAGAAATAACTATACACACTGCAGCGCTTACACATTCCAACTCGCGTATCGAAATTCATTTATATACACGGGTATACGTCACGCAGCTGTCGCGCATGGGGAATCAGAATGTAATCAACACAAGGAACTAGTGGTCATAACAGAACGGATAATGTGTTTTGCGTGCAGTAAAGGAAAGGAAATTGGTAAATTACGGAATCGTAAATGGGGGGATACGATGCAATAAAGTGGGGCTAATGAAACAGTTCTGGTGAGTTACAGGCATCGTTGCCTACGTACAAGGTGTAGATCTTTGCGATTAAACCAGGGTTAGAGAAATTAAATAGTAAACTCGAAAGCAATTACAGTCTTCGTATACGATCTCTTTAGTCGTTTCATTAACAAATACACTCGCCGTTTATGTTGAAATATGCCGAGGACTAGTTCGATTCCTTTTGACGTTAATGAATTAAGACTAAACTATTTCCATCAGCGAGACTTCCCTTACGATACCAGAAACTGGAAACTATTTGTGCAGAATTCCTATCGGCTTCCGCCTTCCATCCCATAAAGCAACCAGGACACACCGCCAGCAACAAGTGCGCGAAACGACAATAAAACGCAGCGTAATCATTTACCACGACTTTATTATGTACAAATTCGTCATCCACGCTGCGCGAATGCTTTGAGATCGTCCAAGAAAACCCTCATTCTCGACCTGAGTTCGCCCGCGTACTTCAACGCGGACTCGTCGACCCTGACGGCCTCCATGAGCAGGTCACAGTCCAAATGTCTCCTGTCGCAAGCTCTGTGATGATGCTTGAGGACATCCTCAGGATCGAAATGGTGGGCCCGCCTGGTGGACGGGTTCAGTGTCGTCAGGGCGTAATGATTGTGCACGGTCAACGCGCGTCTCGTCGACACGAAGCTCTTCACCGAGTCACCCTCGGGCGAGATCGAGGCGGTCCTAAGAGTGTCCAGGTAATCGGGGTCACCGGGGGAATCGGTGGAGTCCGTGTCAGGTCTGGCACGTTCGCTCTGATTCCTGGCTTGTAGCTCGGGGAAGAAGTAAGCGTTCCTGACAGCGTACGAGGCGAAGTCCTTGAAGCTTCTGCCGAGTTTAATCCTTTCATCGAGCAGCAGCTCGTGCCAGTTCCTCCGTCTGACCGGCACGATCGCTTCGTCGATGTCGATGGGCAACACGAACTCTGACCGATGAAGATTGTCGTAGAAGCAGTGATTGTAGGGGATCAGCTCCATTCGTCTCTTGATCCAGATATCCTCGCTCAGTAAACGTCTCCTGGCGTTCTTCTCGTTGGGCAGATCGCCGGGCAACGTCAGATTGAACCATCTGATCACGTTCGAGCGCTCGTACAGCCTCAACACCTTCAGCACGTTCTCGTGCACGTTGAACACGTAAAAGTAGAAAAGCTCGGCGCCCAGGATGCGGTGCAGCTCGACGAACGCGACGATCTTCGAGGAGATGTCCTCGTCGAAGTCCAGCCCCTTGATGCACAGCGTGAACTGTCTGCGTCTGTGCTCCACCGCGTCCTTCCCGTACCCCGGGCTTATCGCTAAACTATGACTAGCATTCTTGTGGCAGGGTCGAGGGCCCACGTACACCCTGGACGGCTCGACCGCCGCGTCCGAGGATAATTGACAGCCGACGAGGATCCCCGCGTAGCTGTCCACCGTCTCGCCCCACTCGTCCAGCCAAATCGTCGAAACCAGCGCCTCCACGCTGACAGCCCTGCCCCTGTCTTCTTCCTCGTACCTGCAGCAACAGCGGAGAAGCAAAGATCGTTGGGTTAGTCTCCGAGGTGTCGTCGAACCGTGATGCAAGGGGGGTGGGCGAGGCTACCAGGGCGTTTCGACTAAATAAGCCTCGTTCTAGACTGGGATTTGCATAATCGTCCGAATTATGAACTAGCTGGCTCTGCGCGACTATGGGGAAAGTTCACGGAGTCTACGGAAGAAGTTAGATTAGAACGACGTTCCACGGGCACGGAGCACGAGGGTCTTTTAGTTTTATTCGCGGAAGGGTGTAATTAGGGAAATGAAAAGGGAAAGCGCCTTGGCGTTCTTTATGCTAGAAGTTAGTTTATACGTAGGTAGCATCTGAACGCGATACCATCTATACACGAAGGAACTTGATGCGAATAATCTATGTCATATCCATAAGTAACATATGCAGCCGTGTTAGGGACGGTCTCGCAGACACCGTTACTGATATCGTATCGCGAGCTGCATCCCATCGATGACTATATCCTCGGGACCATCGCTGTGACGACGTTACGTCAGCACGGCGCAGCGTTGCGCAAGCGGCAAAGGCTACGAAAGGGAGGGCAGGGATTTTGAAAGTATAATGGCGGGTCGGCGATGCGGACGTTAACGCGACGGGAACGCGTGAATCCCATCCGGGAAAATGTCTCACCAAACGGTGCAGAAAAGGCCAGAGGTCGGCAGAGGTCCACGTTTAACGCCAATCACCCTCAGGCTCGGATAGCCGGCCACTCTCAGGTCCAAGTGGGCGCTGTACAGGAAGAGCTGTCCAGGGATTGTCTCGAGCCACTTGGCGTCGGCTAACTTGAACGTATTTAACGTCGTTCCGTACGTTCCATTACCGTCGCACTCCTTGGAGGGTCTGTAATCGAGTGCCAATCTCCGCGCCCACGAGTAAGCCACGATGCTTCTTGTGCCCGGCGGTTCGCCACCTAGAAAATGTGTCATGGAAAAGGTAGTGAGCCTGCTGGGTGAGATTCAGATCGCGAATAATCGCGTGACGCGTGCTGTGTTTCACTCATTAACCCGGAAGCCGAGGCAACCGTTCTTGGAGGAATTGATACAGAACGCCCTCTTTGCGGTGTACTGTTACGCAGGAGGTCGGGGACCTTTTCAATATCTGCGAGGACTCTGAATGGCGGGAAATAGAAGGTATTTCTGTGTCCGTTTAGACGATACCCAAGATGAATACCAATTTACCCGATACCTCCAACCCTGTACACATTTTTCGATGACTTAACACACTCATTGCTATTCCACTTTCATTCCCCCTGCTCCAACCAACACCCACGCGAATCTAGTACCCGATCCTAATTCTTATGTGCCTGGACGTGTTATCGAGTGCTAGGAATAGAAAGGTTGCCTAGAAGACGCTGAAGCTCACCGACCGGACGGAAGCGTTGCGTCATCGAGCGAAGCCGGACGCGGTACACGTTGAATACGTTTGCGTGTCACTCCGCTATCGTGCCACGTGGAAATCATCCTTCCCCCATAGATCTTCAGCCGCAATTTCTTTAATTCTTGCGGCAAGCCACATCGACGCGCGTCACTGACCTCGGACGAGCCTCGATTAGTTACATATACAGAATTTCAATCGTTTCGTTCGTTAATTGGCCTCTAATAGCTAGAATGCGCTCGGCTCTGCGTACCGTAGGGAAAACTCGTTTCGCGCGCGCAGTCACGAACCCCCCGAGAGTCACGACCACGGTTGGCCTGGTCATATTTTAATTTCTTTTCCCGCCGATCGAATCGCTTTAATGAATTCGCCCGTGAATTACACGATTTGCGCACGCACACGCGCGTATGCTAATTCAGGGGTTGACGATTCCGTGGGACCAGGTTCCAAGTCCCACATTCCCGCCGATATCTGCTCCGCGCTGTATCTACCGATCCATGAAACAAGCCGAGGCTTCTTCTCGTGGCAACCGAAATTGATTCTCGCGCGTCGTGTTTCCTTGAGACATACCGCTTCGACCAGTGAGGATCCTTTAGCACGCGGTATGAGACCGCCTGTACACGCTGCGTACATATATTTCCAAGCCACAAACAAGCAATTCCTCCGATCAATTAAACCCCCGGTGCCCCCGAGGCTGCTCGCGAGAGGTTCCCGCGACCTAATCCCGCGTTCCCCCGTGGTAAAACAATTTGTTCCGTTCGAGCGAAACGCCGATCCCAGCCGGTTGCCGCGGTGCGCGTATACCATCGTTAAAAGTGGTGTCTACGCTTGACCCAACGACCGCGTATTACGTGATGCGCGGCTGCGTGGTATCCGAGCGTGGTGGCTTGGTGCCCTTTACACGCCGGCGCCGCTTCCTCCTTTCGCCTCCTCGACGCCACGGTCCGCCAGCTTTACGAGAAAGTAAACGCTGCTCTACGAGGCCCGGCCGGCAGCCGTGCGATAGAAATACGGGAATGAACGGGCACGACCAGAAAAACGACGACGTCGAAAAGCTTCGGGAGCATCCGCGTTTCCCGGCCGCGCACCTCTCGTAACTTCAGCGAAATCCTCTCCGCCCAAGCTGGGGAGCACGGGCGCGTTACGCGGGGGCCGACTTGCACGGCGATCACCCGACGGAATCGGCCTGTAAATTACCGCGCATCTAATGAAGTCGCTACCAAGGGACCGTGTAAAGATAGGCTCGCGTTTGAAAGCATCCCCCGCTGATCTACGACGTCGAGAGTCCTGCCTTTTGCAAGTGTACTGAAAGGATTCGGTGGGCGGCTTAAAATTGTGGCTGCTGGCGCTGACACGGTTCGGGACGAACGTAGGAACCACGCTGGTGGGTTAGAAAAATGTAGGGAATCCTCCTTTGTCGGCTAGACTGAATGCTGGGAAACTGTTCACGGGTAGGAAATAGTGCGAACGGTGCGGCACAAATATCTACCTGGCTTGAAACAAAAGTATCACGGCACGTGGGAATCACCTCGTGCGACTGGATCCTGGTGTCGTACATCAGCCAGCCTGTCAGCGAAAGGGTTTGACCTGCCTCGTCACTTTTACTTTTCATGTGTGCCTTCGGCAAGCTTCGCGATTGGGTAAATAGGAGATGGAATCACTTGGACGTATCTGAATCAGGAGGGTTAAGCAATGTGTCCATCAGTTTCAAAGAATTCCCTGAACAGTCCAGACTATTGACTCTCTTATCGGTCCCTCTGTCCAACTTCGTTTCCAGACTGTCATCCGTCTTGAATTTAAGAGTGTTTCTCTCTGCGAAACTACACGAAATAATGCCACTCGTACCGATCCTCGATGGACACATACATTTGATGGAACTTATAGTACCATAAATCTACAAATTTCTATCTAAAATTTGTAAGCTTCTCCATACAAGGAACCAAATTCGAATCGCTCAATTTCTCGCAAAGTCCTCATCACATTCAACCGATAACGCTCGATAAATAAATTTTACCACGGGTCAGCATTAACAGGGTTACAAGCCGAGATAGGTTCCTCCGTGGAACAGACGATACCTCGTTTGTGGCAGGCTACCCTCGAAACCCTTAGATGGTTGGAAAGGGGCAGCGAGCCAATCAGACTTGTCTAATCCTGACGTTGAACGCGCAGGAAAGAATCAGGCATTGTTAGGTGGCAATGGCGCGTTAGTGGGCTTGGAGTTGTGCGAAGCGTTCAGCGATAACAAAAGGGCAAGGGTCGCGCGCTGTTGGAGGCGATGGTGCTCGGCCACGAAGAAAACTGCTTACCAGGCGTGGGAGGAGGATCTGCCGGAGGATCCGGGAGTTGCGGCGGCGAATCCAATAGAGTCAGCACGCACAGCGCGGTGACCAACACGGCTGCTAGGCCAACTCTGCACAGCCTCCTGGTCCCGGCGACCGACATTTTCGTTCTCTCGTCCCTTCGCCTATACTACATTCACTCACGACGCCCGAGTTTCGTTCGACGCGCGACACGACGAACGCTCGCGGAGAAATCCACGTTCCCGCGCGATTTGCAATTCAAATACCGAGGATTCCGCAGCTAAGAATCCTCCACGCGATCGGAGCCGGCAGCGAGCGGCCGATTCATCCGAATAGAAGGTATCGCGCGATGATGGAGATCAACGAGCCGAGTCCTGCGAGCATCCAGCCCAGCTTTTCGCAGCGGATCCTCTCGCGGACGGGGGCGGGATTTATGCGGGCCCCGAATCCCCGTTTCGCAGAGGATCTAGCTTCGATCACCGGGGATTCAGATAAGCGGCGCCGCGCAGAATCGGAGCCGAATGGTTCCGCGGAACCGGTCAGCCGTTGGCGCGAATCCGCTCATCCGGCAAAGGAGCAGCGCACACGAATTCGTAGTGAACCAGCGGCAGTTCGATCAGCTCGATCAGGCTTTTCTGGTTCCCCCCGTCGCTCTGCTTTGCATAACACGCTCCGCTACACTTTCATCGCTCTTAACGTTCCTCCTCGCGGATCTAATGACCTCCTAGAGGAGCCGCGCGACATATATACGCCTTTGGCGGGGACTGGTTCACTGGAATCGCGGAAATCTGGATTTATAGGGTGCGGCTGCGCCGAGCAACGCGCGATCCTGGCGTGCGCGCCGCGCGTTCGGCGGCGAAATTGAAAGTTCGCACGCGATTCCGCCACCGGCTCGTGACTCTGCGACGTGCTTGACCGGGAGGCTTCGATAAACGTCGGCGATCATCGAGGCAGGCCTCCTGCTCTGTGAAATCTAGTTTCATGAACGCTTGGCTGACACTGCCGAACGGTAAAACCGATTCTTTCTCTTGCCAGGCCACCTAGCACCATCGAGCACCGTGAAAATTGCCTCGGTCGACGATCACGATGCCCGGTCTTCTTGGAATAGTCGTTCACGTGTATCGACAGACCGGTACGCGCAGCAGGGCTGTTTAATAGTCGTGCTCGGCGTGTGGGTTCCAAGGTGAGCACACGAATCTGTCTTCTCGGGGTGCGTAAAAAGCCGTGTGGAAGCAGCTCGACCTCCCACGCGTCGTTCCCGCTCCGTAGACCGCTGGACCATGTATGGTCGCCCTGCCAGGCATGCGAGCAACTCCCGAGACCGTCGATAATCTAATTAACCTGGTATCTCCGTCGCTTTAGACGTTTTTTGCCCGCCACCGTTTCTTCTGCATCCCGTCAATCCTGCTCGGTCGCCCCTCCTTGTTTGCTTTGCCTTTTTTTCCGTCCGGCCGGCTCGACCGATTCTACTCGATCGACAGGCCACGAATCCGGAGGCCCGTCGGGGGAGTCGTCACGATCGGTGTCGGTGGATCGTGACCGCGTCACGCTCGCCTGGCCATTTCGAATTCATTCGACACCTCGCCTGGTCGCCGCTCGCCGAAAGTGGAACGCTCCGGATCGCCTTTCTTTTGTCGCACGATCGGCAGATTTTTAATCCCGCCCGTGAGAACCCGCGGCCCCTCTGTTTACGACGGACGGATGAAATGGAGCGAGAAGAGCGCTCACGTCCCTGGTGCTGTAGCCTCCAGTTGCTCGTATTTGGAGCAGCTTGCAACCAGTTGGCGGGGCACTAGCGTTTAAAGGACTCGCAACGTTAGCGTTTCTTCTTCGTCACGGAACGAGACGTTCCCCTCCTCGTTCTTATTAATCGCCTTCCTACTTGATCGCTTTGATGCGCGAACACGGATGTCGAGACGAATAATATCATCTCTTCCGTTTCTCATAGCCCGACCGCCTGGAATAGCCGCGCGACGTGTATTTACATCCTCTTAGCGGTGGACTGGTGGATTATCTGGATTCATTCAGCTCCCTGGTCGGTTACATGCGATGCTGAGGAGAGATTACCTCTGCCTCTGTTCATGATCCAACGATGTTTCAGTGGACCCACCATACATGTATATGAACATTGCCACTGAATTCTATTTCCAGTGAAACGAGTTCAACAGAATCATGAAAACAGCACCTCGTACAGCTGCAAGTCCTCCGCTCGATTATTCCATCGTGCGAGCACAACGTGGAGTCTACATCCACCACCTCTGTCACTTATTAGAGCCTAATCCTCCTTGCAAAGTACATCTATTCCCTCCGAGTGGTACATCGGTTCACCAGAACTCCTTGAAACCTGAGATCGTAGATCTTCCCATCGTCCATATCGTTTCCCGCTACTTTTACCATTCTCCGTCACACCTGAACGTGGCAGTAGCTGGTCAGCTGGAAGGGTGTCATCTCCACCGACCTCTCGCCCCACTTTCACGCGATTCACTGTTCGACACCGTCCGTCTGGGTCGTCGGAAGTCACCGAAAACACGTGGTCGATCGCGTCATCAAAACACCGCCAGTTCCCTGTGGAAGGCGCACGTGGTCGCCGGATCGACCGAGCGCATTGGTGCAATCTCGCCTGCGCGAGAGTCCGGAGCGTACTGCGTACGAGCAGGAGGTGAACGCGCCACCAGAGCCTCGTCGAGTCTCGGCGACTTTGGACCCGTTGCCTCCACGGTGCCTGGCCAATGCGCCTTTCCTTGTCCCATCCCTACTCGGCCTCACCGTCGCCTCTTCACGACCTAGCTCTTCCCGGCCGTGCTACTACTCGCCTTTGCTTAGCTACTCTCCTCTGCTGCTCTCGCGGCTGGATAGTTAGTCGACTTTACCTTGTCGCAGCCTTGCGAGTCACGCCGCCGCCGCTACGCGTTTCCCTCGCTCCTGTTTCATTTTCATATTCGCTGCCGGACCGCCAGCCCTGCTCCCTGCGACGCTCATTCGCGTGACCGAGTCCTGCTCTTTGCCCCAGTCCACGCTGCTGCGTCGGACCGCTTCGAGGGTTCCAGGTGTGTCGCAGGATTGTAGAGTGCTGGGGATGGTTCAGTTGACAGTAGGTGATGATTTGGAGCTGTGAAGGCTTTGGAAGTTTTTTTTTAGAGAAGAGTTAGGTGGTAGGTCTACCGACGGGGGTGGGACTGGCGGTTGAGTTGGAGG
This sequence comes from Andrena cerasifolii, assembly GCF_050908995.1. Taxonomy (NCBI): domain Eukaryota; kingdom Metazoa; phylum Arthropoda; class Insecta; order Hymenoptera; family Andrenidae; genus Andrena; species Andrena cerasifolii. Next base: position 13,430,886 of record NC_135122.1, read on the forward strand.
TCGAGAGTGATAGCTTGGGTAAATGGAGGATTTTGTAGGGTATAGGTGGAACTGTATGTATTTAGATTTAGCGTTTAAGCTAATAAAGGTGTAACTATCTCCTCTGACAGCGCTACTAATTGTATTCTCACAGTCTACGGTACTTCTCGTCAATTCGTGGCGAGCCACTTAAAATTTTCAGGGCACCCCACTCAACGAGAAAATACACTTAATCGATCCAACTTTTTGCCATGATTTCCTCCCTTGCGCTCCATCCGATCAGGGATTCCCTTCAGCTCGAAACACGTTCTTCTTTCTTCCCGTCCGTCCGATACCCTGACGTCTCTTTTTTCCCCGCCATGGCGACCACCATGAAGCATTCGCCACTTGTTGTACTTGTCAAAGCGTATTGCACGTTGACCGATGGCGTCTGCGACGACGAACGACCGAGGGTGTTCATTTAAACCATCCTGACGCCATCCATCCAGGAGATAGCGGCTTGAAACTTTCCCCTTCCGGAAATTGCTTTTAACTCGAATCCGCTGAAACTACATCTCTCGGCGAGATAGGCGGACAGATAGAACGGTTCATTATAGCTGGATGGTGTGGGAGGGCGAGGACTGCGCTGGATAGGTCGGGAGTTGATGTAAACGTAAATGAAACTCGTGCTGTCTACACCGCGGGGACGACTAATCGCTGCAGGATCAATTTCAAATGCCGGCTTATTCCGTACAAATGCTACTACTAAAGGATATAAATTACCTTCGCGAAACATCGCAGCACCGTGGCAGTGAATTCTGGCCGGGGCGAGCATTGTACTAAATCAAACCCGATACAAACGAGAACAGCTGTTACAAATGTACAAGTTAACCAATCGACGTGGCATCGCTCCGTTTCCCAATAAAAGGTAGCACGGCAGCCCCGATTTCCTGGATACCCATCGATCTCCCGAACACTGGCCAGCGAACTCTCCAGTAGAATGTCGGCGGGTCGATCGCACCTTGGCGCAAGCCAGGAATTACGCTCAGGGAACTCGTATCGGGAAATGACTGGCCTCTCTGCTCAGTCACGATGCATATCTGGCGAAACGGGACCAAGTAAAATCAATCAGAACCGTAGAATCGATTTCCCTCTCTGTAATTACACGCTGGCTAGTAGATAACGCCCGCAAAGGTCAGACAACGTCCGCAACCGTCGCTATAGAATTACTGCTAAGGATAATATTCCCGATAGATAATAGATAGACATCGATACTCTCCGGTACACCACACCCAAGACCTACCCAAGACCCGCGATATCGATATTTATCGACAAGTTACAAGGAACTTGCAACGGTATTAATCAGTTTCAACACGGTGCTGCAACCTGTTTGCACTACTTAGCTCTTAAGTGTTTGGTTTTAATTAGCGTCAGAATAGCCACGGCACTGGTCATTTCCCTCGTGGATGGAGGCTCGTAACATCTCAAGCCTATCACGCTCGATGACGCTGATATCTCATCTACGATCCTTGGTGACGTTTCTCCATTGAATTTCGATCTATTCCAGCCCTCGTGCGATCTCGTTGCGCAATCACTCCGCCGTGAAACGACCACGAGGGAGAACGACGTGCGAAGAAGAATCGGCGACACTTCTTTCCCCCTGCATAATGCACCCTGGAAGGGACGCGTCGTGCATCATGGAGCGCGTCCATTCGCGGCGAGGAGTCGCGCTGCCAAAAAACAGGAGCCCCGCGCGCGCTCACGGAATACAAACGGCAATCATTCCAAACTTATTATCGCGCGTAAGAAACTCATAAATGCTTATGACTTTCCTGCCGCTTTTTACCCGCAACCTTCGGACGATCCAGTTAAAGGACCGTTTGCGCGGATTGACTGCGGCTGGAGGGGAGGCAAGAAGCTCCAGGAATGGGAAAGGGAGGGTGGCCGAGTTGCAGAGGGCGCGGTGGAAACGGGGGAACGAGCGAGTCGGAGAAAAATGTCGAACGGGAGATGGGACGGGACGAAAAGAGAAAATGGAACGGGCGGAGAAAGGGAGATCGCGAAGGCGACGGACCGAATAGGCGACTGGGGGGGAGATAGTGGTGGATAAGAGTGAAGGGAGCGAAGAAAAGGTAGAGAGGGAAGGAGATCAGGCTCCGCAGACTCTTGGACGTCATTTGTAATACCGAATGGCCTAATGATGCCGACTGGTCGTGACAGCACGAGGATAAAAGTGGAAGCGTGCGATTGCGGGGATTCGCCGTGGGTGCCTCCGTACGTGGAATGCCCATGGGGGCCATGGGAGTCGCGGCCGGCTCGCGCAACTTTGCCTACTTGCTACGGGCTTGCTCGATTGTTAAGGACCCAATCTCGAGGACTACTTTCCGGGCGCGTAATGGTGATTTGCTCGATCGCTGAAACGGAGCCACTCGCGCGACTTGGTCGAGCAATTTTTGCACTACAGCCGAGCGCCGGTTATTACGAGCTGCTGGAGTATCGCTCGAGGACGATCTCGCTGTAATGTCGCTCGTTCGCGGATCCTGCGGCGCTTCAGCTCCTGGGAACGTCATTTTGCTTTCGCGTTATTGCGGTCGCGTTCGTCCCAACGATTCTGTGACCATCTTTTTACCCAACTGATTTATTTGTTTCATTTATGAGCGGATTAACCATGTGATACAACACGTGTAATTCTGTGTTAGGATTCATGTATTCGAGGTTGATTAGTGCCGTGTCTTCTGCTGGGAAGGGCTCACCGGATTCGAGAAAAAGTGGAGGGTACAGCTTGGGCCATTTGCTAGTTTGTAAATCCCGTAAATGGGATATACACAAGATTTATAGCGCGTGGGGTGAAAAACTATCATAATTGGGGTGTAACTAGAGGCACGTGAAGGGTTTGCAAAACGTTCTATACCTTCGACAGTATTCAAACACAGTTCCCTCCGAAACAAAGGGTTGAATGAAAAATCACCTTACGAAACGACAAATAAGTTCGTCAGTTTAAAGCACATTCGTCTCGCCTTGCCCTCGGCCGCATCAGGCAATTACATGGAAAAAAAAGTAGCAGCGTAAACCAGCGTGTAAAGTCGTGGCTGTCCCCAAGCATCAAAACTCTCGTTACAGCTGCTTTGGAGGATGGCCATGAATCACGGTGGTGAGTACCGATTAAGAATTTCAATTCGCGCGACACCGCGGGAGATCTGTGTCGCGTAAATCTCGGGCGAACCACTACGGCAATGCAGAAAAAGGAAAAGACGGGAACGAGAGGGAGGACATTACTCACGTGTAACCTGGGCCCCGGCGCTCTAAAACGCACGATTTATACGTACAAGAGTCCGCGTGTCAAAGCCAAGAAAAGAACTTGCCCGCACAGGTAGTATCGAAGTATACAGGGGATTGCGTGGAGTATGTTTTACTGTGTCGCAGCGTGAAATTATGCGATCGCAGCGATGGTATCGTTACTTCCAATCACCGTAGGATCCTTTGCGGAAAAAGTTTACCATCCCCAATGTGGAACAAATAGGTTGAAAGTGTCCCTTTGGGATTGTGAGCACAGTTTCTTTTGGAATTCTGCTGCTTAAGGAACCCCTATAACAAACTACCTGGATTTTCCCTGGGTTTAGGTAAATATCTGAAGACTGTCCTCTAATTCGGAGCGCGAAATGCTTAACCACTGATTATGCTACGCCTGGTAATACTACAGTGCTGTTAGCACGTGTCGTAATCTTTAGACACCTAAAAAAAAAGGCTAAATCAGTTTATAACAGTTCTCACTATTTATAATCTAGACTTCCCATAAATCAGCAATAAACTATTCATTTATACTTGATCTGCCAAGCATGATTTACATTCATGCCCATCCTCATGGCTCATAAACATCCACGACCATCAATCTTCTGAGAACTAACCTAAAATCAGGAGATTGATTACGCGCCTAACAAGACTTAAGCTTCAGCAGCATTTACCTTCCCTTCTGTTACACCGCTAGGCGAAGCTAGTAATAACGAAGACACTTCAAATCGATTATTGATCGTACGTTTCCACGATCACTCCTCGCCAGTACAAGCTACTAAATTTCCTTTTTAATGAAGGGCCAGTTACGATATTCGCGGAAGTGAATACCGCACCCAATTCCCGTCGTCCCCCGCGCCTGCTCGACGCCAGCAAAAAGGAGACAGGGATCCAACGGCGCAGGTAATGACTAACGATGACACGGTAACGCTTGGGCGTTAAGTAGTTCCCGGGACGTGTCGTAAATAACGCTAGAAGAATGATTTAAATGCGACCGCGACCGTCTAAGGGGCGTTCCATTAAATCACGTGTCCGGGCGTGCAGGGTGTCCACCGTCGGATCATCCCCCCTGGCCACCCGTTGATTTACTATTTCGTCGACTCGTCGATACACACTGGCAAGATCGATGCAAGCGGCGCGCTGTAGCAAGCCGCCGGAGCATATTACCGTCGTTAGAATCGCGGCTGGCTGCGTGCTCGCGACGGTGAATAATGCGTTCCATCCATTCGGCCGACGAAGCAGATCCCCAGGAGAGGCCCCGTCGCGATTTTCCTTCTCGTCCGTGATCGCTCGCGTGAACGCCTACGTGTCGATCCATCGCGCGAGCGAGCCGGCGCGGCGCAGCGCGGCGCGGCGAGCCAGCGGACGGAGTCACGTTGATCAACGCGCGAACGATGAAATTGCACGGAGGAAGATCGATCGCGCATGGGACGCAGCCCTTCGTTTCTTCTCCCGAGCGAAATACGCCATGGTAATGGCCCTCGACACGATCCACGGACACCCGATGGTAATTTACATTGTGTCCGATAAGGAATTTCGCCGGCGTTTCGCGCGCCCTCCGCGCTAGTCCTGTACTGCTGGCGATTTATGCTCGCCGTTTTTCGCGAAACCTGCCCGCTTCCGCTCGAACGGATCGAAAAAAGGGATGTACAGTGGTCTATGGGGTGGAAAAGGAATGAAAGTGCAGCGAAAGGGGCGAGATGTTGCTCGGGAAGCTGCAGTGGCTGGGATGCGAGCTTTCAGACATGGTGCTTGAATTCGATTCCTTGGGGAAGGAGTGTTGCGAAACGCTAGCTAGACTGTAGACCACTCTAGAGTGAGATTGATTTGATTCTACTTAGTTAACGAAGTGCAGGGATTATACGGTTTATCTGATCGAATATGTAATTACACTAGTGTTAATGTTCGAATAACTTAGCTGCAGCTCTGTCGCTGCTTAAATTCTTACAGCCAGCTAACTATTATAGCTTCATTCGTCCTCCACCGCCCGTAATGAATACATCACCTTGCTCGTCTTATCGAGACACTCCGTGTCCATCCTTTTCGACTCCCTGACCGTTAATCCTCTCTGCTTCCCTTCTCGATACGTCAAGCACGATGTAAGTGCCTTATAAAGCATGTGCTCATTTTCGAGCCGGCCGATATCGCGGGTTTATGTTGCTAATTAAGTAATTGAGGGTTAAGGGGGATCGGCCGACGATAACTGGCCCGGACAGTTACATCGCGATAATCCCTGAGAAGCTTCCTGGTTCGCTGTCGGGCGCGGGAAAAGGACAGCGGGCAGAGAGACGAGGCAAGAACGATGAAGTGCACGGCGATGCAAAAGGCGAGACGTGACATCGGCTTACGGCTTTGGGAATTACGAGCAAAATCCTTGATGCGTGTTTCTTCGATACCTCGCCGAGGGGTTTCCACTCGGCAGATTTATGCATCGGTAATTACTTTCCTATCACGGCCAAGGCTAATAGGCGAACGCTGGGAAGAAGAACGGATCGTTTTCGTATCGAACTTATTGGGACGGCGGCAGCTGTTCAATGCCGATCCCCCTCGACCAAAGGTAGCCGCCTTCAGACCGCCCGTAGTGATAGCCCATCCGCGTGGCGAGTGATAAAACCACCGGCTCACCTGATAATCTTGGTCCACGATTAATCGACCGAGATATCTGAAATTCTTACTTCGAGCTTTATCGCGCAACTATTTTGACCGAGGGGATGCGGCGTTGATAAGAGCCGAGCAGCGATACCCTTGATGCGAGCTGACTCTCGTAACGACTATAGCGAGATATGTAAGACTGATGCTTCTGCTTGTCGGTATTAATTGAACAGACTATTTTCTGAATGTTGCAATTATTACGTGGGGCCCGTAACTGGTTTCAGGATTTAGCGTGCGCTGGGCAGAGGCTTATGAGCCAATTTTATTAGAGTGGAAAGTAATCTTCTGGTGGAGCAGTTTAAGCGATTAAACCTTTATCCAATCATCACTACACGTCCTCACCTATTCAACACTAGTTTTAATTAATAATTGTACTTAAAGTTACACCTAGTCAGCCGGCCGACGAGAGGCGAATGTTTGTGAATTTTTTTTGAAAAAGCGGACGCATATATTTTTACAGAACTTTTTGCACTTAAAAGAGCAACATTTAAGGAACATTTGGTAATTTTTTCCTAGAAAAATGTTTCACTTTATAATAAAGTAATAACCGACATCCAAGAAGCCTTTTTAAAAATTTGCTTTTGCGGCGAGCACTGCCATTCGGAATCAGATTATCTAAAATCAAAAAATAAAAAAGATTTCTTTAGTGCATTAATGTATTCTCTGATTAATGGACGGAATTTCCGAAATATTAATTTAAAACAAAATGGCGGCTATTTAAAGTTGAAATCCAGATCTTTTCGTGCAAAAATCACGCGGAAAAAATCAGAACTTTATGGATTTCTTCCTGCTACCATTAACGATTTCATAGCGTTTGTTCTGTATTAATGGAGGACCTCCATTGCAATTTACAATCCCCTGTGTATTGATCCCAAAAGTCAGGAGATGAATTATAAAAGTCTCTTTAGTACCTATGTTTCTCCGAACAACACATGGTCTCCGATAAAAAGATATACCGGCGTTAATATCGCGGTTGGATTTTTAACGCCATGCTCTGACACTGCAGCGCGCTGAAAAAGACAGCCGGGTAATTAAGAAAAGCACCGTTCAGACGCGGTTCGTTCTTGCACGGCTGTTTTCAATTAACCGGGCCCTCGTATGGCTCCAGTCCTCTATCAACAGTAGCGTGCGTACGCAAGAAACGACATGCATGCGGGATGAAAACGAGTAAAAAGGGTGGCGATCGGTCTGCACCTTCGAGGCGACGTAGATTTTCAAATGAAAAACCGAATGGAGTGTTGCGGTCACTTGACACAAATTTAACGCGATCAAAAGAAACGCTTTAACCGCGCCGTTGATCGACTCGAATCGCAAAGAAGCTGTTGCATTATCGTTTCATCCTGTGCTCGTTTCCTTCGGGGCAATTTGCATGTCTATTTAAGTCGCGTCGACGTTACATGGGGTTGAATGGTTCCACGGTACAGAAAATGGAAGCTTTGATACGTAAGCTGTCTGTAATTTATAGTAATTCACCACGCTTTGTATAATCGTAGTCCTTTGTTATTTTAAACAGTGAGGATTTGCATTAGAAATATAAGTTGTTGCTATTTGGCAGTTCAGTGTTACTAATAAGTGTATTTGCTAGTTGAGAGGATATCGATGGTAGTGATCGTTACTCGGCAGACGTCGAATGAAACTGTTAACTTTTATAGATAAAAGTTATTTATCGAATTTTTAATTTTTAAATCATTTCTCTTCCGTTTTAAGTTAACTTTGTACATTAACACTTTAACTCGGTTGTAAGAGTTTAGTTTTAACCTATTAATGACCTATTTTAGTTTAATGACCTATTCTCATTGGAAGTGTTACATTTATGTTAAAATATACAGTGCATGAAGCGACTCAGGGCATGCTTTCTGGATCTCTGATCCACACGTGCCCCTTGTACCACTTCACGCCCGATGAAATATGAATTTCCCTCGCGACACGCGTGGGAGAGGCCGCCACGCGGAAGAACAATACATGAAACACTTACGTGACGCGAAGATTGAACTGCGAGGACGAGTAACGGTGCAGTTTGTACTTTTTCAAGAAATTCAAGTCTTGACACTGTAACTGTACCTCTAGTCCTCACGTCTCTTCCGACAGTTTAACTGCTATAATAACTCTAACCCCCAGCGTAGGTGCATGAGCAAATTAGTCACGGTGGCTATCAAAACGTCAGAGTTTCACGCCGAGTTCAATAAAACTTCCACTAAGTTCAATCTCTCATCTACTAGTCTTTGGTATATAAAAGAAGTCTGCAAAAGTTTAGGCCAATGGATACAGTGGTTTCCGAAATATCTTGCTCAGCGATATCAACACAGCTTTCGCGAGAATGCCTGTTATTCGTTAATATTTTAATGTTTTTCTATAACAAAATTACTGAGAGTTGCTGCATAAATGTACTTCTAAAATAAGGGAATAGTTGTTATAAAATATGCAGTAAATATTCCACACAAAAATTCTTGAAAATCGCGTTGTTTTTCGAACGCTGACTAGGCATAACCCCTTAAACACAGAGTGATTTGAATGCATCTGTTTTTGATAACTGTAATGGCAAATCTAGCACTAGTAGTAAATTATAGGTTACAAAGAACAAAGAGTCTGAGAATAACGGAATCGAGATCCACTATGGCAGAGACCACAATCGGTAGCTCGAATCTCTCCAAGAAATACTTTCCGAAGCGATGTAATTGTAACACAGCCCCGTTACAGGTCCCCCCGGCATCAATGGCGACGCTAGATCGCCCGATATTGTGTATTTAAAGTACCATTATGTAGCTTTGATATCATGATCGTGCGACGAGCAGAACAAATTGAATGAACAGCGGAATGGAATAAAGTGCAAAGGGAACGACTCGAAACATCCACTTACCCCGTTCGAAATCTTTTAGTCTCTTTATAAACCTGCTGAACGAACGTTGAAATTAACTTCCGAGGACACTGTTCGCCTCTTCCCCCCCCCCCTTCCATTTCAATTTCATGCTACGCATCTCAGTACACAGAAGTGCAATTGTAAGCGCTGTACCGATAAGCCGTGTGTCGTTTAACTATCACTTAGCATTCACCGATAAGAGCTTCGATAGCACACGTCCGATCCAATAAAGAGGCTGCACGAAGGCTGTGTCGAAATTAAAAACTGCACCCGGGCTCCGTATCTTCTCGTTGAATTAGTGCGTTGAAGCCGGCTTTCATTACCTCGCGGTAGCGCGGCAATCGATTGCCGGCAGGCCAGAGGGTCGTTAGGAACGCGAAACGTCCGATTCGCGGCAATCTCGAGTTCCTAATCAACGACACCGGATGGAATATTCGCCGATCGGTCGATTCCGTTAAAGTTTAAAGCGTCGCTGATCGAGACGAGGAAGCGTGGATCGAGTCCCCCCCAGCCTCTCGTTATTCGCGGTAACGTGGTAATCCAACGGTCCGTCGACTATCTCATACGCGACGTCGCCGATAACGCGTCCGCGCGGTAATTAACGGAGAGCTGTGGAAATCAATTAGCGGGGCTCCTTAGGAATGGGCTGGCTCGGCCGCTCGAACTTTGCAAACAGAACGAGATTGAATTACGAGGGTCCAGAGGGTCGAGTGTTTACGACCGCGTTGGACGATGCGCTATTGCGCTCGTTAGCGTTGCTTTCGGCCCCGTTTTATGCGCGCTGCGTCCCTGGGGGTAAAGGATGGAAAAACGGCGAGACGGTAGAAAATGAAAGGGAGGGGGCGGAAGGGAGCTGGGAACAAAGGGTGAGCGAAATCGATTCGAGGATACCGCGATTGGCCACGGTCGACGCGCGTTTCTTCGAGGAACCGTCGAACGTTACGAGCGCGCTTCGGGATGATTACCAGCTGACAAGGCCACTGGCGGCTATAAATTTTCAACTACAAAGGTTACGGCCAGTCGGCACCGCGACCTTGGCCAATTTCAGCCCGCGGATAAAAAGGTGCATCTGTCCGGCGATGCAAATGCGACGCGGCATGCTGCAACAGGAACGTCGTGGTAAATCAAACGGACGGTGGTTTTTTGGCTGCGACGCTTGTCGCCGGGCACCGTAAATAATAGGATATTTAGAAGAACCAGCGGTCGCCGTGACGGCGAATATTACGCCGCTAGGGTATCCCGTGATTTATTACATTCAGATAGGGAAAACGCTGGTGCGCAATAATTTTATTCCGCCCGAGTGGGAAATGCAAATTTCCTCAGGTGCATCCTCGGCGGAGGGGGCAACGTAATGCTAAGATTGAACGGGGAAAGATGTAGAATAGATTAGTAGCTCCGATAAGAAAGTAAAACATATTCCTGAGGCAGGAACGAGGTAGCAACTCTCGCTCTCGACGGGAACTACATTAAACGAGCTAATCAGTTCAGTCTTCAGCAGGTGCATGCTAAAAACTGCACAGGTCTTGTTCGATTGCAGCATACGAATTTATGAAGGTGATACAACGTTTTTCCAGCGTTTAGATTAGGTCGAGTGTACATTTTATTGCCGCTGCTGGCGATGAACGTGAAAAGTATATTTCAAGGGGCAACAATTTCGATTTCATTCAGAAACATTCCTGTGGAAAGATCCACCGCCATTAAATTTGCTAACTCTCGGCAATCTGTTGGTATCTCTATGCACTCCGGTGCACTGTACACTCTGTGCAGACTCTTCTGGATTCTCAGTTTCTCAGGCAGTATGAAGCGTTTCCATCGCACGTTCCCGTACACGTTGTTTCGACCAGCATACTCGGCGATCTAAAATCTCGATAGCACGGCGCACCGTTTCGCGATTCACGATCCACGATTCACGGTCGCCCTCCTTTCTTTGACCGATCTCCCGATGCAACGGTATTCGCCTATGGCGCCCCATTCCCTGCCGACGATCCACCGATACTGAATTTCCGTTCCTCTTTTTCCGCCGTCAGTTGGCCTTTCGGATCTCCCTGGAAATCGGCGGGCTTTTGTTGCTTCATTTCGCTGTACGATGATTCACCGGCCACGATAGTGTCCACTCAAGTTATTTATGACAATTGTTCACGAGTTTGCATAGGATAATCGAAATCATGACTGCGCAAGGGCATCCTTTACGGCCAGAGACTTTTGACAACGTAGATTTTGCATCCAAAGAATAACTCTGTAGCATTGGCGTAACTAGCTGGGGCCCGGGTGGGCCTGGACCCTCCAAAAAACGCGGAATGGACCCTCCCCAGAAATCACCTAAGTAGGTAAGTAAAAAACATTCGTCAGTTCGTAAAATCTTATTTCATAAGAAACAGATGTTTGGGTCGAAATGCAACATGCAGCCGTTAGTCTTCCTCTAAGCTCGGCCAAATGTGAAAGGAGCTTTGCCACTATGCGTCGCGTTAAATCTTGATTAGGAACAACTGTGCTCCAGGAGAGGTTTTCCCAAACATCGGAAACTAAATGATTGAAGCGAATGTAGCAGCACAACAGGCGCTAAATATTTTTGTAGAAAAACACCTTCTCCTTTAAAAAAAAATTAAAATCCTTTTAATTTTCTTATTTCAGACGATCCTGTCACGAGTTCTGATGGTACCCGTCAAGGGCTCTAATCTTATAAACAATTTATAAAATTCGAACAATATTTTTTTATTCGTTCTTCAAATATGTAGTAATAAAGTCCAAAAAGCTTTTTTACTCTATGTTGTTCAGTTTATTTTTTTTTTAATTCATGGAAATCTTGTATTTTTCAAGCATTTTGCTCGGAGGATAGCCTTAAAGTAAAAACGCGGATCTACCAAATTAATTCACAGTTCCATTATCGACCTGTGCTAAGAGCTCCGATCAAGCGTCCAACAGTCGAATAAATCTCCTGGAACGATTAGAGACGCGGGGACCTCTTCAGAATATTCCCATAGAGTCCGTTATCTGTGCAGCAAGACCTCCCACGGTACCCGCGCAGCAGCCAACAAATTTTCCCCCGCGAGGCGAAAAAGTCCTCAAGATATACGGATGCAGTAGAGAAAGGGCTAACTAATAATTAACCCGATCGTGCCGCGGCGGAGCAGCACTCTTCTTGCCGCCCTTCTTCGCCCGAGTTCTTCCTCCGGGTCTACGGATCGATCCTCGCGCTACCGATCCTCGAGGAAGCCCTCGGTTGCATACACGATCGCGCGCCTCCCTGGACGGCCTGGAGAACGGGGAAGGAGCCCGTGCTTGTACAAAGAAACACGCCTCTGGCGCGCGCGTAATCGTCGTTCTTTCGGCCGGACTCGTAAATCCCCGTTCGTTGAATACCGTTCGCGGCGGGGAAACGGCGGAATAATAAGCGCAGGCCGAGGGAAGCGTAGAAATCGAAACTGCGCTTCGGCGAAACTGCTCCTCGTGCACAGCCACGGTGATTGTGCGGTGGCCGCGATCGCGGCGAAACAGGAATGGAATGATGGAAAACGAGAGGCTGGGACACGGAGGGAGGAAGATACTTGAGAGGGCCGGAGGGGCTCGGGGAGGGGGAGGCTGCGAGCACAGTGGCTTTGAGCATGTAAAACGAAACGATCGGTGAACGCAGCAGTAACCAAGAAGTAACAAAACCGCTAAATTATCGGCTTGTCCGGGTTACTTCAGCGTCCAAGCGGCTCGGCCGAGCGAGTTCGACGAGGGAGAGGAGGCTAGGTCGCTTAGAGAATCGGGATACAGGGTAAGACAAAGTCGCCCAGGCAGTGCCGAAGTTTCCACATATCCTGTAATTACGGGACGGGGCTGTCGGAGCCACCGGGATGCCGGGCTCGGGAGAGGAAGATCGGTTCAATTGCTTTAGGCGAGTTTCTGACCATTGTCCTTGCTACGAGCACCGTTTCTTTGCGCTAGAATTACAAGTTCCGGCGATATGGCGGATGGGTTGTGTTTTAAAGAGATCACGGGCAGCTGATTGCATTCGGTTCGTTGATCTGTTTGCTGAGGATCCAGCCTCGCGTTACCGTTGGTATTGTTTTTATATCGTAATTACTACTTAGTGGGGTTGTTCACTGGTTGCTCTTCGACGATGATGCGAGAATGCTCTCGATTGTAGAGCGATATAGACTTTTTTCTCAAACAAAATTCTCACTTCTTGTTCCTGTGGGGACTACTATGTAACTAACAGTGGATTAAATAATTTGTTGCAGGTGGCTGACCTAGAAAGTTTGCCTTTTGTCGCGGCGGAAAAGCAAGGATTACAGGCAGAGACCCAGTTTGCTGCACCACAGGGTGGTAAGCCCTTCGATTATGAGAGAAATTGCAGAATTTGTTTTGAAATCTGCACTTTTAAGGGTTTATGAAATCCTGTTATCGATTTAGCCCCCGCTTGGTATTTTGCGTTTTGTTTTTATCCACATCCGTATCGTACATTTATCTTCCCCCGATAACAATTTAAAATGATACAAGCTTGTCGTTTCCAGACTCGAAGCACAATCCCTTCGAAGGCTCTTGTTCCACGCAGCACGCAATCGAGACCTTCGTTTTATTACGTACGCCTTAACATCCACCATATTACCATCTATCTACCAAAGCATCGTCATTTATATCACGTGTAACTGCAACCTTTGATGTTTCCTCCTCCTCTGGCGCGAGTAATCGCGTCGTCGAACGTGTCTGACGATTTTCAGCCGCGGCTCCCTATTGCGCTTCGCCGTTGTCAGTACTGTGCGACCCTGTGATCCAAGTAATTCTCAAGGGAGAGTTTAAACAGATACATTACGTGTATGATGGGACTCGTGACGATCGGCGCGTGAGCTTCATCGGAGTCACGACATAATCGTTGCTTCGGACGTGACTTCTGAGTCAAAGAAATGTCGAATCGAAAAGAACATCGATTTGGCATTAGCTTCCTCTGGTAATTTGAATTATGATCTGCTTTTATCGCGGTCAAGAAGACGGGAACTTGAAGATTTGTCTTTTTCTGAATTTTTGAAGCACATTTCTACTAAGGAACACCTAGTTTTCAATTAGACTAGCAACAGAAGTATTTGGAAACAGCGAATCGAATTCTTGAAGAATACATAACGTTATTTGTCTGAGTTTGAAGGAAATATGAGTGGAAGCACACTTCATGCAATTTTATTTACCACCCAGATTGTAAAGAAACGTTTCTAACCTTACACGTATGCAAGTATTGTGATATACGATGGGGAGCATCCCTCCACTCTCAGTTATCGATGTCACTTTGCGGTACGAAATATGCATCTTCCAAGAGTAAAATCGTCGAGGCAAATAACGTTTTATGTTCGAATAAACTTTACGTCGTAGTATACCGAAGTAAAGCTGTAAAGTGGATAGCGCGCATGCTTATGCGAAATTGGGGATGCATGCCAACTAAGGTGTCCCTTCTTCTCCATGACGTCTTAATCAAATATTCTGCAAGAATATGCTGGCTTTTCCAGGACGTAACATGTAATATAACCAGGAAACCGAAATACCCACAAACCATTCATAAATCACAGAATTCCCCTCAACTTATCATTACACGTTACATTATAAACTAGATTTCAGACACATACTACTAAGAAATTACTAAACTACTTTAAAATCTCCTTCCATACGTCTTGCACATATCCCCTAGCAAGACAAACACCCTCGCCTTCCACATGAACCTCGCAAGCCTAAAGCAACCAAAACCTATAACAACGTTTTCACCCCGTAAATCCTTCAAAGCCGCGCAAAAAAAAAAACAAATTCTCATACAGGCACTGCCTGTCCCAGCTTTCCTTGCCGCTGAGAATACTTTTCGTGGATCCGCGGGGACAGCGTGCAGCGTTCGCCGCGCGCATCGTGTCTGTCCACGCGCGAGGCTTTTCCACTCGCAACAGACGGAGTCTGGCGCGCTACGGGCGAAACGGAGAAACGTATCAGCCCGCAGGAAGGGTCCCGCATATCAGCGCCCGCGATTCTTCCATCTACGAGGGCGATCGTTTGATCCCAAGGCTCCACGAAATGAATATAATTAGAGCAGGAAGGTCGACAGCGGCGCGCGCGTACACACGTTGCGCCGTATTCGCCGCTAATAACCGTGGACCGGGCTCTGGCCAGGGGGAATATCTCGCGCCTGGACGCGCATCGAAGGGCACAGACTGACGGGGTACACGGCGGCGCTCGATTAATTGGAGGATAACCTCCTTCCTTGGCGGTCAATGTCATTTGCATGAGAGCTGCGACTAGCAACGAGGCACTCTCGGGTCGGCGGGCTTCTGCCCTGTCCGTGCAACGAGAGACGACGGGCAAGGGGGTGGGCGTAGGGGCAGGTGGTCTGACATGGGCGTAGAAAGCACGCGAAAGAAAGGCCCCCGTGAAACCCAGGGGAGGAAAAGGGGAGCGTGGACGAGAGGATAGGCTCGGACAGAGGGAGCCCATTAAAGCACAGAGTTCATGTACGCCTGGAGCCAGCGGGACGTCGGAGCGTCACCGTTGGACGCGTTTATACCCACTTCCCCCGAAGGGCTAATAATATATGTAAGCTTGCTCGCGGACTTTATAGTCGGCACTAAGATCGCTCGAGTTCCCGGGTGGCTCTACTGTTACCTACGTGGTTGGTACCTCGATGCGTTGCTTGGTTTTAATGTTCCTTGGCTGACGTTTCTGTGGGGCTTTTGATTGAATTTAGGGGATGTTTTAGCGACAGGTTTTATTACAATTGATGACTGAGAAGGATCTCGTGGCATCTCATTTTTAAGCAGAACATGGGTTACAGTCAAAGGCATCTGGCGTGTGAATGTTGTTGACCCTGCTTTTATTATCTTTCGTAAGGATTCAGGTTTTAGTTCTATATGCTAGCAGATGAGAACGCTTTCAAGCATTTGTCTTCTTCCCGTAACACCAGGGTCCCGCGATCGGAGTTCACACCTCTTCATTCATCTTCCTCCGTCGTGTTTGTTTCTTCTAGCGACTTGTTGGTAGCGATAAGTGACACGAGAATTCACAGTGTTTAAGATCGACTTAGCTAGCGAATATATCACGTGTCTGTACATTATTTCTGCGCAGAACTCGATGTTGTCGCTTCTACTTCATTCGCCGATTCGCGCAGACTCCGTCATACATGATTAGCATAATATCAGGTTCCAGAGCCATGTCCCCTAGCAAAACATCTCCGACAACTGTCACTTTGCATCCTAATTCCCCGTGAATCGAACCCATTATACGTGGAAAAGCAACAAGAATGTTTTACGCGGCTGGGTACTAGGACATCCACGTCGTCCAACGACGTCGAGCTCGTCACTGGTGGCCATGGGGCATTTATGCAAAGACGAGCTTGTCATCTTTCAGCTGTTCATCGTCCAACACTGTTCACCGACCTTGCAACGCTTGACGGCCGGTACACGACGTTTCCACCTCGTCACCGTTCGACGTGAATTGAAATCCCTCGGAACGGCACAGACGCTGGGCCCATTGTGAACGATGTGATATTCACGTCTGTTATCAGGTCATCAACGATCGAGGACCTCGTTCTCGCCACGTTGTTCGGCTTTCCTCGGCCGAGCAGCTCTCGAATGGAGGGCCAATCGCCCCGGGGGCTACTTCTGTTTTTACTATTCCTCGAATGACGGCCTTCTCCCCGCGACAGCGCCCTGTTGCGATGAAAGGACGAGCAAGAAGCAAGACGATCGCGTCCGCCGCGGAGAGCACACACAATCGACGTGCAACGAGACGCATCGTGCCACGATCGATCGGCTCCATCGATCGACAGGCTTTCAGCGGAGCATAACGCGTCCCGATGCGTCGCGACGCGCCAAACCACGAGGCTCCACGGTGCACGCACCGGCCCGATGACATTGAATGACGTTGTACAATCGTTGGATCGAGCCTGTCGAGCGGTCGGTTTGCATACAAGGAGCGGCGTAATAACGACAAGATTAATTAAACTCGTTAGGGGAATATTGAGAGGGGTACTAGCGTGCAGATAGCATGATGGAGAGGGCACGCTCAACGGACGAGGGAAATAAAACTGGCTCGAGAGTCTGAAACCTTACAGGAATCGAGAAAGAAGCGAGTTTATGCGAGACTTGCGAGGCTGAGGATTTCTAGTGTCTTCCGTTTGATAAGAAACCATCGCTTGGGCCATTCTTTAAGGGGTTATGCCTAGTCAGCTTTAAAAAAAGAACACAATTTTCAGGAATTTCTTGTGGAATATCTACTGTATATTTTTTAAAATTATTCGCTTATTTTAAAAGTATATTTGTTATAGAAAAACATTAAAAATTGAACGAATTCTTTTGTGCACCATCCCTAAAGAGAGGCAAAAAATTGGCTTTCTAGACGAGAATACCCCCTTCCTCAGTGCCCAGTGTTTTTGCGAACGAACACTAACGCCACAATATTTCAGTTCACATAACCAGCTCCATCAAATGATCTTGAGTTACAGGTCGTTAAACTAATGAACTGGATGAAGTTAGAACCTGCTATGCATCTAATAGCTTGGTCAAATGTTTTTCCAATATCCTATTACTCCTCTACATTTCCTACCTCCCACACTTCCCTTCCCCATTCTTTCCACTCGATCGCTCCTGATCCCCATGCTGCTCCACCTACAACAGCAACTTTTCCCATCCCGAAACATCAGCGTCATGTTCCATTTATACGCAACTTTCCTCCTGAAGGAAGGTGGAAAAAAGAGGATCCGAAACTCCTTCCCGAAAGTTGCAGCGGCACAGCGAGCGAGACTTGGTACCTCGGAAAGCTGTCGCGCGCGCAGGAGCACCTCGGCCTCGAAAGACATACCTCTCAGATACATCTTCCACGGCATAACGCGGTCTGACGTTGAAATATCGATACGCGCGCGCACCGGGCCCCCCTTGGAACTTAAAATAACCTCGGGGACGAGACACAAAGGCGGCGCAAGAATTTCCACGGCGCCGCGCGGCCCAGCCCGCCACCTTGAAATTACTCGCTCGCCCCGGCAAATTGATTTATCAAAACGGCTAATAGGTATAAATCGCGGCCTGATTAATGCAACCGCGGGAGAGGAACGCCGGGCCCGCGTACGGTAACTGTGCAAACTCCCGGCGCACCGACGGGCCCCTTATGCCATTGCGCAGGCCAGAAGGGGGGCATTTATTTATTCCCGTGGAAGATACGAATCTAATAGTGGGTACGACAAGACTGATCCTCATAATTGACGAACGCGCTCGCCTAATAGCGAGCCAACCTGGAAAACTCACTGCCCGATCGTAACATAAATCCCGACGATAATGAGATGGGTAAATATCGGTTGCCACGCACGTTTAACCGGAATACCTTGGAACTATCCTCGGGAACGAGCTCAAGCTCTCCATGGGAGAGTTATTGAATCCGTCCAGTCGCGCTTAAATCGATCCACCGTGCCCATTTTTTCCCCATCCGCGGCCTACTCCTCTGCTCCGTTTTTCCTCCTCTTTGTTCCTTTCTGTTCCACTCGACTTCTGTCCCCTGTCTGGCGTTTTTCTTACTCGTCTTTCAATTTCCTCTGCCGCCTGATTTGATACCCTTCTGGTACACTCCGCGCCTTGTATCATTTGTTTCGCCTTGGATAACTATCCCCTAGCTCCATGCGTTATCACTTTATTCTGTTTCATCGTTCCTACAGCCTCTCCTTCCAATGGCACCTCGGTTAAATCTCGACGCGCCTGCATTCCACACCCCTGCATCGGTACCTGTGCCCCCACATCCGATTTTTCTTCCTCCCCGTGTACAGCTTGTCTCGACTTTTTATCCCCCAAGCAAATTCTACTTTCTGACGTCCAACTGGCCCGCGCTCAGTCGCCACGCCATATACGAAGGCGTTTCATTACTCAATTAACGACCCACGCGCGTTCCCAGTCGTGTAGTATGCGGCACGACGGCACTGGAACGAACGGCGTACCCTGGATGTCGTCCAGGCTGCTCAGGCAAATCGAACACGAGTGTCGGACACGGTACTTCGTAAATATGGACGATCCTGACCGGAGATCACAGCGTGCATAGCCAGCAATTGACGAGTTACACGTGCATCGGTCCGTGTACGCGTCGAGGTCCCGATGACGAGCCAGAAAAAGGCTCTGGCCTCTCCTTGATCGTGAAGGGGGGCCGTTTTGTTGCTATTTGTACTCTTATTGTTCCCATTACGGCAGGTGATCCTCGATTATCTCGATTCCACGCCACTTTCCCAGTGGCACGCAGACAGATCCTGCGTTTCGATACCGCGGATTTTTGACAGAACGCGTATTATCGATGTTTGAGGATAGCCGCGGGCGCTTGGTCACCGCTAGATGGTATCCTTGAGCGATTCTCAGCCAGATACTGTCAGTTTCTACAGGATAGAACTGCTTGGACGGGAGTGATCTCGAGGAGGCCATTGCGCGCATAAAAATTCCACTTAACCTGGTTCGTGTGTTCTTTCCTTTAACATAGCAAGCCTATTCTACGAGGCGCTGCGAGCCACCGTGGAAGGAATTCAGTCGGTCGAAACGGGGTTAAAGGCAGTTTTATATACCTGCGAGATACAATTACTTTTCAAACGAGCTCGCTTTTAAGACTGGCCTGGGAGGATCCTTGATGAGAATCGAAGGGAAGAGGAGTCTCGATAAATTGAACTTAAAGGGCGCGAGGACAGAGGGAAATGCCGAAGTGGGGCGTTATCTGGGTTGCAGCGTTTGCTTACGAGCGTTCGAAATATCTGGCTGCTCGGTGAATGAGATACGTAACCTCGGTGCGTGGCCATTCGAAGTAATGGATCCGATAATTACATTTCACTCGGGCGGAGTTAATTTTAGGACGTCCGACACGTCGTAATTCGGTTCAGTGAATATTCACCGCTCCTAAATTCTCGAGTATTTTTCCTTAAACCGCGCGCGCAGCCTATAATAAAGGGCTTGTCCCGAGGAACTCGTTCTCGCGACACGTCCACGTCCACAGTCCCCAGCCACTTGCCCCATTAGAACCGGATCGCATGTAAAATCACCGCCCATTACGTTCAATCACCTGTGTCGCGTCTGTGTCGAACATTCCGCGAGGACAAGCAGGACGACGGTAGGTGCACCCGTGTTTCCTCCTTCGTTCCGTTTAATAACACGGCTGTCCGAAATAAAATCGGCCGCCGCGGCCGATAGACGTCCGCGCGGGAAATAATAATCGTGATTTACATGGGCCGAGTTAACGAGCTACCTAACGAGCGCTGTGTCTATTTTGCAGAGTAATCGCCGCGAATTAAGTCGCCTGGGCCGCTCGCGACAGGGAACTGGCTTCGTCGCGAAATTAAACAGGTGTATCACGCCGTGGAACAGTTCGGTAAGCACTGGCATAGTTACGAGTCTCCTCTAGATACGTTAATTAAGGGGAAACAGGAAGCTGCCATGGTGGCGATTTCGCTGGGACGATGGTTGAAATTCATTTAGCCGTTCCGCTAGGATGACGCAGGCCGCTCGTGACACGATGGTCCCGCGGCTTATTCTCGTGAGCCAATCGATGCGTTAATTGCTGAAGATTCGCGATATTAGCTGCAGCTATAAATAAACGAGACAGGCCTTTGAAGTTTGTTACAAATAACTACTTAGCTTCCTCCAAATAGATCCCCCCTCGCCGTTTCTAATTACAGTGTAACACGATATCCCACTTTGCCAGGTCTTCTTCAGAAGTTCCTTCACAGCATTCTCCATCTTCTTCCCCCCAAATCATTGATCGAGTCGACGATCTAACATCCAAACGCTACAAGCTTTCCCGTGAAACCCGCTCAACTTTCAGAGAGACTCCTCGAGGTCCATTATTGGTCTGAGGACATCGCTAAGTGTTCCTACCATGCGCAATAAGGCGTCCAACAGATTCCCCTCGGAATAAAACGAGCAGACTCTGACGAGCACCGCCTCGATCCTTCCTGACGTCATAATTGCTTCGCATAATCCAGAAATAGCCGGTAATTTGCCCCAGCAGCCAAGCCACCGACGGGAATAATGATGACCGTTAACCCTGGCGGCGTGTCGCGGAGCGTCGTGGCGCGTCCTCGCTGAAGCTTCGCGCTGCAACTCCTCTCGCCCATAAAACTCGTCCCGTGACCGCGACGATTTACTCCCCCTGGGCCTGCCCCCTCCGTGACGGGAAAGGCTCCGCGCACGGCCGCAATCTAGCGACGTGACTGCTTCCGCTGCTTTCGAACGGAGGAACGGTTAATTGTCACTGGATCTTGCACGCCTAGACACCTCCGAGCGTCATCAGCGGTGGACGAGTAATACATAGCGGGGAACGATTGCCGCTCGTTGCCTGAAAGCTAAATTAGCCGCGCGGTGACGAGGGAAGGGAATAGGAGAGACGTCTTGATTACTGGGCGACTTCGCTCGCTACGCGCCACGTCCGCTCGGGACTCTAGGCGTTTTAGGTAAGAAGTCCGTCGCCTATCGTTCCGTTCGTGCCCTGTTGCGTGTCATGTAATTTCCAATTGGTTCTTCATCTTTTTGCGCGCCTGTGCTCTTCGACGAATTGATGGCGGAAAGCCTGTGCTCGCGGGGTGATCGATGACGGTGCGGATGTAGAGTCCTCTGGAGTTTGATGGGAACGCATTGTACCGCGGGATGTAGGAATGTCGATGAATGATCACTTTGTTGGGGAGTACAGGGACTGGTTCTGATGGTACAATTAACAGCGCAGTCCTCGTTTTTAATTTATCTTCAGGTATTTAGTTCTGTAGGAAACGGTCGAAGGCGTGATGGGAAGAAACAGTCAAACTCGTAAATGATAGAAGAAGAGTATAATAGCTGTATAACAGCGCGTCAAGAGATACAATTAGCTTGTGATTACGTCGAAGTCTTACGCCGAACTGCCCCACGGTCTCTGGCATTCCCCAATTACTCCTCGCGGTCGCTCTGACGTCACATGTGCCAGAGCGCCATATTCAAACAGGTACAAATTCGCTTTTTATTCCGTCACGGATCCTACGGTTTCAATTGTTCACCTGGAGTCCGCCAAATGGCGAAGAGCTTCCCTGTTAGCACGAACTGTTCAGGATATCCAGGCACACCGTGTACATACCTAGCGCATTCCGCGATCAGTTCTAACATCGCGGAACGGGGAGTAACACGGACAAAAAGGGAAAGACCCGTCACGGACAAGTTAAAGGTGCGGGGTTGACGCGGCGGCCTGGGGCGTCCAGGAAACACTGGATCCAAGTAACCGCCAATTTGCCTCGGGGACGGTTCAATTACCAGAGTCCTTCGACCAAGTCGCTTTCTTGCGCTGTTTAACGAATTTCGTGAGGCAGCGGAAACGCTGAACTAATATAAAAAAATACGGCCGCGGGTACGAGGGAGCTGGCACGGTTCGCTGGGCAGACGTTCGCCGACTGTCGTCGACGATTACGTCAGCCGGACCAAGACAGATCGTAATAGCTCGCAGCAAGAAGACAGTGACATGCCTAATGTCGTTTTCCATGCTCGGAAGACAACACGTAATGGCACCAACACAGCCGAACCGAACGCGCGGCACGTCCGTCTTGGCTGAAACAGCTTTCGTCGACGCCGCCGCGCGCGCCAGTCAGGCGGAGTTATATTCTTGCTTGTGCTTTTTCATCGCGACCCTGATTTTAAATCTCCCGAAGAAATATGGCTTCGTTAACGCCGCGGAACGCGCGGAACGCTCCACGGTAAATTAGAGCTGCCCGAGGCATGAAGTTGTGCGCCGTTTATAAATCGCGGGCGAAAGCTCTGAATGATTTGACGAATGTGTTTGACGATTGGACGGAGGTGATCGAGAGTGGACGTAGATTTCGATATTATACAGTGAAGGGAATGCAGAAGGGTTCGAAGCTGCGTGGTTTATAATTGTAACGGAGTAGCGAAGGTGCTCGGAGTGGTAGAGCGTTCGATAGGACACCCTGTATCCTTTCGCACCGCAGAAAAGACACCGAAATTTACAATGCTGCGGTTTCAAGGAACCCGCAGGAACACGCCGAAGGGGGAATACCGAAAGAGCCGTGGCCGATGGCCGACCCACGTTAATGCGTTTCCGATGTACATCCGTTTTCTAATCGACAAGCGAGACTTCCATTCGGCCGAGATTCGTGGCGCAAAACTGACCGCCGTGTGCTCGGGTAGCGGAATCCTCTCGTGAGAGGAGGGCTTGATCTCGCTGGGGCAGTTTAACTTATCCTAACGGCACGGTCTTGGAAATGGAAGCAGAGAAGGGAATGTGGCGTAAGCTTGTAGAAAAATCTGCGGCTATGTAACGAATCCTCATTCTTATCCACTTACGTATCCTGTTATCCCATCAAAAACTCTTCCGCCAAGAAGCTTGATTAGCCATCCCGCGTGGTACAGCGGAATAGAAGCGGAAACGGAATAATTAGATCGAGGAAACGGCATCTGGAGCAGCAACGTCGCTCCCAGAAGAGGCCAGTGGAAATGTAGGAGGCGTGAGAACGGAAGATAGAAGCGAACGAAAAGCTGCCACTGCCCAGGTGTATCGTGAAGCGTCGCGAAACGAGATGGTGAGAAAAATACGGAACACGGTATTCCACTTATTTGAGGCGTTATCGACTGCGGTTTCCTCGAGGAAATAATAAAGATAAGAGAAACCGACGCATGGGTTTCACTGATATTCGGGTAAACACTGCGACGGTAGGTATCGAGAATTCGAAGCAAAAGAAAAAAATGTAGAGGGGATCGAGTAGGAAGAAACGGATGGACGAAGGAAGGATTGAACGGGAGGAAGCAAGGACGACGAGAATTCGTGAGGTGCGATCCTCGCGGAGGAATGATATTGCGGTGGTGGACAGTCAGAAGTGCGGGCGAAAAATAAGGAACACGATATTCCACTTCGCAATGGCTATCTGTGGCGCGGCGAGCTAAGAAATTGGAATCGATTTAGTGGATCCTGATGCTGATCGGTTGCCGCGGATGCTGCGGCGATTTCCCACTAATTGAGATTAATGTCATCCGCGAATTCTCTGGGGTAAACGTAAAGTTTCGCGTAGACGGAATAATTACGCAGATAGGAATCTGGTACAACGGTCCACGGTGTAGCCAGGCCCCGTGTACTTATCTACTTGCCGGGGCGAGACGAGCGCTGATAACCGCCCTGAACTTGCCGTATTTGCCCGGCTCTGTACCTGCCTACTTGCATTTTCAACGCACCCGTTGCATTGTTGGAATCTTGTACCCCTGTTACCCCCTTGAGGTACGCTTCCCATTCGTCGTCCACCAGCCATCTCTCTGCTGCTATTTTCGTCTTCCTATTCCAGTTAACGTTGGGACATCCAGGTCACCCGGCCCTGAGAGATTTGACGGACTACTTTAAAAAGGGTAGCTTCCTGAGCTTAGGAAAGGAAACTCGGCAGCTTAACCTGAAACTCGGATGATTTCATTTTAGATAAGAAGCTGATTGTCCGTCGCTTGCCATTGGTTCGCAGATTTCAAAATGGGAATATCGAATTGAGATAAATGTCTCTGGTAGCAACGTCGTCTTCCTCTTAAGCCGGGAATCCACCGGGAAGCTAAGCTAAGCTAAGCTAAGTTATGCTATGCGATGCTATGTTTTAACGTAGCTTTTCATGGAAACGGTTCCATAAGAATGTGTTGAAGCTAATGTTTTTAAAACATAGCATCGCATAGCTTAGCTTCCCGGTGTATTCTCGGCTTTACTTACTAGCCACTTCATTTGAGAAAATTTACCAATGTTTGAGAATCTACCTAAAACTCCAGCCACCGTAAAACGTATCGAATCTTCCACCATTACACATGGCTTCTCCCATTAACCCTGTTCACAGATCTCCGGTCTCAGCACCTTAAGAGCACCTTCCACCCTCGGCTCGTAACTAACCACCGTACCCACCCTCGACTGAACATGACCGATTGTCCGCGAAGAGTTTACCGTTGCCCTGGAACATCGTGTACCTACGCGACCTCTCCGTTCGTACGTTTGCCCAGGAAGATGCCGAGCGTGCGCGATTTAATCGGTAATCGTAGCCCGCCTAGGAAAGCAGGCCGTGGGTCACGATTCTACAGCGAAGCGGTTCCAGAGCTCCTCCTTCTTCTGGCGGCGTCCCAGCCGCGGGCAACGTGCCCCGAGGGAAATAGTTTAATCGTCGTGATTAATAGTAATCGTCGCAACTTATCGTCCAGCTTTTTTGCCGGGCGACGACACGCTGCATCTCCAGGGTGAGCAAAGGGGAGACAGAGGAGGACGATTTAACCGTGGTCACCCCGACGGCGTCTAATTAGTCCAGGCTCTTTTGCCCGCAGTCGCACCGCCAGCGACGACCACGACGATGACGGCTCGGAACGTTTGCGCGCCGGTTGCTTCCCCTACGGTGATATGCAAAAGCAGCGCGACCGTCTCGACAAAAACTAGTTTATTAATATGGCTAGCACGTTCGCTGTAATCTTCGCGTCCTGCAGCAGCCGCCCGAGCTGCGATCGAGAGGCGCTGCGCGATTAGCTGGTAAGAGACGGAATCGGCGCTCAAAGAACCCACCCCTCGGACGCTGCGAATTTCTCGGCGGGGACCGATCGTCCCTCGATGAAGAATGATTTACCGCGCCGATCCACGCGTACTCGACCGCCCCTCGCATGCATTAAAACGTCGAATGCACGTCGGATTGCATTAACGAACCTGAACACGACCTGACTGCGCCGAGCGAATCCGTATTGAGGATAATTATTGGATAGCGTGGTGGGAAAACTGCTCCAATGGCTCGAGTTTATCGAGACACTCGCGCCTGCCTTCTTGGTGGATCTTTTCCTCGGTGGTTTCCGTTGATAGATAGGTTTGCCACCTCTTTGGCTCTCGGCTGGACATTCTGCTTTTATTTCTTCATCTTTGGTGTCTGCTTGAATTTAATCAAGTTTCTTAACTGATTGCGAGTGAATTGTTCCTCTACTTGCCGACTATTTCCTTCTGAAGTTATCATTGAAATATATTCCCCTACGGCTCGACAGAGATCAGAATCTACAATTTAGTTGATCGTTTACTGATATCTGAAAGAAGAACAAGAATCGAAGCGTACAGGTCGTTGAACTGCAATTGGAAGCAACCAAACGGTCACGTTCGTCCATGAAATCTGCCTCCGCGATCTCGATATCGATATAGCTGCCACCCACGCTGTATCGAATGGATTTGCTTGCGATATGGTAGCGATTCCTGCGGCATGCGAAATGGTCGCGCGGTGCGCTCTGATTCGCAGCAATGTTGCAGGACTAATCGAATACAGGATCGCAATAAAATTTGCACAACTCGTGCCACGAAAGGCAGTCGCCTAGTGGTTCGACAGGCGTGTAACCTGTGGCGCGTTGTAACTCACGTGCTTCAGCAATAAGTTTCTTGGGGCGCGTAAATCAGACGGAGATACTTCAGAGATTGTTATCCGATGTAGCTATTTTGTCAACGACGAGATCGTTCTGCGATGAGAAATGGCACTGGAATCCTGCTTGAAAGCAGAGGCCGTCGTATATCTATATCTTCCCCTGGGTACTCGGCTAATCAATTAGCGTATCATTTGATTAAAGACCCATTAAATCACTGGCATCTACATTTTTCTTGCGCAATTATTAATTGCAAATTCTTTCGCGTTAGATTTCCTTCTAACACTCGTTCCCAGCTTTCATATTTCTTTATGTGATTCATGTCGTGACGTCTTGCGCGTCCCTGCCTTGAACCGCGCCTCCTTTTTAGTCAACACCATCTGACTCACAATCAGACATGCAAACTGTTCCATCGTAACTTTCCCAATCGGTCGCGAGGCAATTTCTCCACACTCGAAAAAACACACGCCGTGAAAGAAAAAGTTGTCCCCTCCAACCAGTAAACATTCTGAATTCTCATCTTTGCTCCCAGGGTGGAAATTTCTGACTTTTTTCGAATATTGCCACCTGAAATTCAGCCATAACGATATCCCTGCAATTTCTTCAGGGAAATGTGTGTTAAGCCGAATCCCCGTCCAGAAGTTCTCCTCGAGTACAGTAATAAAGGTCGAGAACGGGCACGCGCGAGTCGAGCGTGTGCGTCGCGATGTCTTGGCTCTTCGAATGCATTTCAGTCGGTTGAACACGTATGAAATCGCTCGGCGCAGCTACCATCGTCGGCGTCCAATGCAACAAAGCTCGAAGGTAGGATGATATTGCTTCGACTGTTACGTAACTCATAAATCATTCCACGATGGTATTTTATCGGTCGCGATATTTATTAATCCGCGGCGGGCGGATTCAGCGCTCTGTATGGACAAGCTCGTAAGAATGATAAACAGCGCGGAGTAATCTGCCTGTTTTTTTTTTGCGTGGCCTGATAGTATTGCGATTTATGGGCGAAAGAGCGAAAACTACTGTGCAAATATCAGACAAAAAATTGTGTAATTAGTTTACGAGAATGCTGATGCATGCATGCGATTCCTTCAATTAGGTTTGTTTAACATCACTCCGAGATCAATCGTTCCTTGTCGCGAATTTAGCTAGTTAATTAAATCTCTAAATACCTCTACCTTTGAAATCCCCTGAATCCATAGTGACCCGAAACTTTAATTCGCTAAATACGTGACGATCACTGCGAGCTGTTGCTCGTTGAAAGTTTGACCAGGAAATAGCACCGACTGAGAATAACTCTGGAATGGAATGCATCCTGGCGAAGCGAGACCAAGAGTCCAAAGGACTGATCAGGATGGTGCGAGACGGACAGCTGCACTTACGATATTGAAAACAAAGTAATCCCTGCGCGAACAGAGCCGAGGATCGATCCGTCTGCTCGTTACAGCCTCTGTGGAAAGAAGTCCGTTTTTCATGTCAAGGAGAGCGTAGAACCGCTGCTCCCATGCCGACCAGGAGGAGAGACGAGTGTAAGTACGATAACCGGGCATATTTCATCTCTCCTCTCGACATTCATTGCACGTAACTACGCTCTTTATTCGAGGAGCACGGTGAGCGCAACGATATCCACTCGTTGATATTATTCAGACCTGGACGCGTAACGACCACGATTCCGCAACCATGCGTAAAATCGTGAAATTCCATTCGAACGCGTAACGCTGTTGGCTGTCTTTCAGGAAGGTGACGATCGATTTAGTGGGTTCGTGGTCACCGTAGCAAAACAAGAGGCACTGTTTTACTCAGGCATGGATCTCTAGGGAATCTTCATTGAAAAACAGCTACGGCTAAAAGAAGGTAAGGCTATCACGAAGAAAAGAAGAAACCTGTAGCTTTCACACTTCATAGCTCTTCCTATCTACGATCGTTGGAACCGCCTAATAAGATTTTCGTGATTGTGGCGCTTATTATTCTCCCCTCCCTTAAAAAACAAGGGAGAATCTCACCGTGTTAGAAATTGAGAATATTGAGGGAGAGGACGTGACTGGGGTGAAGCACAAGTCGCGCAGGGAGGAATGGATGGGCGACGCGGAAGAGGATGAAACGTAACACCGAGGAAGGGAATCGATTGCGCGGCGACGTTGATAACAACTTTGCACCGGACCTTCGACCCTTTCGCACGACGTTACGTCCCATGTAACACGTCTCGAACGTAGGCGATTTAAGTTAGGCGGTGGATAATGAGTTCCTGGACCGCGAGGATATTGTATGCGACTTATAAGGATGCGCCAATCAGCCACGAGGAGACTCGTACGTATACAAGATCGATGTATCTCCCGTGGATAGATGAACCCGTGCTCGGCTATTATTCGTGATTCGTGATCCTGGGTCAGCCGCGGCTATAGAAGGTTCTCTATTACTCGGATTCAATACGATAGAGAGATGGCAATAACGCATGGACGCTGGCTAGCCAGCATTCCCGGCGGCCCGTTGGCCCATTGGGCCATCCAATGATCCACCGTGTCATTTGCTCTAATAGCGTAACGATATCAGTTACCGTGCTGTTTCTGGAATTCACATTCCTCGCTTCCCTTTTGCCAGATATATTATTGAGGGTGAAATGGGACGGGGAAAATAGGGACCACGAGATCGTGTCTGCAAGGTATTCTACGTGGAACTCGAACCTCGCAGAAGACCTTTGATTCATCCTTCAGCGAAACTCTGAATTGCTCTACCATCGAATCTATGCATTGGTCAGCTTTTTCAATTTACAAATGTAGTTCTCGCGATTTACTTGTTTAGGTAGCCGCAAGATCTTCCAGAAAGTATATGCTAGTTTATACGATTCTCGGAATATAGAAAGCCTATTTCAGACCTACGCTGGTCGCTAGCCGTGGGACCTCCGAATCTTCGGTCAAGCATCTGAAACACGTTTCTCGATCGTTCCCGCGGTCGGGAATCTCCCGACGCGATTTCCGCGGGAGAATCTGGCCAAGTGTACGCGAGCGCAATTTACGCCGTTCGCAAAGCACGACGGACGGGAGCGTGTAAATCATCCGAGGAAACTGCGTCAAGTGTTTTACGCACAACTTTAGCCGCGAGCTCGAATTTACGATTCTTCCACGGCAAAAGATAACCGAAGATAGAGTGCAGCGGTGAAGAGGCGACCCAGAGACGTTCCAAGCACACTCGCGGCTAGTAACTTCTACGGGAGTGTTTCTCTAATGTACACTTACCTATGCGTGCGTAGGAAGGTAGCCAGGAAGCTTGTAGGTACATCGGACGTCGTAGGTGCTGTGTTTGTAGGCGTGCCTGTGTGGGTATGGATAACTAGCTGGGTCTCTAGGTAGGTGGGTTCAGGACCCTGGGATTACTTTGCGGTATCCTCTTGAATAGGAAGCTTGGCTGGCTCTTCTTCCGATGCTATTGAAAAACATTAATATCCGCTTGGTCTCAAGAGAGGCATCGCGTGATAGGGCAGACCGGGGGCGGTAGTAACACTTTGACTTTGGAATACGCTTACGCAAAAACTATTACAGTTACAACAACAGTTTTTTTTAACGAAAATGTTACTTACTTATCTGACATTATTTGAGCCACAACAGTTTCGCTGTATGTCAAGTAATATTCCGGTTATTAATAAAAAATGAGAAGCGGAGAAAGTGTTACAATCGCCCCCCTGTAAAGTTAAATATTTCCTATACGAATCTGTGTGAGTCATTTAAAGATTACTTCAAGTTTCAAACACTTACGTTTGTAGACCATTCCGGAACGAGTAAAATGATACATAGTGAAACTTAGAAGGAAACAAATTTCGGCCGCCTGCGTTGAGCGTTAGACGAAGCGGGTAAGTAGAAACGCCCCGTGCGCGATCAGACATATATCGATGGTTCATATCGCGGACGCGCCTAACGTCATGCTTCACCATTTCGGCTTCAGAGTCTGTTATTCAATATATTTTTTGTTTCCGTTTAGTGATCTAAAATTAGAAGTCGTTGGAGCCCAAGATCAAATTGACATTGTTTGATCGTCACGTAATAGACGTAGACTTCTAGTTTCTAAATATTTTTGTCCTTTTGAATTCAGATTAACCACATGGCTAAGGCAATGTCAACGCCACAGAAACGATTTTGCTGCAGCGTATACCGGAAACGGATTTCTGAATTTGGTTGTAAAAAATTTTCTATTATCCTCCAATATGTAGATATTAACTACACTAACCAATACATTGATTTACTTGCGTTGTTTTGTTGAAAAAAATTCCCCAAAACACCGTTACTTTTCAGACCATTACAGTGGTCTCCCCCCTTAAGGAAAA
Organism: Andrena cerasifolii; assembly: GCF_050908995.1. Classification (NCBI taxonomy): domain Eukaryota; kingdom Metazoa; phylum Arthropoda; class Insecta; order Hymenoptera; family Andrenidae; genus Andrena; species Andrena cerasifolii. The sequence goes on from NC_135122.1 coordinate 13,461,277, forward strand.
CTTTTATATTTTTCCGATATTCCCTACCGAGATTCTACTTAGTCATTGCGATCATAATATTGCCGCGATTCGAAGCTTCCAAGCGCAAGAGTCACGTCCAAGCAGCCTTTCACCATCACCGGAATCAGTTTGATCGGAGCCAGAAAAAGCATCGACGTGGCACTAAAGCTATCGGTTTGTTGGAGCGCTGAACGATATTCCAGTTGAATATCTAAGGATTATAACGGCGACGGACCACCCGCAGCTTACCGGTTTCGCTCGTCACTCCTCCGATTTTTCGCCCCACGGAGATTACAGTGTGGCGATGTTATCAGGCGCGAGACGATCGCGAAACGCGTACGGCGTACATTTAATTTCCGGTTTGCTCGGCGGAACGATGACGCTACACGCGGGATCCCGGAGGAAAAGGTTGGAGAACACGTGGACGCGGGGCGGACGGGGAATTGTTAAGGAGCTGATCGCTTAATTCGCAAAATCATCGAAGAGAGGGGAAAGAAAGGAAGAGGGAAAGAGAAGTGGTTAATCAGCGCGCATTGGATTAAGATCGGGTGAAAAAGGGTAATTTAAAGCTAGCTTCCTGCGAAACAGTAATCACCCAGCTCATCGTGGTGGCAGTATAAAGAAAAATAATACAATTAAAGGGAGGCGATATTTCAAGTTCGAGTTAATCCTTTGCATTCCTGAACGAAGTACCATCGAGATGATTGTGACTGGTATCGCGCTGCGAGCTGTAATTTTCTGGCAAATTGGAATAACTGTTTCATTATGCAGTTGTTAAAAAGTAATATCGCGTGGGTCAATCGTATATTTCGAGAGCTAATACGGTAGGGGGTATAAGATAATCTCGGAATTCCAGGGGAACAATTAAAAGCGCCGTAAGGGTATAGGGTAACGATCGTATTACACTTCTATTACGAGATCTCTCCCTTTTCCTTCGTTCCGGCGATTATTAAAATAAACCACTCGCAAGGTACAGGTCTGCGCACACATATCCGTTCCGTGTCAGTTCCGTATCCGTCGTTCCAGAGGTAAGAAGAAGAGGGGCGTAGAGGGTCTCTTCTTCTTCTCTAAGAGATTCTTTAAGAAGAGGGTCTCTCTTCTCTAAGAGATTCTTTAAGAAGAGAAGAAGAGACCCTCTACGCCCCGATTCTTTTCTTAGAGAAGAAGAGACCCTCTACGCCCCTCTTCTTCTTACCACTGGAACGACGGATACGGAACTGACACGGAACGGATATGTGTGCGCAGACCTTAAGAAAGCCCGATGTGAATCAATTATTTTTTCTCTTCTGGTATCGAGTCGAGAGGAAGCAGATGAAGAGGATCGAAAGCAATCAATACCCGTCACCATTAATTAAAACGACGAACCACTTACGATTCCAGAGATAGTAGATTAAGATTTAAATGAAGCGATCCGATTTCTCAAGGCACGATCCGCCTAAGGAAACGATCAAGCATCAATCAACGATCGACGAGAGGAAATCCACGGATAAGAACCCTTCGATTCGCATGGCTCGAACGTGACCAGCAAACGCCGAACGAAAAACAGAGTCCAGGGGGGGCGCAGTTCGGTACGAGCATCGGCTTTGCAAATATCGCGCATTGGCCTGTTTCGCGTAAAATGCAGCTCGCATCGAGCTTTTTCCACCTCGGCTGTAGCTCCCTTTCCTCGAAGGAGGGGCCCGAGAATGCGATCGCGCCGTGACAGATTCGCGCTAGCACCGTTTCAGCCGGCAAAAACGGGGAGTTGTTTGGTTGCTGAAGAGCGCAGGAGCGCCGGTTTAAGTGCAGCTGTTAAAACATTTATTGGCGTGAGAGCAGTCGCAAGTTGGCGTCTGTTCGCACGGATTTCTGCGTTTCTGGCTGGGCCGTCGCTTATGAAATGCGACAGGGAGGTTTTGCTACTTTCTTCAGCACTTCCTCAACGTTCCGCGGACGGCCGTCGGTGAACAGCACGCGGATATCTCGTCACGCTGTCAGCCAGCTGATCGTCTCCTGCTTTTCCCTGCTTTAGTTTTCGGCGGTGATTAATTATTTCCTCCGCTGCACGCGGGGGGGAGCCGAGGACACGGTGTAATCGGTTCCGAGCTCGTTAATACGATGTAGAGGACGATTAGGGGAATAAGTTGTCCGTGGTAGGCCGCGAGCGAGTTTATTTGAAAAGAGTCCCGGTATCCGGCTGATAATATCTCTCCTTAAGCTGCTTAGGTCCGCAGGTGCGCTCGCTTTGCTCCCTTTTCCAGATGCTTATTAATATTTTATCGCGGACGGGTACACTTGTGCAATGGGAGGTCGAGAAAACTGAGGATTATATTACACAGAGCTGAAATGTGATCATTCTGTTTCATAATAACTTATGCAACACGCCAGGCATTATACGAGCAATTTCATCGACCACGACCAGTAGCCTCTTTGACGCTAAGACCAGCCTTATCGGGGCCGTTGCGTAGGACGTACGCGAGCCCCTCTAACTGGCTGTACCTGCGACGTGTGTTTGACAATGATCAAGACAACGTAACTAAGCTACAAAGGGAGAATCCTGCCTGTCGTAATTTGCAATCATCGATCAAGCATTTTGAAAGAAATCTCCGCACCAAAACGCAAACCTCCGACCTACACGCACCACCTTCCTGTTTCTCAGCGCCACACAGGCAATTAAGATTACAGAATTCTAAACTGGAAGCCTCTCCACAGCACGGAGCCAGCTCATCGTCCAAATAAGTTTACGACACTGCAAAAGTTCCGATGTCCCGTAACGATCGATCGCCTGTCGGTTCTCCTCGGCGGCGCATCGATTACATACGTCGCCATCATTAGTCCCGATTTCATCCGGTGGATCGATACACCGGCTCGATAATTTGGTCCGTTCGCGGAGGAAATTTGCATCGCTAATACGCCGGTCGGCGCGCGGTGTCAACGGTGATAACTAGTGGCGAAAGGCACGCCCGGCTGGCGCGTAATTCGAGCCTAATTATACGTGCTCGGGGCTCGAATTAAAACGCGGAATCACTCAATCCGCGCGATAGAGCGCGCGAGCATCGCGTAGGTGCTTGGTAACCGGTGTCCTTGGATCATCCCGGGGCCGTGGTATTGCCTTTAAATGGCTTAATCGTCCTCTTTACTGCGCCCACGGTTACGCTTAACCCGACTGTTTCGCCGCTGGATCCCCCGTATAATGGCTTCGCGATCTTTCCCCGACGGATCCGCGTCTTTAGCGGCCGCGGTTATTAACTCTCTCGGATAGTTGGGAGAAAAAGAGCGGAGAGAAGAGGAGAGATCTAGACGAATGGGCGCAAAAAATGTGCTAATGGTAAGCGTGAATCACCGGGGTACAGACTTGCAGGCTCGCGCACCTGTGTAACCAGTAGTTGGCTGGTCTAATAACGTATTCAGGCGTCGACGAAGAAACGCGACCTCGTCTTCGACTGAGTATCAGGGGATTTTTCGCCGCCTGAAAGGAGACGACAAATAGGTTGGCCAGCCTCCCGTAGGTGGCCACCAGTGGTACCAGTTCAGATGATTTAGAGAGCCACGGTGACACCGTCAACCTGTTCTCCTTGCGTTATCGTTGAATAGTGGCCCGACAAGCGGCTCCACGCAATATCGCTGCCTCAAGGACACCCTGTACCTACGCGGGGAGGCGATCGTGTGGGCTCGTCGGGGTGGAATATCGCGCGAACGCTCCATTGAATTGAACGCTGAGGGCCTGACACCAAGTTATGCGCCTCCGCGGCTCGTTGGGCCATTGTCGTCGCGGAGTTACAGCGTGTATCGCTCGGGAAAGTTGCGGCGGAGGGACTTTACACAGGTGATTGTTCACTTGGGGATTTTCCGCCTGCTGTCACGAGCCTCCACTTGTAGAATTAGGATTGACTGAAGGAACGTTCCACAGTTACGTTCCTAGGTAGCTTCATTCTGAGGGGCTTGAAAGAAGACATTGATTACAATTGTAGTACCTAAATTGGATTAGGGTGAATCCGGGGGTGTCGGTGCGACAGGGGAGTTTGTTCAGTTGTTATATTTCAGACTCTATACGTAAAAGTGCGGACCGATTGCTTCTCTAGAAGCCAAACTGTTGATTGAATAGCGGCATTTCGCTTCCTTCTGTGCTTTCTGGATTTACAGGCTATAAAATGTAAATTGAGGTTACATTTATGAAACAGTGGTGTACAGAATTGTATTTAAAATGCACTTCTAAGTTGATTTTCGTTTAATGTTTTGGATAATAAGGCAATAGAGGTATTGAGGGACAATGCAGCGAAAGTATTTGGCCATATTAGTCCTTCCTTTCAAAGCTAACGAGAGGTCCACCTGTAGAAAGGAGAGGTGGTACAGTTATGACTAAATAGGAAGGTAAATGGTTCACTTTCACATTGTGGGTAAGGGATGACTCACTTTCTAAACTTTTCTATCAGTTAAGTTTACAATAGTTTTACAGGGATTTTATTTTTTTAATTATTTTTATTATTTATAAGTAGTGTATATAGCTGGGCTCAAGTCATACCAAATCCACGTACACAACTGCAGTGCGCCTCACCGATTCTAACCTTAGCAACGGGACAGGCGGGTTGCTCGCAGCTAGGCGCTAAAAACGGCTCCCTGTGCACCCCTGATCTACCAGGTTGTCTGAATCAGCATAAAATCCTGATTCACTTTACCTTCATTCTGATAAAATAAATACTATCAGTGTTAATTTAAATAGCCATTTTATGCGAGCTCTATCGACAGTCTCGGATTTACCCTGTCATCTGTACGTGATACTCTTTAGAGCCTCCATCTTTTCTCAAACCTCCATTGCATAAACATCGTTACTCTACTTCCAGGCCAACTTTACGCAGTTCCTTTAACCCTAACAAAGCTGACGTTCCGACAAGTACGAATACACTCCGCGGACCTAATTATTTCCATTGAATCAATTCGCCTTAACAAACACAGTAGGAAGGGGCTCGGCCCGTAGATCTCGTACAGCGTCCCAACACCATGGGTATCTAACGCACAGCACCCAATAGCCCCATAAACCAGCGCGATACAATGGCGCTATCGTTTGGCGTGGATCCGCGCCTGGAGCACGTATGTAGTCGGAATAGGCGAGCGCATCGCCCGTAGCCCTCGTTGGTTTGCGCGATCGAAGAGGGATCGGCGTACTCGTTTGTACCATCCACATGTTGATACACCGTGCCACGATCCGCGTATCTCTCGCAACGGGGAAACAATAACGCAAATCCGTACATGGCGCATAGAGATCGTTCTCCGGTGTTTCTCCCCGTGCACCGAGACATTCGGGCGGTACGATACGCGCACTCGTCGAATACCATACCAATACCAACTGCATTCGTATTCCAGCCACGTTCTCGCGTCCTTCCATTCGAGGCCCCAGGTTGCGCTGATTGTTTCCGAAGCGTTCCCTTCTACACGCAAGCGAAATGGCCCGTATACGTGCGCCCGCGAGCCCCGCTCGAATCTTGCGAAACAGTTTGCAGCGTGCACGTGTACCATACGCTCGGGGTCGTGCTCATCTCTTTTTCACCTTCGTTACGAAACTTCTGCTGGAACTTTAGAGAGATTAATGGAGAGGACTCGCGGCACAAAGGGCGACGGATTCCGACCAACGAATGGAGCAGCGAAAATGGAACTTTAAACTCGGAGTGTCCCTGAATGGTTTTGTATATTAATTAATGACTCCCAGTTTTCAACCGCCCCGTTTAATTTTACTCTCCCGGAGAGTCGTACGTGTGTCCAGAATCGAATGGATGATAAATCGGCCGCGGTTGGGAGAGGCATAAAGCTTTGAGTCCTCCTTGAACGTCGTCGTCCTATCCAAAGATGAATGGCCGAAAGGTGCATCCATCAAGAAAAATTCATGCCTCATTTCAGCCTCCGGTGTATAATCGCAGTGCCCGCGGAAGAAGTACTATGAAAATCTTGGGTGAAAGGGAGCGCGGCTTCAGGACTCTATTCCCGATCTATAGACTTGAAAAATGCATCTGCTGGGTGGAATGAGATATAGGACGCCTAATCGGATTAATAGCTGCTCGGTGAAGGAATGAGCTCAACTATCCAGCAGATGAGCTGCAAATTACACGTTCCGCGGTGCTTGTAAATCAGCCTAGAATAAGACTTCACGCGCTATAGAAGCCGCGTGCACGCGTCCGCTCTTGGACGACACAGTGTAAACTAAACTTCCCTCTGGAGATATCGTGGTGTGCAATCGTTGGACGCGCGAAAATTGATAGTTGCGAGGCGATATCGCGGAACAAATCTCTGGAATCAGGATCGAGGGCTATTGGCGGTCTCATAAATCGCCGGCCTTTTCCTAGACGGCAATCGGAACAGCCTAGCGCGTGCACACGACGCACATTTGCCTCTACGAACCGTTCCGCCGCCTCTTTCGCAGGAATTACAAGACGAGCGTGCATTTCACGCCAGGCGGACCGGCGCTCACCGAATTATATGTATCCGTTTACGAGCCACATTACGCTGGATGCCTGGGGCCCCAGCGAGGCAGACTCTACCCTTCGCGCCGCGGATAGTGTGACGCATTCTGCCGATTATCTCGAACGTCAATTCTATCGAGCGTGGAAAACCACTGAGTTATCGACGATCCCAGCAAATGGTGTCTGTCAGCGATCTTCCGCGTTGAGGTCCTCGTCGTTGGCTTGCAGCCGCGCGAAAACGTTCGCTCCTTGGATTACAGCAACTCAGCGTAGCACGTGCATTTAGCATTTCGTGGTACTTGATAATAGTGGTGTGATTCGGAGCTGATTTATATTTGAATTCGATGGGGTTTGAAGCTAGGATGTAAGTGACCTGGTCTATAACATTTTTTTTTATTATTATTATTCGTCTATATTACTCGACACGTCCAGAGAAAAAAATAATACACAAAGACAAACGAAGTAAATGGCGAGGCTGCAGTACAATACTGTTAGAAGCCTAAGCATAACTAAATAACTAACTAAATTTTGTATTGGGTTCGAAAGGAATTTTCGAAGAAGGGTTCGCTAATTTGTAGTAGCAAGTGATCGACTGGTAGCAGCACGAAAGACTCGATAACACAGCTCCCTGGAACGCTTACAAAGCACCCTACGCTAAGAAGATCCTCTACAGGCATACGCGGCCGAAAATAGTTTTTCATAAGAAAATATTAGTGCCAGCACTGCTCTGAGAGATTATTTATGACGGTACAGCATCCCTGCCTGGTATTCAGTAACGGGCCACGTTTATTTCCACATCGTGCGTCTCGTATTTCTTACTTTATTCAGATTTCATACTTTTTCTTCTGCCTGCAGATAAAGGCAGGGGCATGAATATCGTGCCGTCCCGTCTAAATTATTACGCAAATTACAAGCGTGCACTATATTACATTATCTCCTTGGGTCAGTGACTAACGACACTGTGACCAACATGATTGCCAAAAGTGCCGCGATAACAATGAATAATCCTTGTGGCGTGCCCACGCTTATGTATGTACGTCACTTATGAATAGTAGCACCTCTAATCATCGTGAAGAATAAATATCCAAGATTCCCCTTGATAGCATTTTTACGATACACAGAGAGTCGATACGCCAGCGAAAGCGAAAGGCCTGGCCGCGGAACGTGCTACGAGCTTTTATTACTCTTGTCGCGGCCATTTTTCCCATCGCTCGCCACGCCGCGATACCATACAGACATTTATCTCCTCGCCTGGCGATATTATAATCCCCCCCCATAAATTTCTGCGATCCGTTAAACGCTTAAAAAGACGCGAACGGGGCGGCCGGCCCGCGGCTGAGTTCCCTTTTATTCGAAGCCGCGCTCCGCTCGCCGCCCAGTATATCCTTCGCGTTCCTTTAAACCGTGCCCAGCCTCGCAATTAACGCAATTAACGCGTGGACGCACGAGCGCGATTAACGTTATGACGTTATCTGTCGCGATACACGCACAGGTGCCGGCTACCATGTACGCATTAGTAACTCTTGCTCTCCCGTTTTCTGCGGCCCGCTGGAACCGCGTGGAACGGCTTCGGTCGGTCGCCGTGGGGCTCGCTCGGTGTTCCGTAGATCCTTATCCATCGCGCCGTGCAAAAGTTTTTCGCGAGCGGTGGACAAGCCGCGGCGCAAGTATTACTTACAATAGCGTGCGACGCTATAAATTTTCATTATAATGCCGAGCTGGCTGGCGCGGATGACGACGATCTCTCATGGCTGTCAGAGTGACGTCGCGGCACAGAAACGCGTCTAGTTTACATCTATTCCTCGCACAATGCCTCCCCCGCCCACTCGATCCTCCTCTTTTCTTATCATCGCTTCTTTTGTTATGGTTTTCTAATGGCCCCGCGACTTACCTTTCTCATCGCGGAGAGTGTTCCACGGCGGCCCGAATATGTCTCCGGGGCAAGCTTTAATCTTCTCTGCGACGAAAAAAAGTGCTGGAAAGAAGAGACGCTTCTTCTTTTCTTGCGTAGTCGCTACTGTTGCAGTTGCTTCTTTAATTTATAATCCTGTCGCGGGGACGTAAATCTTGTGTAAGGAAGTTTAGTTCGTTAGTCCGCGGGCTTTCTATGTATAGGCACTCCGTCAAGGATCCAGGTGATCTCTGTGGAGGGTGCTTTCAAACTTCTAGTACGCTGCGAATTTGTGACGAATGAAAGTGAACGTTCGAGGCCTTTTTGCTTCCTCTTTAGGCTCCATTGTGCAATTGAGTTCGCACCTCTTAGAGGGAATAGATGATGGAGAACTCGTTTAAGATTACCACACGGGTGGAGAATAGCTTCACTTGGAGTCCTAACACGACACCTCTCCAGTCACTTCTCATTCTCCGGCTATTAGCACACTCGTGTCCGTCAATGCGCTAATGAAACTATCGTTAGTACTCCATTATACTGAATAAATCCTCGGCACAGTGACTATTATCAAAGCAGCATGCTCTAAAAGCACGCGAGGAATCCGTCTGCACCCCCTCCGCGCCCTTCGAACGCCCTCGAGCGGCCCATGGTCGATGACAATGCTGGTTCGCGCATAATTACTCGCCATTGTGAAATCGTTGCGAAGCATGTAACGACTAGTCGCGCCGGGAACAGCAACGTCAGCGTACCTTCCTCGCGGGTAGACTGCTTAAAAAACACTTTTCAAGCATTTAATACGCTCCGCGTGGCAGCAGGACCAGCTGTGATTAGTTTGCATTGTGTGCGCAACAAAAGGAGAAACGTCAACGTACGCTCGTAGCGTGGATAACCATTAATGCGATAGTTGAACGATCTGGCACTGCGTTTGTGCCAGAGACACGCGACAAAATTGCGCCCGGCATGTCCTGTGTTACGCTTCGAGTCCTAACAGTTAGTATTCATTGTAACTGTAACATGCAGAACCTGAGGTAGATTCGAAAGGAGGATTAATCGTAGACACTCTGCCTGGTGTAGCCAAGGCTGGAAAATCTAATTTCATAACTCAGAGAATGTGATTCGTGTAGCCTCAGACTTTTGAAGAAGTGAAATGTTTGACGAATTGATAGGTGTTGCGTGGTATTTGCCTCGCGACGATATTTTTGAAAGACAGATAATTAAAGGTTCTTTAAAACTCTTCCAGGCCCGGTGTTTCGAAGCGACTCCTAGCGGGTATGATAATGATTATATTTTGATATACACAAGAATTTCTTCCAGACACTCCTCTACGTCACTCTTGCGGTTGAATTGCAAATTCGTCTGACCGGTAGAAACATGATCCTTCTGTTCGTCGTGCCACAATGATTTATGCAGGTAGCAAGACACATGATAATAAAAATCTGGCAGAGTGTAGGAGGATATAAGGTGTAATAACAAGGTACAGGATTTGTATACTGTTTCAAAGGTCCTTGGTTTTTCGCAAGAATGCTTACTGGTAATAATGCACGTTCTAAGTGCAACATTGAATTAGTAGCAAATCAAAAACTGTGCCTACAGCAACACTTATCGAAGTGGTTTAAGGGTACTAAGTAGGCAGTCGTTTCTGTCTAAATTAATGCATTTCTGTTTCAATTAATTGCAAAGGAACAAATTGAAACTGAGACTTATTCTTTGGCATGAAGTTTAGCTTTTAAAAACTTGGTTGTTTAGTCAAAAATATGCATTATATGTGACGCTACACATGAATCATTAAAATCCAAGTCATTCGCGCCAGAATCTTGAATAGCCAATGAAATCTCCACAATCAGCACGAGATTAAAAAACCAACACCACGATTCGTCACCGGCAACTCATGTCCCCCGTTTAACATCGAGCGTACAACGCGGAACGCTGTGTCTGGAACCTGTACTTTCATCGTCGCATGATCATTGACACCCACTTGGTTGCCTCGCGTCACGCTGGGCACCTACCGCAGATAATGACACTCATCCTCGTGGCGGTGTCGCGCAGTCCGATTCCTTTCGCGCGTACACGTCTGCATGCAGCGTAATCGTTAGAACGGTACCAGGACTTTTTTCACCCGGGTCTCGCGTTACTAATGCCCGATTTCATCAGCAACGGGCACGGCTGTGTAGGTGAAGCTGCTGCACAACTGTAAATTAATGAAGCTAACGGACACTGGCTATTCCTGTATCGGGAGACATTATTGGGTCGAGTGGTGAGCGTAGGCGACAACCCACGAGAGGAAACTCTTCGACAACATCGATGATGTGATTCGTCGGGGCTGCTCCTTCCCATATATGATTTCGCTTCGATGCGTGGCGTAACCAATCCGAGGAGCTTGAGGATTTGCTCCGTGGGTGTTTTAAATCCCAGGAGCATATCCTGAGGACAGGAATTAGTGATCTTGGGGGACCTGAGCTGGCTGCTCAGGGACGAGACCGTGCAAGAAACTGAGCTGAGAGCATTCTTATCGGGATTAGATAAGGGGTATTTCTTATTTGCTTGGTCCAAGGATTCTTAGACCGAGTAGAGGTTAAACCAGTTATCAGGTACTTATCAGTGACTTGATTATCCTAACGAATGCGTGAAAATTGATATTTACATATAAATTATTAAAAATTTCATAATGGCCGTTGGGTTCTAGTGGGTAAAAATCCCACACTACCCTGACGCCTCCGGGGGATTCCCCTCTGGAGGAGTCGGGGTGCCTGTTGAAGATTTCCCCAAGTTAAAAAAAAATAAAAAAAAATAAAATTTATAAAAAAAAAAAATTTTTTAACTTGGAGATATCATCAAAAGGCACCCGGATGCCTCCAGAAGGGAATTCTCCGCGGTCACCAGGATAGTTGTGGGATATTTACCCACTAAAACCCCACGGCCACTATGAAATTTTTAATAATTTACTTATAAATATCTCTATAATTAAGGCCTATTGGCTGAAACGCTCGGACACCTGTTCACTTATTTTCGACATAGATCCATCGTGCCAAGGCCCATCAAAATCGATGTATATCACATGGCGTCCTCCCCTTGTTAGCGAAAGCTTCAGTAGATTTCTGCACAATCACTGTTCCTGTTATGATTAGACGCTTACGGTTAATTATTATCGCATCAGCTTCCCACCCGGTTACCATAATCTTCCCCGAGGGGCAGGAAGTGGCAGGAATCAATAAGTGCAGCGTCGAATGCATCAAACACTATAGAGCACGAAGGATGAAACTGGTTGCCAAAGAACTTGGCATTAATAATAGAAGAACAAAAAAAAAACACTTCGCTGAACCGTTACGAAAACCACACGCTACCAGATAATTTATTTGCCCCCGTCGACGGGTCTGGTACGTGATTTACATTCATACCAATCGTAATACCCTCGCGAGGTTGTAATTAGTGGCGACTAGGCTGTTTTTGCTGCACAGCCCAATTAGGCTTCCGTTCGGGCTTTGAAACGTCGAATTCGACGATCGGCTGTCAGCGTGAGTCGTCTATAATTTACGATCTTCACGTTCGCAGTGATACAAAGAACATAATCATCCGCGGTGCCGCGAGTGTGCGGACGCTACGCGCGTAATACTGGTGGACGGCGGCTAGAGAGGGACAGGGATTAGAGGAGGTAGCGGTACATTTTAGATTGGCGACCGGGAGCGTTCCAAGTAGCGCGATTATTGGCTAATAAAATTCAAGAAAGTCGTTAATTGTCCGCTAGAAGTCAATTAAGCGCGGGGCCGTTAATTATGATAATAACTCTCGGGGTTAGCGATATCTTGATTGTATCGTTAGTACGCGAACACCATGGAACCACCGTGAAAGTCACCGTGTCAACCAGCCGAGAGCAAGCCGTGGAGCCGAGTTTCTTGCGCGCGTTGCACGGCCCTGGTATTCTCAGCCGCGTAAGAAAAACGAACCGTCGAAGAAGCGGTCGTGGCCCTCGCGTGTACTCAATCAACGCCTATGCGCCCTCCTCGCATTTTCCACGGGGTTCACCACGAAAAGATAGCGTACTTGGCATTGTCGTACGTAATCGCGTTTGGTAATCTTGGTGCTGCGCGTGGCTGCTTCCCCGCAGGGACACGCACGACTATTTAGCACGCCTGATGCATGGCTTTCTTCTTCCGGACGCACGCTGACTGCTTTTTGCAGTCGACTAGGGTTAGAGGGTACAGCGAGATGAGCTGGCCATTACCGTCCATAACTTTCAGATCTGTACGCTTCAACTTTGCTTCGTCAATTCTCCTGAACTGGCGGAAGAACGGTTTTATATTTATTCTGTATGAGTGTGTTTTATGAGCATGAGGCTCGTAGTAACGAGTTCGTATGTCTCTGGCTCGCAGATACTTATCCCAGTGGAATTAAGAAGGTGTTTGATCTCACAGTTGATGGATCATTCTAACGATTTCGTTTTCGAGATCACAGATCGTAAACACTATTAGCTGTGAAGCTCCTAAGTGTAACGGTCGAATGTTCGAGTCGGGGACGGAGCTAAGGATGTTGGAATTTTATGTCCACCGTTATGTGTCACCGTTAGGTGATTAGACTATTTCTCTCTCTGTTGATTCTCCGCGTTAACAGTATGATTCGGTTCGGTGGAATGCAACCGTGAGGCAACTTCCTCTTCCTATGCTACGTTTACCGGCGTCGAAACGTTACGAAATGCTGGAGGAGCCATCAGTCTCTCGTGGAAACTTAACGGGTCCAATTACTCGGCTGATCAATGAGAGCCTCGGCACTAATCGCTGTGAAATTTCTGCTGCTTCACCGTTTTTAATTGATCCCCGATTTTTACGTCCCCGACCATGACATTGGAATTAATGTTCTGAGAGGAAATGAAGCGTTGCCGAAGAAATTCCATTCCACGCCTTCGTAAAATATTATTCATTTTCCTCGCTCGAAAGATTTTCATCAAGAAAAATTGCCACCCTCGCAACGCACGCGGTACAAAATTCAAATTCAAATCTTCTATTATATCAAGGCTACTCTAAACCCAACTTGCACTATCGAATCTCTAACCACCCTCGATCAATCGCACCTAATTTCACTTTCAAAAATATATCATCTCCAGGCTTACAAGGATCCCTCAAGTGTCCCCATAAAATCCGGAGGCTGGAAATTTCTTAATTAATCCCCGACCCTCGTACCCACATCAACACCTCGTTCAACTACTCGTATCGGCGCATCTACCAAGGGTCTAGAAACGATCGATGCACGACCGCATCGCTGAAACAACGACGAGGACTCCGGCGCGGCGCGCGGCCGTTGAAAAATCCTCAGGAACAGCCGGGGCGGGAGATGTCCCCTCTCGTTCCGGAAGTCGTTACTATCGCTGTTCTTGCGAGTAGGTCGATGGATTGCCGTTCCCTATCGCGCCGCTCGACCGTCGACAAATGAACAGTTACCATCGTCCGAGATCCTGGATAAGAAGTCACGGTGCCTCGTGACTTCCGAGCGAGCGGTGGTTACGCGCGTGTATCCAGCATCAGCGAGGATTCTCCTCGGCCCCCGGTGACGTTTAACGGCACATAAGCACCTGTTTCTGCGATTCGCGGAGGCGCGAATCCTCGCCGTGTACGACTTACTGACCCGTGCAATGCTCGTCGTTCAACCACCAAGATGAGAGATACGAGGCTCGCCGAGAATTCCACGGAACGTTTGACGCTGTAAATCTCAAAGGGGCGTCTGTACCTCGGAGTGGGCATTTTTGAAGACGCGACGTCGCTCACGGGCAACGTCCGCCATCATTCCCGCGGTACGCGCTGCTCCTCGTCAAATACACCGCGCGCACAAAAGACCTCGCGGTACTAGTTCGTTCGATTTGCACGAGACTGTTGTTAATTAATTTCGCGCGCGCGCGGATGGTGTAAATACAGGTACTTGTTTCGAGACCGCTCGACATTCCCTTCTAGCTAATGTTCCCCGTTCATAGCTGGAAACTATAGTGTAATGTCTTCCATTTGCGAAATTGAGTAAGAAAGTACCGCAAAGCTTTTAAGGTAAAGTAACGAGGAGCGTGTCTGAAGTGAAGAATGAGGAATATGCAGGAGATCGCGAACAGAACCTTTTACATCAGAATCGAAGGAGCCTCTTCGACCTTAACGGTGAAGGAGTGTTGAGGTATGAGGGATATCCTTCACTGGATGAGAAAGTAATGTAATTCTTCGGCGTGTTGAGTAACGCGGAGAAAAGGGAAGAAGGTATCGTCACAGTGTTGAGTTTAGATTATTCAAACACTTTTATTCTCCTATCCGTAACGATTACTTTTATGACATAAAATAATTCCTGGCGTTCAGTATTCCTTGTCGATTGACTCTTTTTCACACCGATCAGTGGCAACGTCTAATACCCTTCATAGATTTCATTCTTAGAAGCAGCTAATTATCCGGTCAGCTGCTGCACACCAACGGCAACGTTCAACCTTCAGTCACACGAGTAAAATTAATAGAAAATTACGATGCTTGTGCTTCAAACGCGTTCGCCGTCTAATGAGACCCGAGTCGAATAGGCTCGTCACGAAGGTATCGCCATCACTGTGTCGTTTTAGCATTTTAAAGCGGAGCAACGCGGCTGACGCGGCCATCGACCAGCTACGGAATCGCAGGGTCGTAACGAGTAAGCCTCTCTCCCTTTATCTACGTAAACTTCGCATAATTAGTGGCCGCGGGCAATGCTTGGACGCGCAGAAAAACGCGTAATTTAATATGTCGACACAGGGCATCGTTGAGCACCGCTCGCGGCCGTAACCCGCGCCCTAATTGGTTATTAATCCTCTACGCCGCCCTGAATTGCCTTATTTTCCGATTGATTTACATTGTCGACCGCTAACGAGGATAAAACGAACGTCAATGGAGGCAACAGCCTCCCTTGGTGCCGCGCAAACACCGATCTCAATACTCTGCGCATCGGAATCGGCCATTCAGGGCCATTATCGTGAACGGCTTCCACGGGATGATGATACTCGCGATGCGCAGAAGTATCTATTTAAGGTTCAATCCTCGGTGGAAACGGTTAATCGCGACTACAATACGGGGAATCATCGGGATACCACTGTTCGCGTGCTTTAGTCGGTCTCGCTTTTGAGAATCCTGCGCGAGCATACACTTTGAGCATTTCGAAACCGCTTTCCCGCCGTGCAAAGCTGTTATAGGATGAAATATGTTAAACGGAGACGAATGCAGGTGAATTACATCGTTAGTGGTTTACGAATGATGATGGTTGTCCGTGCAGAGGCAGACGTGCAACTTGGGTTTAGCTTTTTGGTTTAGTAATATGTAAGTGTACAGGTTTTTTGAAACTGTCTTGGGTAAAGGTAGTTGAGGATAATAAACATTTCTTATTTGAGAATTGTAGTTGCTAGGGTAGAGTAAGTGCAGATAAAGTCGCGTGCAATACGAAGCGAAATTAATTATCGCAGAGCCATCTAAAGCTTTACTTTAAAGCAGAATTAGTCAGCAAGACTAGTAGCAACGTACCTGCATCATCTTTTACTGAAACTTCTGACGTTTCATGCTCCTTTTAAAATGACCCAAAGGTCGCAGCCTCCTCTCCCATATTCCAATTTACATTAGCCGGCCTCGAGCGAAGGTAATGAGCGCTACGAAACGCAAATACTGTTCTCTTTAAACACCGCGCGGTTTTCATAGAAGAAAAAGGCGCGGCAGGAAATGTTTCACCTTCAACAAAAGCCCATTCTTCTTCAAACACGCTTGGTCGACTTTACCACGAATCGTGACACACTTGAAGCTACAACTTAAATACTTACGACCATGAACCTCACAAGGGGAGTGACACCATGTGGTAGGCACCGATTTTGATGAGCCTTGGCACGATGGAGCTGTGTCGAAAATAAGTAAATAGGTGTCCGAGCAGCCAATAGGCCTTAATAATAGAGATATTTACGTGTAAATTATTAAAAGTTTAGCGTTTTAGTGGGTAAAAGTCCCACAGTACCCTGGTGCCCGCGGGAGATTACCTTCTGGAGACGTCGGGGTGCCATTTGAAGATGTCTCCACGTTAAAAAAAAACTTTATAAATTTTTTTTTATAAATAATTTTCTTATAAATTTTTTTTGAACTTAGGGAAATCTTCAAAAGACACCCCGACTCCTTCAGAGGGGAATCCCCCGGAGGCGCCAGGGTAGTGTGGGATTTTTAGCCATTAAAACCCCACGGCCACTATGAAATTTTTAATAATTTCCATGTAAATATCTCTATTATTAAGGCCCATTGGCAGAAACGCTCGGACACCTATTTGCTTATTTTCGACATAGATCCATCGTGCCAAGGCTCATCAAAATCGGTGTCTACCACATGGGTGTCCTCCCCTTATCAGTCTAACACCGGTGTCTCAGCACAGTTTCACCAGCAATTCAGTTCCACTCTCAATCGGGTCCAAACTCAAATCGCTGGCAAATCAGATCCTGCGTCACCGATCTGCCTACCCCAGCAAAAGAAAAACCAACCGCAAACCATCCGCAGCGCTAACATTCGTGGAACACCCATCGATGATCCCCTCGATCTCACCCCGTCGTCCGCAAACGCTCGGCGTGCACGACCTATTTAAAGCGCGCGCTCGCGACAGCGGCTCGTGAGAAAACGCGGCGGGAAGCCGCGGATTGAGCAAAACATCGCATTTAATTTTCTAGGAAGGATTGCTGCCGCCGGCCGTGTACGACCGGCCCGCAGCCTAATATTTTATTGCCGTCCCGCAAACGTGTTCTTTCACGCGCGAACCGGCACGCCGGTTTCGAGAACCGGAACGACGTTATCGCGTGGAATCGCTCGACGACACGCTCCGACCTTCTTGCCGCTCTTCTTCCCTTCGCCGTCCTCGAGGAGATTCTTTCTGGTGTCTCTCCTCCGTCCGGGAGAAAGGGCGGCAGGAGGGGACGGGCAAGAGCGCGGAGAGGCAAGGACACCTTTTAATCCTCCTACCTCGTTGGTCACCCCCGGGGGGTCGCAGGGGAGCGGTCCGCCGTCCACGAGGGGGGCAATCAAGGCGGGTGGAACCGGACGCGAGAAATGCAATCCGCCTGGATGACGTCCAGAAAACTGTTGCTCCGTCTTGCGTGCTCCACGGCCCAGCCTATTAAACCGCCCCATTTGCATCCCGATCTTTGGCTAATTTATTCGACCGAGCTGGATCGACACGCTTTCCAACGCTTCCGAACATCCTGCCTGAGGAACGTTGCTGCACCACTGTGCGCGTTGCTGACGGGTTGCGTGCTGATGTCTCAACTGCCCGTTAGTGGCTCAGGTGGTGCGAAGGAAGGTGAAGAATTTTGTTGGCGAGTTATTCGGGGATTGTGTACGGGGTGTGCCGAGTCGGTGTGTTGTAGCTCGATTGACTAACGCAAGTCAATTTGTAGAGTAACGAAATGGATCGGTTGTGTCGATTCACCCAGTGTGCTCGCGATTAATTGAGACATGGAAGACGCTTCGGAACTTAAGCAGAGCCGAGCAGCAAACTTCTTCCCCTCGGGGGAAGCCTCGGTCGAATTAGAAATTCGTGTGGCCAAAGATGCTGCCACGGTGTTCATCCACCCTTATTCTTTTCTAGCGGCGCCGGCAAATGAAAAGGCGCGTGATTATTGTAACGCGGTACCCAATTTCGGTTAATTGTATATTATTACTACGCAGAGGCTCCGCCATCTGCAGAAATTTGCGGCAGCCGAGATGGGGGCGAGTGATGCACCGCGGACGGAGCTTCATAAATACCATCTTGCTGTTTTGTTTCGCTGGATCGCGCGGCGATCGTTGCGCGCCGCGGTAATTGAAAAATAAACGCGGCACGCGGTATTAATGGTACCGATATTTATCGTGCGAATTAACATGAATCAGAACCACCTAATAAATCGGCCGCGGCCACGTTACAATATAATATTTCCCCCGTTTTCGTTCCGCACGAAAGGCTCGTTTGCCGCGCAAGCGCGTTACCTTACGCGCCGATCGTTTTTCATTAATCTCGCCAGATACGACGCACATGCGCGTCCGGGCGGTAACTAATAATTGCCCGGGGGTTCGCATTGTATTATGTTGTTACGTAATGAATGTTTCCTTTCCGATATGTCTCGATTCAACCGCGGTTCAAGCTTAAAAACTGCAATAACTTCTGTGTCACCTACTAACCGATACATCCCTAAAAATCTGCGCAACTTCTTTTCTCGTAAAACCTTGCCAACGTCAGATGACCGCTGGAACATTCTTTAAGCACCTCGACGCCCCTGAAATCCTCCATCCTTGCGCTACCAGAACGAAACGGATCATATCCCATCGACAGAATTGTGCCGATTCAACATGTTTCCCATCTCAATTAAAATTCCTCGCTACTATCTCGCGATCAAAGCTCACAGTGCGAACGTAACGTATGTTATGCAACGACCTAATAAAATCGATCCGTTCCGCGATAAGAAGCTGCTAGCCATGCGGATGATCGCATTTCTCGCTTCTGAGCCGCGGCCGCGAAGAAACGTAATTACAAGCGGTCCGTTCGAGGAAACCTGTCGAACCCGGTGCAGGCCACCGTCCTAGGAATCAATTTAACATTTTTCCAGCCTTCCCTTCCAGCTCTATCTGTCCGACGGCCGCGGAGACGACTTGATAATCCAGCCGCGATAAGATCGGCCGTCGGGACTCGCGGCGATTACGGGGCCGGCGGAATCGTTCGATCGAAGGTGAACGTTTCCCACGACCCCGCGAATTCAAAGGGTCCGCCGGATTCTACGGTACCGCGGAGAGACACACGGGGGAATCCAGAGAGCCACAGAGCCAGACGGAGCTGACAGCGCGGCGGACGCTCGCGCAGGCCGGCTCCGTCCGCTTCGCTTGGCTATGTAAATTCACTTTCCAGCAGGGGAGACGCGGCCGCGTTTCGCAATTAGCGTGGAATGCAATGAGCAAGGGACACAACGGGCGCCCAGACGACGCGAGGAGGATCCTTCGAGCGTTGTAAAACCGCGAGACGAGCAGAGCAGACATGTAGCTCGGGGACGTTGCCGCCTCGTCGACACTCCCACGCGCGTACGATTCCCAATTTGGCCTCCCGATACTCCCTCGCTAGCCCGTTAATCGCCCTCGCTATCGGCCGCTCGGCCATTAACCAGCACGATGCTGGAAGTTAATTGCTGCGCGGATGTACACCACGGTTCAAGTGGATGCCACGGAACCGTTGGTGGTTCGGGATTGCGTGGAGGTGGGCTTTCTGTTTAGACATCTTTCGGGACCTTGGTTCGACGTTTTAAGGGGAGGTTCCGGTCTAGAGCCCAAAAAATAGCTGATATTTAGGAATTAATTAAAGGAAAACTACTGTATATAATTTAATGGGACTTTTTGCATTGTATTAAGGATGTCTTAAATTATAGAAATATATTTTTTGTTTTATAATTAATCATTGCTGACGGCCCTGGGTAGCCGTTAAAGTCAAGGCGTCAAAAAATTGATCCAAATCGATGGGCGCTGTATCTCCAAAAGTTATTATCCGATTCGACTGAAACCTTTTTTATTTTGAAGATTATTCTTCTGTCTGGGGAGGGGGGGGGGGCTAGAAAAATTACAAAATGACATTTTTTTAGAAAATAACGACACTACAAGTTTGAAATCACTTTCCCCTGTATTTTTCGTCCTTTCATTTCATTTTCATATCAATTTTTTCTAATTTACTCGAATTTGGTAAAGATGGAGCTGCATGATCTTTAATGGGCGTGTCTTCAATCCTTTCCTTAAGTAGTCGTATACACAGTTTGGAGCCCGTATCTAGAGAACCACGCCAAGGAAAAGTGAACCCCTAGAGTCTAATAATCTTATTGTAATTCGAAGTTGCCTATCAAAGGAGCTAATGATGCATATTTTAATCCTCCTGTACAGGAGGACGTTAAATAATTTCCGTTCGCAAAGCCGCAGAGTTTGACTCGCCTTCAATTATCTTAATTGTGAATATAGATATCGAGGCAGAGAGGACTATAATCAATGGACAGAAATAATCAATTCACTGGACAGCTGTATTAGCTGGGCGTTACGCGTATTAGTCACTTCGTAATAACATGTATCACACAATCCTTTCAGGCTTGTCTGGTTCACTGGTCGAACGAACCTCCGTGTTCAATTTAGGTCTCTAAATTACAACCACTATTCTCTGATTTATGCTACATCACACATTATTTATCAATTTCTAAATTTACCTTGAGATCATTAAAGGAATTATTAAAACTCCTACCGAAGAAGGTGTTGAAAACGGGGGAAACCTCCTAGATCCCCAAACTAATTATTCTCTGCAAATGTGTTGATTTTGCTATTTTCATTGTGCAATATTAATAGATTCCTAATTATTCTATGAATCCTCAAATTTAAAACGCTTGACACTCCTCAGAGAAGAACTCGTCTTGCTTGACGAATGACTGGAGCCTATCCACCTCCCCATCGCTCCAAAAAATGAGCTTTTAAGCACCACACTTAATACCAGCCGCTGCATTTCGTCAACGGAACCGGTTATACTTCTCCCGCGATCGGCCCAACCGATAAATCAATCTCGCTATGCCCAAGAAGCCACTTTGGCAGGACCCAGTTCGGGACGCTCGGCCGGGCGAATGTTTCAATTTGTAATCGGAAACATCTACATTTATTATGCGATCCCGGGCCGGGCATTACATCCGCTGGACGCGAGCCGCGGACAGCGGCGTCCAGTGGTGAGATATTAATCATCCGCCGATTTAATTCAGGACAACTGGCGAACCAGTTCGGCGGGATCGTCGAAGGACGTGAGGGAAGATTAGTTCTCGCGAGTTTCACGAAGCTCGCCCATTATGGAGCCCCGTATCGCGACGTACTTGTCACGTATTAATCGATACCTCGCCGCGCCGCGCGATTTCGGGTCTGCAAAAACGAACACGCTAACGAGGGATGCGTGCTCTAAGTGCGCGATAAAGGCGGAGCGTGATTTATCGCGACATTAATTCCGTCCGATTTCACGCTCGAGCGTCTGACTTCATTGCTCGCGGGACGGGGTAATTATGCAAGCCGTCTGCTCGACATTTCCTCAACTCCGTACAGGAGCTTCCTTTAGGAATCAAGTATAAAAGTCGATGGACTATTTGCTTCGGTCCTAGCTCGAGTGAACACTAATTAATCGGATTAATTAGTAATCTGCGACGCAAAAGAAGTATACAGGAAACCGACATTCACTCGGCTACTTAAACAGAGGGATTAAGAATCACCTTCCAGGCGACGTGTCTCCAGCAAGACCTCGATTCAGTCGGAATGAGCGCCTTTCGTAGCAATAGCTGCATCAATCTATCCCCAGATACAAATCTCCAACACGGATCCCAGCGTCAACCGACATCGAAACAAGAATATCCCTCTCTCCCCAATCGCCCCTCATAATTAACTCGTAGCCATGCTCGCCGCTGCCCGACATGGAACTATTACCGCACCAATTCCCCCGTCGCCGTAAGTAACCATCCGTTCACGTTGAAAAAGAAAGAGAAACACCATAACTCTATCCACGAAAGTTGCCCTGGCGCACGATTCCGAGGCATTGTTCAGGGGCTGGATCCACGTTTGCTCGAAGGGAATCGTGATCGGTCGTGTACCGAGCGGTCGGCTGTTGAAGAGGTCCGTGGGACGTGAAGGAGAGATATCGCGAGCCGGAGAAGCGGATTCTGCAGCGACGTCGGCGCAACCGGGCCGAAGGTTAACTCGCCTAACGTTCAAGCCAAGACGGAATATAGATGTTCGGTACCGTTCGCCGCTTCATTTCCTTGAGTTATGGTCAATTACGGGTGCCTTATCTTGCTGGGCCCGGGTCCACGACTACCGTCTCTCGGCTGCCGCGGACAGGGATAATCTACTGGCGTGTATCTTCCAGGAAAACATTCCCCGCGGTCCCTTTTCCACCTTTCTCACGCATTCCAACTTTCCTCGTTACTCAAACAGCCTGTCCCACCGGCCAGTTGCCGAACTTCGAGCGCCCGTTCCGCTGGATTTTGCGCGACGGTGACTCTGAGCCAGCGCCAAAATTCCAGCGATTGCCTGGATTGTGTCGTACATTGTTCGACACCGTCGTTGGTATTTGTATAAAACTGTTTGCCACGGGCTGGGAAGATCGCGGTGTCCCGTTAAACGGGGGACTCGAGCGTGAACCATAGCACGGTTCAATTTCATTCGAGACGTTCCGAGGGCCCGTTTCCGCCAGCGCTTTCGTGTCTGCTAGTCATTCGAACGCGCCTGCTCGTGTCGTTCTAGTCTAATGAATGGTCGTTCGCCAAGTTTTCCCCACCGAGAAGCTTTGTTTATTGGGAACTAGCTGACCCGTTATCCGGTTTCATCCGGGAATTATTATTATTATGTATTATTTTAGATAGCATATTTATAAATAGCCTATAATCTAATCTAGGACGTATGCAATGTATATTCAAAATTCCGTTGAAATTCTTGCAGCCGTTTAGGCATAAAAGACGGACAAACAAACAGACAACGTTTCACTTTTATATATTAGAAAGGATTACATTACGGAAATGACGCGTTGCTGCTGTATTCGGGGGGAGATGTCGTTGGTCAACGAACTAGAAGATTGCTTCGCTTGCATTTAGACTCAGTGGTCGAGTGTTTGCAGTTAGACGGATTAGGCGGGGCGTGGAGTTCTCGACAGACAGATTTATGTATTCGAAGTGACACTTGCAGCTGCGACAATATCGTTTCTAGAATACAGCAGGATCTGCATACTATTAAACCCAAGGCGCGAATAGCTTAAGCCTGTTAGGATCTCCCTTGTAAAGTGCTCTGAAAACGTTAACCAGCGTTCATTGAATTAGCATCGGCGAGGGCTGAATGGTTCAGCGACAAGCTTCCCGCTTTTGAATCCCGTCCCGGTAACGGTTGCAGCGCCCACGCGCGATCAACGCTCGCGATTTAGCGCGAGAACTCGCGGCGATGCGTCAGACGTCGCCGCATGACGGATCGCGTAAGCTGGCGTACGTACGTTATTGCCAGCGAGGAACGCGAATGCAAATCCTGCCCGTCGGGGATCGAGCTGATCGCGGTCGATCCAACACCCTCGCTGGTAACAAGTCGTGAAAACTCGCGTTACTGCAGACACCGTTTCCGCTCGGCTAGCGGGCTGCGTGTCTTCGATACTCCTAGCCACGCAATGAGCTACAATATTGTTGCGCTTCGCTCAAATTCCCACAGGGCGCTGCAACCGTGTCAGGGAAGATGCATTCCACGCCCAGATCTTCTCGAGGATTAGGATCCTGAGGCATGGAGATGGGGAAACTTGCTTTCGCCGGGCGAACTTAGTAGTGGTAGGGCCACGAAGGTCTTAGAGTCAAGAAATTTAGTGTATTACTGGGAATATTGCACGTTGGGGTTCTTGGACGGTTTCTTGGGTCTGAAGCAGAGTTTCTTCATCCTTTAACCGAGGCGACTTGATTTTCAAAATTCTTCAGTCTTCCTTTTATGAGATCTAAGTTTTAGCTAGTAGCAATTAGTGTTAAGGATTCGCGAGCATTGGATGTATTAAGGGTTCTACTTACGCAGTCGTTCTTGTCGAAAATGAAGCAATTCTTTTTCATTTAATTACAAAGAAATAAATTGATACTGAGACTTGTTCTTTGACACAAAGATTATTAATATCGTAAGGTTAAAGAAAACATGTTTTGTTTAGTCAAAAATATGGATGAATCAGTAAAGAGGCTTTGTAAAAAGTTTCTTTTGTTTTGCAGTGATAACGGAGGTTTTGACTTAATAAAAAGTGTTATTCTTTATGAAAATAAATTAAAACCTCATCTTTGTCTAACGAAAAACGCACTCTTTTGAATAATCGACATTTTCATAATTGCGCTTCTTTTATAGGTTCAGTGCAGAACCAAAGGTATTCTGAAGTAGAATTTACAAAGAAAAGAATTTCATTCCGTTAATATCGCTGCAAAACAAAAGAAACTTGGTTAAAAAGCCTCTTCAATGATCCTTCTGTAGCGTCATCTGTACAGAAATTTTTAGCGGAACAACCTTTTTTTTTACAGCTTATGATGTTAATAAACATTGTGTTAAAGAACAAGTGTCAGCTTCAATTTATTAATTCTTCATTTTCGACAAAAACAACTGCCTAGTACCCTTAAGTTTGCGGGTGTCTGGACTGATTGTTCAAATGAATCTTGTAATTATTAACTCAGGGGGGAGGAATGACCAGTTAACAGCAACTCCGTTTCAAGTGAAACTGGAACATCCTCGGTGTATTATGTACTTTCAAGCTCATATATACACGTTATTTTACGTACTCGGAGCACACACGCGTATTCCCCGGGGCTCTATTCTTACCTCGACATTCAACGCTCCAGTCGCCCCTGCCTTGAAATACAACCTCCCCCAAGACGTGAATGAAACTTCCGTATGGCTTTACAGCACCCACGCACTGTACTCTAATTTTCAAATGAAAAACTGGGATACTCGCCTACATTCTTCGCAAGTCAGTCAGGAGGCAAAGAAATTAGAAATTCATCTATATTCAGTCCCGTGATTTTCTAAGAGATTCATTCATCAGGCGTTCCTCGATTCGTTCGAGCCTCCTTGAAAATCCACCGCCGGCTGTGCAGAATAAGAAATTGTCAACGGCTAAATAAGCATCATCGATGGTGACAAGTTCCATTTGCTGGTAAAAAGAGGGCCGGGGAGTGAATAATCGTTTTTCTATACGACCGATGCGTCACGCCCGGAATGTAGAGTACGGACGGAACCGTCACACGAGAATTATAGATGGATCCCAGTGCAGTGACAGTACAGGGAGAGACCCTTTCGAACTTATTTTTCGCACGATCGATTTATACAGTTCAAAAGCGAGACGCGACATCCGTGACAACGTGACAAGCTACGCTCTCGACTATGCGACGTACGTCGTATTGTCCAGATCGGCTGGCACTTAATCTTGTTTCACCCTCCCAGCTCCCTCTTGCCTCCCGGTCCTCTTTCTGTGCTCGGCGCATGCGTCCTGCTTGCTCGAATTTGTTGTCCGTCATACCGTTTAATTCCTTTTCCAGCTGGAAAACGAGAACTCGATGCGTGAACGGACAACGAGAGTTGTCAGTTGCCGTGAAGCTGGCCCCTTTTAATATTTTCCAGCATTTCAGTTGGTTATAATTGGGTTTATGCGCTAGCTTTATTGGCGCAAGTCAACAATACCGTGTTTCGTTGGTCTTCTAGAGTTCTAGCTACCTCGTTGTCTGGTCCTCTGGTCCTCTGTTGGTCCTCTAGCCCTTTAGTTAACCCCAGCTTTCTAACGTTTCTCTCCCCAGCGCTCTAATTTTCCAATTCTCCGGTCATCTGGTAATCTAACCCTAGTCTTCCACTCCTCTAGTTCTCCAATCCTCCTGAAGCAGCATTTTAAAAATTCCCCCACGTACAGAGCTCTCCTCTGACTGGAATATGAATATCACTTTACATGTAATGCATCACTTACGATTAGACCTCCTAACACTGTAGCACAGTGCAACCGTCTCATCGTTCGTAATCATGCCAGTGAAGAATTGAGCCCGCGCTAATAACGCAGCCAACAAAACATACATAAAAAGGGAAATTGCTCGCTGCTAAATGAAGAAGCCATACTTTGCTGTTCGCGTAAATGCGGCTCGCGTTTTAATTCTGTCGACGGTACGCGTCGCGTGCACTTGTACCTAATTACAGTCAAAACGAAGCAGGGCGTGGTCCCTGGGCCCTTCATTACTATCAACTAAATAAATACACGTCCACCGTTGTAATAGCTGGCATTATTTAAATTGCATCGCTCCGTTGTGCACTTCGAAATCGTTCGAATAAAGTAGCCCGCCGGAGATAATAATTACCGACGTCGTGTTTATAAAGGTGGACCATTAAAAGTGGGTTACGGAGGGGAACAAATTGTTGCCACATCCCGAGAGCAAACAAACACGTGACCTCGGGCAATCTTAAGAGCTAGCCTTTGTCGTACACGGCACCCATCCACGATTTAATAGGACGAACCGTCCCGAGAAAGCGGCCGCAATAATTTCTTAATCGGATCCGGGAGACTTCCTATGCAAAGCAGCGCTCGTTACGCGAAATATTGGCGAGACATCCTCCTCGGAGCCATCCGGCAGCCTCGGTCGATTCGTTCCTCTCGATTCCGACGCCAGAAACGCATCGAGCCGGGGAAAGGGAACGGGGCGATCACGTGGTGGCTTGCACGCAATCTTGTTAACTCGGTGAAATACAATGTGTATTAATTTTTATGTCGCGCGTGGACACGTTCGCGGACAGGAAAAGAAGAACTGGTTCTGCACGCGGGATTCCGCGCCGCGCCGATAAATTAAAGCTGCTGGATGGGAGATAAGGCTTGAGTTCATTAACGTCCGCTCCGCGCGAATGTTAATCAGTGGGCGAATTGGGCTTCTCGAGGGGTTCGAGCGTATCTCAGCTGTCTCTGGTACAAGAATCGCCGAACCTTCGTGACTTCGTTTTCTCGAGGGCCGGCAGGGTCCACCGGACCCGTTAAATTCGGGCGCTTAGCGCGGAGGGGTTTAGGGTAGCGATGATGCCCGGCTTCGAATCACCGCCATTACGCGGAAACACGGCGGAATGATCTAAAATAAGCGGACAATAAAGAACCGGATAATCTGGATATATCTGCGGCTCTGTCCTCGATGCAAACGAGAAGCCTGGTTACTAAAAGCAGACGCGCGCATTTCACGGATACCACAGCACGGGCACCGGATATTTGCACCTCGCGTGACGATTCCGTTTCGGCCTCGCTTTCGCGCTGTACGTGTGCGCGCGGACGCTCGGCGACGAAGCGGGGCACGTAAATCTTTCCTAAATTTCCCGCGGTCCGCCGACTATCTCGCTAATTTCACTTGCAGCAACCTTGCCTCTGACAAGGGTGATGGATGAGCAGCGACTGCCTCGCTTAGGAATCCGTCAGAATCTCCGCGCGAGAGGTGGATCTCGTTTAAATGCCGATACAGAGCGAAACGTGTTATTCGACAAGGTAGTCGTTGCGCCCGTAAAGTACTGTAACTCTCCGAGGATGGAGAGCTTTTCAATGCAATCAGGGGCTCGAGCGTAATGGTCTCGCTCGACTTATTTTGCAAATTATAACTTCATTCCATTTGGACGGACCGCGTGACGCGAACGGGAAAAGCGTAATTTCTATTGGGTTTATTGTGCGAATCGTACTCTGTAATTACGCGCAGTGCGGTGGATTGCCAGGCAATCGCGCGACGAGCATTAATCTTCCCGCTAATTGTGCAAAATAAAAAGCGGACGTGCTGCGGGGATCGAAAGGGCTCCAAACTGCTGGCTCAGTTATAGGGTATCGATTCATCAGTGCGCCCAGTGCTCGCTCCCTGAGCCATTAACCTGGCTGCTCAACAAGTGTCCTGCAACCCATCAACGACGCAGGAGACAGTGTCCCTTTTTTCCCCTCTTCGCTACGTGCTTCGAAGATACTGGAACCCGCAGATATCCAAACCGACACGAGGAAAGTACGACAGAAGTACAAAGGATTGCAAATCGATAAGTGTTCACAGTCTGATTAAAATTCATTCAGTTGCTATGAGTTCCTCCATCAGGCTCCCTTCAAACTCATCCCGTAGACTCGCAAATTCCATAAGAAACCCAAAGTAGACCTCTACTGGATTAAATATCTAAACGCAGTATCCAGTTTCTTTGTACCCGTTCCTTTCCCCAAGCTCTCGTATCCCGCGAATTCGCGAATTTCCTAGCGCAGCCTCTCGCGAATATCCAGCGAAGATATGCAGGTGGGCAGTACGGAGGCCTACCAGATGCTTCCTCGCCGGTTCCGTCTGGTTTTATTGGGGCGCGCAGCGGCAAGTAGTAGGCAGGCGGGCAGTTTGGTTCGCCGGCGTGCAGAATCGCCAAGGGTCGCGCGCATACGCACAAAGCCATATGTCATGTCGGGCCGTTTAATGGCCTTTTAATACTACCTCGCGAGCGGCACGTATCCCCCGCCGACGCAAGGTGGCTGGATGGTACCTTTGAATAGGCGCCTGGAAGGTGCGTCTATAAAGGTGGCCCGACGCGACGCGGCCGGGCATAGAGAGCCCGAGTCGCCGTGAGCCGACACGGGATTCCTGAGTGTCTGTGTCATCGGTTCGACTGCAACCTCGTAAACTCGGGGCATTAAATGCGGCTTTCGGCGGCCGGGGAACGGGACGAAGAATGTAGAATGTAGAATGTAGACCGATCGGGCTGCGAGCTGGCTACGCTCACCTTGGGGATCTGTCCCTTGCAAACTGGCCAATTTTTACCATCCGCGCGCATCGGCTCACCTTCTAATGCCTCTCGCGGGGAAAGGTCGCTGCAGTAGTTGCGCCAATTCCAATTAACTTTTTCGCATTCCGGGGTATGGGTGTCTATTGTACAGGGTGCGTCAAAGAGGTTGGTCGGAAATTTGGACATGGAGCTCTGTGTGTTAGTGGAGGGAAAAGAAATTTGTCCCACGAAAGGGCTTTGTAAGACGAAAAGAAAACTGGATTTTATTCCCTAAATAAATTTTTTAAATCACCTAATGAATTTTATTGAATTTGCATTAAACATATTTGTATCCCTTCGACTCGGCTCCCCCCAAGATTAAATGCTGAGTGCACCGCTGATTAGCCCTACTAGGGAAAATACTGTGAATTCGAATCGGGTAAATTAAATTTCTTGGATTACCTTTCGCTTGTCTTTTATTTAATTTTTTTTTGTTGTAGTTCCATACGTGGTGTATGTATCGCAAGTTTTTAATTATGTTAAGGAATGTACTCTTTGAGAGGGTTACTACAAAATGAGAGTTATCCTTAAGAGTTAGTGTTTATTATTTATTGTTAGTCGCGAAGGCGTTACTTCCATACAGAATTTTTAAGACAATATGCGACGGAGGGAAATTGCCACTTTCTTTTTAAGTTAAGGGAGTCGTGACCTATAGGTGGGCGAAGCGGATTACCTGGAGGTTTCATCGCCGATCCACTATGGAATTCGATGTGTTCGAGAAGTATTTTATATTCCCGTAAGGTGTATGGAGATGTGCATTTATACCGAACGTAAAACCTAACTTGTCACTTTACTGCTCCCACTTTTATGCGTATAAGATAGTTTCAGTCAGACACGTGCGTATCTGAAGGAGCTTCGTGCTGTTTTATGGATCACCGTCTAAACGAAGAATGTGATGCGACGCGTATAATCTTGGGATCTTATGACATAAAGCCGTAGCTGTCTTTTTTTTGGTTTAGCTCTGAAACTCTGCCCAGAGAACCCCGAATGCTTTCATATTTTCCGCGCGTCTGCTCTTTTTTGCTGGAATGCAAGTAAATGCTTCTCTCGTATTTTTAAGTGCCCATCTTTCCTCTCTCCTGGCCCTGTTTACCTTTATGTATATTCCTAGTACGCTAGGTGTTCGTCCATTTTGAAGAGCCACGTCATCCAGTTGGTGCGCAAAGCGACAAGTCCCTCGTGTACGTGCTGGCTACGATCAGACAAAAGAACTAGCAAGCGGCAGGCATTGTCCTCGTTGAAATGCCATTGAAAGCGAAATCTCGAGTGCTGGATATCTGTGTTGCGTGTCTCTAGCTGGTGAATTTACCTGTTGGCGAATCCGGTTGGCCACTTCAAAATGCCTTTAACAACGAGGAAGAGAGGGACTTTCACAGAAAACAGTGTCCAGAGGATTTTACCATGGATTCGTACCTGTACAACAAAATATAAATTTTCGTACACTTTTGAGTATTGCTTTTGTAACTCAGTTTATATGTAGGTAACCAAAGAATTTCTTGTACGTCTATTAATCACAGGAACTCACTTTCTCAGAAATAGAAGTCGATTTGAAAAAATCTTACACTTTCGACTACTTGCTTTACGAACAAGTCTACGATTCCACCACTTGTAGCATAACTTATAGTATCCTGTCTAGTAACTAAAGTTTCAATAATGTGGCAGAAGTTGCCATAAATTTAGTATGTCACAGGATATAACTTTTCCTTAGTAGTGTCTTGGAATGTTCGTGCTAAGGGACGCCTAGTGAAAGGCTACCCACTGAACTTTTTCAGCTATCGAGCGCCTAGCAGCAGATAGCCCGCACAACTAGTGTCGCTAATGTCGATACGGTCGGTAGCACCGTCGCTGTCGATAGTGTCGAGAACGCTAGTAGGTACCGTCGTTATAAATTAGATTCAAATACTATTTAAAGCCTACAGGAGGCATTGGAGAGAACTAACATCCAATATAAAGTTTTGTCACATACATCGGGGCCTCTAAAGACCACTTTGCAATTTCCTGTCGCATGCAACGTTATCGATGCAGAACAGAATACGATTGTAACGCTGCTGGCGGCTAGAACGAAACTTAAATATAGCGAGATTTTCAGTGATTCCTCGATATAAGCTCGATTTATGGTCTGGTTATAAGCTCGTCGATATCCCCGACCAATTTGAACATTTTATATTGTTTATTAGTTAATTTTCGATCATTTTTATTACAGTATTGCACTATTTCGTCAGTCCTACACTACTCTCACAATAATATCCATATTACTCCTCCACTACTCACATAATATCACACCCACATCACTCCTCCACTATTCTACCATCATTTCAACTGCACTCACTCTACTTACACTACTCGCATTACACCCACATCACTCCTACAATATTCTCATACCATTTCCACCCTCAAGTCACAACCACACTACACGCAAATCAGTTCTACACGTTTTACTACAACTTTCAACATCATTTTTAATTACCAAGAAGTCCCGGACAGAAAAATTAAATCGAAGAACTAGCATCTCTTGCAGGTGCAGCGCGAAATTCTGCCTTTCGTGCTACACATTCAGGAGATGTATTGTGTGTTGTTGTATTTTTAACGATATGGGAATAACAGGCATATGGGAAGACACTGAATAGGATGCAAATGAATTAAACTGGAGCGTTTGAGTTAATTGTAAACGTTTAGTTTTATTTGTACTTGTACATTCAATGTTTCAATAATATTTAATGCTCATGCTTCGATTTCCTTCATATTCTTTGGTACCGTCAGTTGGCGTCGGTGTTGGAGGTTCTAATTACAGGTATGAAGCCGTACGGAGGTGTGCAACCTCTAGTGCTCGCCTCCCCGCTTCTATTCGACGATCCCTTTCTCCTTCTGACTGGTTTAGGTGAACTGCTGCACTTTACAATGAACTTGAATTCGGCAGTCAGTTCTTCTCTGAATGAAACCTAGGAAACATTTACGTGTTTCAGTATACAGATCATACCAGAACATTTTATAATACTATCAACAACTTCGAGGATATTCCCGAGTATCTATTTAAATGGGGTACCCTGTATAAATAAATTAAAATAGAGATAGCTTATTCTACTTACATTTTCGCGTCTAGATGTAAAAACAGTTTCCCAAACTAGCTCCAACATGGTGTAGAAAAAGGAAATAGTAACGCCTACAGTTAATACTAAGAAAACACCCCCCACGTTATCAAGATCCAGTTCTTCCGCTGCACTTTGACCACCGTCCTCCTACGAATAATTCGTACATTCCCTTTGTTACTTCATTATTGAAATCACTTAACTATTTTCATGTCAATAGCAGCTCTATAGATAATTCATCGTATTGCTATATTTTAGTGTAATAAATTCTTTAACACAGATCGTTTATACTTTCCTAACATTACTACTCGGCTTCGTCCGATATTTAGATTTTAATTTTATAAAAAAAAAATTTTTTGTGGAAAATAGTCATATTCATCTGGATTAGCTAGACATAATGGGCTGGGATGCATGTCGTGGCACCAGAGTTTATCGTTTGAAAGTTTGTAGGCGACAGACAAACACACAAACACTTTCTGCCTTTATATATTAAGATTTCGTTAAATCCTCCATCTATACATACCCGACACTTTCCTCCTCCTCGCTTCTGCGTCCACCACTTTGTCTTGAGTTCGGTGATCAAGCCGCTTTGCTGCAGCTTCAGCACAGCAGTGTTCAACGCGTGACGATATGGCGAATCTAAAGCAATTATAATCGTTATCATTAAAAAACATAAAGAACCATTGATGCAAGAATATTCGCTGACTACTGTCATTGTAACCACTTTAGGAGTTACTATGATATGCGTGCATAGATATTTTTCTTAGACAAAAGTCCCAAAGGAATTCATTTCTAGATAATAGACATTTAAATTTAAGTTCAGGAAGAATAGATCTACGAACAACTTGTTCAGTAACTGAATGATATTGAATCCCACCGGAGCGAACATCGGGCTTCTGTACATTTACAACCACTCGACAGAATTACGCATCAATCGACGAACGCTTACATTTCTTCATGGCGATTCCATAACCCTTTGCGTCAAGGAGTCCACCGATCTGCGTCACGTTGCAATACCTCTCGGTGATGTACTCTATCGAGCTGGATTCCATCAGGAACGCGTAGTCCTCCCTGAGCACTTTCTTCAAGCCCGAGTCATTGTCAGGTGGCAGAACTTCCTCCGCGTTCGCCTGCATGTAGTCGAACATCTCCTTGTACGTCGAGTAGTTGGAATCCTTGGAATGGGCATAATTCTTTGAAAAAACTGAATTAGAACGAACGACTCCAAGTTTCATTTGCCTGGCACGCGACACTAATTGTCTACCGTTCTGGGCTACCATCCAGTTAGCACAGGGTTTTAAAAACAGATATCTTTCGTGTTACAACATCGATTAATGAACAATTGTATTAAATACTATTTATCTATCGGGGAATATGCGATGTACAATTGGGAAGGGGCATTCCAATCTAAACTATTCTCAAGTTAGCATTAAGGTTTGTATTATTGGATTTCTATTACGTACTCGAGCGTTGTTTCAAACACATTAAATTATTGACAATGAGATAACAGGGGTTCAAGGAATCGCATCTAATTCCTACGATTATCCACTAAACATTATTGGATTATGGTTACCTTGAACCAAGAACGTATTGTTTAAGAAACCTTTAGGAAGTTGTGTTTAAAAATATCGCTAGGTTGCATTGAATTTTTCTGAATTCTTTTCCTTCGTTACAATAATGAATTCTTAAACAACTCGTTCATAGTGACATCTCACAGGGCGGTTAATCATTGTGGATTAAATACAGCGTCTATATTAATGTTCTCTGGATTTACGCGAACTCAGATTGCAACGGTGAAACGGCAACTAATTAAAACTTATAAATATCTCTTACATTTGAAACAAGTACATCTGGCGCTGTAATGATCCTGTAGAATTCGTCGCTACTAACAGCTACGTTATTCATTCTGTACATTCGATATTCACTGGCATTCCTCTGACGAATATAACAAGTACATCCGTTGGGACACTTACTTTGAAAAACATCAGCGTAGATCCTCCAGTCTTGGCACCGTATTTGATTGTCTTCTTCTTTGCTAATTCCTCGACGTTGGAAAATGGTGACACTAATGTCTCGACGGTCAAAAACGCCGCCAAGTTAGCTGTGTAGGATGACACCATGATCAGACAGAAGAACCACCAGGAAGTAGCCACCATTCGCGTGGAAAGTCCACTGTTAATCATAGGAAATTAATCAGCATTGCAACGAACTGGTATCGGTTATGCATGTCGAGAAAATAGCACTTACATTGGCGCGATCTCAGACCCCTGCTGCATAATGCTTCCAATCGTGAACCAGAGGGAATTTTTGAAGGTGAATTGATTCTCCAGCTCTTCTGGCTCCTCTATACACGGATAGGGATTGTTCCATTCAGCTGGACACAATCGTCCAATTACGAATAGCAACAACGACACGGATATGTATGCTCCTATCAAGTACCACCAAACGCCAGCCGAAAATGGTGACAGGAAGGAGAACAAACTGGGCGGTGTTTTCGTTGGTTTTCGGTATAAAATGCTTATCCCTGCGGAAATAAACAACTGTCATAAGAACGTAAATCTGATGTGTCCAAGCCTCATTTTCTGATACCGTAAACTGGGAGAACATGGACAGTACTGGGTAACATTGGCAGCTAATTAACATATTTTAAAGAAGGAAAACGATAAAAATTGTATGCACTTTGACACTTGTAGAGCATTCACAAAATAGGATCAGCGACCTGGAACGAAATGTGTTTTTCGCTTCGTTTCGGTTCAGCTTCGATAATAATAATTTCGTTTCGGTTAATATCGTTCCTGCTGAAAAATATTTCGTTTCCATTGAAACGGGAACGACTTTTCTTCCGAACTGGTTATTTCATATTTATAAAAAAAACTCATATAAGCTTATTTTTAACAATTTCACTGCATGTGGTAGTTATATTTTAAAATATTATTTGAGTTTTGAGACTGGCACCCGAAAGCCTCGAACAATATAGACTGTATAAAAAAAAATAGATTGCGCAGTATTAAAATCCGAATTCACAAATTTCACTGTTTCTGTTCCGGAAAAATATTTCGTTCCTTTCGTTTATCGTTTTCGTTACTGTTCCGTTTCGGGTCACTGGGATAATACTTCAAGCAAATGTAATAATGTGAATTTTTATATCATACAGCAAAATGTTTCAAAAACATGTCAATGTTCCCCCAGTTTACGGCATTCTAAGATCGTTCAAGTTACAGTCCTTTAGAAACAGAGATATCTGTTCCGCGAAGAAACCTAGAGGGTGCTATTTAAACTGTTACTTCGTTGATGGCTAAAAGGCTTCTTTCCACAACGATGTATCTCAGTTCTACGAAATCATACCTAAGTTCATGAAAGGCATCGTAAAATCCACGCCAGCTTCCCGCTCCGACGTTATAGTTAGATCAGTAATAGCCAGATCAGCCGTCTGCAAAAGATTTCAAGCGGATGTTATACGTCAAGCCACTTTCTTCTATTAATTACAGCATGCCTCGATGTAGTTGTCAGCCTAACTAACACCAGCGATTATTTTCCCCAGCATCCCCGTATATTTTTTCGTCTTTTTCGAGTAGGATCCATAAACATTGTCAGCTTGCACCTCGAAGGTGTAATTGAAGCCCAGCATCTTGCTGAGCTCCTGAATGATGTCGATACCAAACCCCTCGTAACGATCGTTCCCTGTCATCATGTCTGCGGATTTCTTCAGCATGCCGTAAGGGTGGCTCTGCAAAAATTCAGAGAAATGAATCCACTCGAACTTCCCGGCTAAATATAAATTAGCAACCTTGAAAGATCGTTTCCCAACGTACGATGGCTATCAAAACGATGAACGTTTTGTTCTGCAAGCTGAACTCAATATCCGAATTAATGGGATGATTCTCTGGCAGCCATTCGATGGAGTTAGTGCTGTTCCATGTTCCTATCTTCTTCACACCACCCTCTGCCACGCGTACCACGTCCAATTGGAAATCGCTACGAAACCCAGCCGTGTCGAACTTAATCAAACCGGTCAAACCAACCGTCTCGCTCTGAAAACGATCAACGGGGATCTCAACGGAGGCTTCTCAACGCCCCGTCGAACGTAACTCGGTAGCCGAGAAATTTTTAATAATAGTGATTAAAGTAAACGGGAAATAACGTTTTAAGAACTTGGTATGTCACGAAATACGCGTGTATAATAAGCTTACCAGACGCATAAAATTACTCAGACTGTAGCCATGCTCCCAGCTTAAGCTGCCATTACAGGGCAACTGTCTCACGTCACCCTTAATAGCGTCTTTCAAACGTTTGAAGGCCCTCGCGAAAAGTTGCACAGCATCGTACACCAGGGCAGGTTCGACTCGTAATTGAGAAGGATCATTTAAACCCCATTCGTTCTTGTGCATCGCGACGATGCTCGTTACGACGGGATTCTCGGGATCGATTAAGCGTACTCCGGTGAAATTCACCCCCGAGAATTGATAGGGCTCTAGGTCCAGAGTTTGCAAGTCCTGGAAGGACGTGATCGTTGAGGGAAAGAAGAAATCTATCAAGCCGCCAAATGCCACGAAGTACGTAGCTAAGTAGCTTAACGTAGAATATTAATTAGGAAGGAGTTACCAGAGAAGTCACTATGATCTTGTTCTTGTCTGACATAATACCGACTTGCTGCGCCTGCTTCAGCACCTCAGCGAGCAGATCGATGGAGCAATCGATGATAATATTCTCGATTTCTTCGTCCTTCATCTCCCGCATCACCGCCCTGCGCAAGGTTCGATGCCGTACGATTAACTCCCTTCGCTTCCTTCGAAGAATGCAGATTAATCGAACTCTGGTGGATGCTAATTACGTGTACGGACCTGTAACTTGGACCGCTTCCTAAGTGGTACAAGAAAATCGTATGACCCCGGGCATCCCAACGTTCCAGCAAACGATGAGTACGGATAAGGCTGTCGATGCTTTCGTACAATACTCCGAAGGACTTCCACTCGAAGTCGGTGATCATTTGATCGAATACCTGACGACATAATGGAATATTCTTTTGATAAGATCGAAGCGCATAATCACTGTGCACTTTACGAAAGGTCTAGATTCTTCAGCACTGAAACTGTAGTACTTGATCAAACGATAAAGACCGCAGGTATAATATTAATACTAATTTTCACCATCAGTTTCTTACGCGAAATAAATTCGAAACTAAATTCACGGCGAACGCGGAAATCGTGTAAGCTCTCGGAACAGTCCCTCTCAGTGGCGCGCTCAGTATTTAATCTTGGGATAGCCGAGTTGAACGGATAAAAATATTTTTCATCATTAGGTGATTATACAAATTTATTTCAAGAATAACATCGAGCTTTCTTTGCATTTTACAGAGCTCTTGAATTACTTCAGTCGTGGTAATCTCCTTTTCTCTTTTTCTTTCAGGGGTTCCAGAGACCCCTGCAAAGGGCGCGCCACTGATGCCTCTGGTTCCAAGCAGATCCACGAATTTCTATTTAAACGTATCACAGAATTTACATTAACGCACGACTTCCGGGCGCGGTTAAATAATCGTAAGTGATGTAGCAGCACGCGCGCTTAAGCAACGGCTTCCGAGTCTGAATAAATTGTGAAATCTACCCCCGACGAGTTGAAAGCGCTAGTCGCGTTCTACGTACCGCCGAGAGGGTCTCCGCGTGCGGGTACAAGTTTATCCCTTTACCGCGAACTTGCATGGGCTCCCATCTTGCATAAATATGCGGCATTTCCATGGTGTCGCACATGCTCTGCACGTGTTCCGAGGTGACTTTATTCTGGGGCCCGAAAATCGCCGCCACCCCCGTATCCAGCAGCTCGCATACTGAACATTTCAAAGAAATCCATCGAATTGAAAACGCCAGGGTGAGAATGCACACCGGGACGCGAAAGCCTTTCGGGAGCTGGCTGCCGACAATACTACCCTGTACCTTTCACAGATACTTCATAGGGGTCCGTGTTAACCTCGTTGGAGTCTGCCACGAGAAACACGTTGGCGAATTCCATGTTTTCATGCCGCTCTTTGTTCACCGCCTTCACGGACGTTTCGAAGGTTCGCTGGATGTCCCCGCCATTATCGAACAACCCTCCTAAAACGATCACGCGTGCATATAAATTAATCTACAGGTTCGTGGCGGTTCTGTAAGTAGTAAAGGTCAAGCATTCGAGCACGCGTAAGAACGAACTCGATATTTCGTGGTACACTCGAAGAGTGTAGTAAAGATCGTTTAATGGAGCTCGGGGTAAAGTGAACTCTTCTGCTACGCGTACACCCCTTCTTCCGGGGTGTACGCGTAGCAGAAGAGTTGACCCTCGATAATGTCTGATTTAACCCAAACTTTCTCACCTATGTGGACCTTCTTGGGGAACCCCAGAGCGCAGGAAATGAAGATCAACGGAAGACACTTGGCCAGCATCTTATAGTCATTCTGCACGTAAAATCGAACGATAAGCGCGTATTACGGAAGGCGTGCAGGGTGCAGAAAGCAAGAGTGAACGGTGATTAAACGGCCCCCGCGACTCCGTTGGAGGAGAGGCAATATTTGCAACAGCCTCGGCGCAAACCTCGATGTCAAACATTCTCGAGGGAACAGCGGGGTTTAATTTGATCGGTCAAGATTTACAAATCGACTGGCCTCCGCATAATGCCTGCCACTGAGACGCGATTAGCTTCAAAGACAGCCGGCGAACCGGCCGGCGCAGATTTATTTGCAATAAGATCGCGTGTACGCGCGATTCGGCGCGAGAGCAGCTCAAACAGAGCTGCCGGGGAGTCGAACGAGCACTTAACCGTACGACGTTCTGTAAACCGACCGGAAAGCATTTACGCGCTCGGATTCACGGGCCGCGTAAATATTTAGACCCGTCTAAAATCAGTCCTCCAATATTCAGTCCGGCTATTTATTTGAAACTATCGAAGGGGGCTTCGCACTCGTCAAGATCGGCTTCTCCTGGCGCGTCCTCGTTTTCGGGAGGGAGAGATCTTACCGTCCCCGATTTTCAACTAAATATGCCCCCAGATAAGAAGATTCCTATTTCAAGCAGAATTATAAAATTATTATCAACAACTCGACGCAGGAGAAATAACTTTAAGCCGCCCCTGCCGAATCAGCGATTTGACACGCAAGCTAGGACAAGTGACAGGATAATTTTGGAAGCGTGGGGCTTTTGCCGTGGCACGGGGCAGGCACGCGCTATCGGAATCCCTCGGATATACGACTGTCACCTTGCCAAACGCGCGCAGTCTGGCGCGTTCTTTTTCGCTCATTCATCCGCCGCCCCCGCTCTCGACATTCGCGCGGGCATTTTCGCCGGGCTGCTGGCCGCGATAGAGCGACGCTCGAACGTCGACGACAAAATCACGGCCTCGGGACGGGCGTTCGGTGCCAACGTGCCATATTCAGACGGCCGGTGCCGTCGAAAAACCGACGAAAACCTTTGAGTGCGCGCTACGACGCCGTTATATTTAGACGCGGGGCGTCGTCGCCGACTGCCGCCTGTCCCTTAAGCTCTGTGACATAGTTTTCGTTGAATCACGATTAACGACGCCTCCTCGCCGAGAATTCCCACGTTTAATTCCGCGTTTCCACAGGCAGGCGCGTACTTCGAGCACTTCGCGTTCCTTAAATTCATTCGGCGCTCTATTAACATCCCCGACTGTCGTCTGACATCTGTCTTCGACGCATTAGAGTCTATTTAAAACGTTTCGATTTCAGAACACTCAGAGAGACGCTCGGCTATCTTCGAGCTAGCAAAATTTAGAATTGAAAAGCTGCAAAAGCTATTTCTTCCCTGTTCTCGAAGGAGAACGTGGAGGTAACGTGGGACTGGCGGTTTAAGTAGTCGCTGTTGAAGGCGAGTAGGTAAATGACACTGTTAGTGTTTTTTTTTTAAAAAAATTAAGCACAAACATTTGAATGGAAGACTCAAGTCGAATATGCTACTGTCGGGTGAAAAGAATCGTTCGTCGTTTCATGCTCGAACGAGACAGTTAAGGGCACAATTGGGATGGTTAGAAGGGGGGAGAGCGAAGCGGGAAACCGTGCAAGGTGGAGGGACTTACCTAAAATTACAATCGCGCACAGCCGGTTTACCTGGAACAGAAGTTCGATAAGCGTGCTTTTCAGAACGAACGTCGCGGCATGCACTCTAATTCCGAACGCCACATCTCGAGTGGCTTTTCACTGCGCACACGCGGCTCTCCCTTCCAGAAACTCTCGGATTCATTTGTACACCGTGGCATGGCGGGCTGTTCGGCTCGAACTTGATTTATTGTTAGACCCGACGACGCCACGTTTCTTTTTTTTCCAACGACACACCGTTTCCATAGAAATTTCGAGCGACCGCACGCGTAGAATTCCCAGCTGACATTTCGCGCGTGCATCCAGCAGGTCGTCGCTAATGTCAAATGGCTGCTATTTTAAAACCAGCGCCGAGGAGAAAAAGCACGGAGGTGAAAAATACGAAAAACATTTATACTTGGTGCGTGCAGCAACGAAAATAGGACGCGGAGGATATTTTTATTACGATGAATACAAATGCTTCGGAACATTTAGAGAACGCGTGTGCCGCGCAATTTTTTAATATAAAAACCTCTCTACTTCATCCATTTGGGATTCCCCATTTCGTGCTGTTCCGGGGGGGTAATTTTTTATCGCGTATCTGTAAAACACCGGCGTATAATTCAGAAGCTTTTTGTGCGAAATAATTTATGCTTTCGTACCCCTTCGATGTCTACGTTCTATTTTAAACGCGCTAACTCGACTGCAACTTCCCGCTGGGAGGCAAAGGCTCGAACGAAGGGGGAGGCTGGTGGGTAATTAAACGCGTAAAAGATCAAGATGCGTAGATTAGCGAGGATGGATAAGAAGGCGTAAGGGGGGAGGGCGACAGCGGAGCGCAGGAAGACCCCGGCGAAGTAAATTAAATGGCTACGTTAGCGTTCAGGGGGAGGCCAAAGAGAAGGCAAGAGCCACGGAACTTGGATGCATTAGTGAATTAGTTACGTTAGCGGTTTGGGATTTAGTTCTCTAATCAAGAGAACGAAGAGTGAAGGCTGCGGCAATTGATGTAAAAGTAGAACTTCCCGGGGAGCAATTACGACGCGGTCGCTTTAAAGGTAGAAGTTTCTCTGTCCGTAATCAACGAGGGGATTATGGCGGCCGCGTTAAGTATATTACGCGTGGAATAATTTGCCGTTTGAACCGAAGGAGCCGGCAGTCTGTGGTTAATCGCGCAGCGTGTACCAAGTGCACCCTCGACAACATGTTATTCTGGAATAATCATAACTGATGCCTATCTCGATATACTTTGATGCGCGGAGGAGACTTGCATAAATAAATGATGGATGATATTACAAGACTTGCGAATACCACGCATCAATAATTCATATTTGAATAGCTATGATCCTTATCCACTGAAATATGAAATTTTCAACCGTTATAGAATGACATAAGATTACCTTACACAGTCTCTATGCTATTACAACACAACTTACACATTTTGATTACACTATTTACGCCAGACTCTGTTATTACAGGACGACTTACCATATTTTCTGAGGTAGGAACATCAGGATGCCCCGAACGTTTCAGATGTTAAGTGTACCTGGAATCAGGGCTTGAAAACTGTTATAATATCGATTTCGGTTACGAAGAACCTTTCTTCTGAAAATAACTGTTATGAAGAACCGAGATTTCCAACTATTATCTGTTTCGGTTACGGTTCCCATTTCCCTCCTCATATCGGTTCCATACCCGTTATTATTTCGGTTCTATATCGGTTCCGAAACGGTTCTAGAATCAATTCTTGTATCGAATTTTCTCTAATTGATATCATTAATCATTGTAGCCGCAGATTACTGTATATTTGCATAGTTTTTACAAAATCCTTATAAAAACAGCAGAAACTTTTAACTTCCATTCCTGAATAATATAGTGTGTGCGAATGCAAAAGATATGTAGCTGATTTATTTATTTCAACGTTTTATTAGAAATCAATGATACGTATAAATGTTTCTCCTGCTTCTGCAGGGATTTTGTAAAAAATATGCACATAGGTATACAGTAATCTACAGCTACCAATAATTAATGATATTAATTAGGGAAAAGTCGATACAAGAATTGATTCTAGAACCGTTTCGGAACCGATATAGAAACGAAAAGATAACGATTATGGAACCGATATGAGTAGGGAAATAGGAACCGCAACCGAAGCATATAATGTTTGGAAATTTCGGTTCTTCATAACAGTTATCTTGAGAATAAAGGTTCTCCATAATCGTTTTAATCGGAACCTTTATATAACAGTTTTAAACAGTTATTTTCGGAATCGTTTCACGCCTTGTCTGGAATAAAGTGACTTATGAAAGAAATGATAAAAAATCTTTTATTGAACCTTCTCCTTTCTCACCTTCGAACACTTCGTATAATACGCTTCGTTGAATTAAAGAGAAACACACATCTAGTGAGAATTTACAGACGATGAGTTTATTCACGTTTAATACGATGCTCGGTAGTACACTTTACGTAAGAAGTATAATCAATAGGCTCGTTAACAAACTCGTTTACGACGCGAACGCAACGTAGGCGATACAGACAATATTTACAGAGTACTTACGTGTAATATGCGGTGTTTGTGTCGTTAACGTGGGTCTCCCGTGTTTGTACGTTCTGCTCGGTGTACAGACTTCGACGGATAGTAAGAAAACGTCCTGAAGCCGGTAAAATGGAGGGCCTCGACGTCGTCGTCGATTGTACGTACGTGTACTCGAAATCGGGCATACATCCACGAATCGCGAGCATTCGGGCCGCTAATTGCATCGCGCCGATCTACCCGCGCGCGGTGAATTGCTGGCACTTGGAACCAGGCGGGCACCCGTGCACGTACGGCATTCGCGTGTGTTTACGCCTTAAGAGGAGGAAGACGGAAATTAATACTGCTCAGTTCATGGCGTTCGTGAATGGCAACGTGCCGGCGGCAAGACAGGCTCATTCGTTCCTTCGTTAGCTGGCCTAATCCCTTGAACGTGCAACCCTTAACGCGGGAAAATTGAAAAGTTACAGCGGAGCGAACCAAGTGGCCCCTTATGTACAAGAAATTTGCATAATTTAATTGGAAAGTAGAGCCAGTTTAAACAGAATTCAAAGTTGATGTTCCATTAATATGGACTTATAACACAGAGTGGCACAGAGCCTGCGGATTCTTTGATAAGCAGGAACTCGGTATAAAAGTAATTTCTTGCCGGAGAGATTTCCAGTTACAAACCTCCCTCGTCAGGGGGGTGGGACTCGTGAAGCGCGCTTAATTGTATAGGCAGGGGTGGAATTTGTCGCGCCACTAAGAAGCGGGCGATAAATTAATATAAACTTCATTAAATAGAAACGTACAATATGCAATACTTTGGCGTTCAAAGGATTAATTCAGTATCACGTTCGAAGATTGAATCCATTGGATTCAAGAGTGGCGCGCAGGTAGATCAGTGGAATTCGATGGTACGCAACGGCGAGGTTGAAAGGTTCGAACTCTTGCGGAAAGAGCGAGACT
This sequence comes from Andrena cerasifolii, assembly GCF_050908995.1. Lineage (NCBI taxonomy): Eukaryota > Metazoa > Arthropoda > Insecta > Hymenoptera > Andrenidae > Andrena > Andrena cerasifolii. Next base: position 13,504,523 of record NC_135122.1, read on the forward strand.
TGCAACCTCGATTGCGAAAAGGAAAGTATAAAATCACTCGTCCTATCTACACCCGGTTAAGTGTCGACGTGAAACGTTCGAATGGACACACTCCCTCGACACTCGCGCGCGTTTATCGTTTTATCTTACAGCATCGGAGAAGACGCTCGAATTAAGACCTTCACCAATCGACCGAACGCGCCCTCGCGATCAGATGAATCTCTGATGAACGTTCTATAATACAATGCCGTAGCACAGACGTGACCGTATAATTCGTAGTGTTAACGATTAGTACGATTATTTACACTAAATGTGTGCACCCGAACGCCATCGAACAGACAGAGACACTCGTGCGGCACCTTTCCGTTCGTATATTTTTGTTAATCTAATTACTAGCGACGTGCTCCCTTGATGAATTTAATGAGGTGATCGATGTCGGAACGATTTCGATTCACTTTCTAGGTGGGCACTTGCGCTCGCTGTTCAGCGGCGTTTCACACGCGATTCGATTGAGTCCACTCTTTCTCCTCGATCGCTCTCAACATGCATACAATAGTCGCGTGCTCGCGAAATATCGCGCGGAAGATATCGACGCGCGAGCAATCCTTTGCGTTCGTTTATCAAACAGAAAATAGCACAGGTGCAAGTACTAAGAACTCAGGTAGGCGATGTAACTGCGTTTCGCAGGGGGATGGGAGATGAACGGAAGGGTTGCAGAAAGTTTGAACAGTGGATGCAGAACAACCGACCCTTGGTCTGATTCCCTGCAATTGCGATATACTTTCTAAAGGCGTGAGAAACAAAATCGAAAAGTTATACGGAAGATCGGGAACGGAAAGGTTCATTACAAGACTTCCAACGTTAAAGCGGTGTATCCCGAATTAATGTTAGAGCCCGCGATAATTGCCTGTCGCAGATAAATGATAAAATCGCAATTAATTATGAGGGGTAGCCGTGAGTAATGTCATTTCCGAATTAGTCAGTTAGAAATACACATATCTGAAATCTCACAAAGTTCAAAAAGTGCGAGAATTAGGAGCTTGTATTGTATGCTATATGAGATGCTTTTTATAAAAAAAAAAATGCATCCAATGCATACGAACAGAACACAAGAAGTGATCATCGAATATTTCCTCTGCGTTAAAACTTTCCCTCGCTTCTTCTCCTGTCATCGATAGGAAACATAAATTAATTCTACGTGCTTATAAAAAAAATGACACTACTCCTGGTATCACCTACCCAGCAGACACAATTGTATATACCGATGAACCGCGAAAGATCTTAATGCTTATAAATACTCTCACTGCTTCGGTTACCACTTTCACAATTTTCTACGAACATGCGGGAATTATTCTATTTAACCACTTCGGTTACCATTTTCACAACGGAAAAGAAAAGAACATCTATTTTTACCACGAGCACCACAACAAAAGGTGAAGCCTGCGGCCTGCTTCCTCCTGCCCGTCGATCCTTCCGCTCGAACGGCGCGCATCGTTGTCACCCCCCCCCCCCTCGCTACAATAAATTTCATCGAGCCTCGATCAACGACCGAACGGTTCGTTCCTACAAACTGCTAGCCGATGATCTACTGTACTCGACGTCCGCGTCACTCGTAGAAAAAGAACGAAGAATTATAGACAATATAAAACAGGGAACAGACGTATGCATGCACAGTTCGGTGGCGAGTCCCGTTCTAGCCTGGGAGCAGTCCTCTAGCTTGTGTCCCATTTGCTCCCCCTGAGGCGTCGTTTCGCGACCGATTGCGTCGCGGTGCAGCCGATCGCGAACCGAGATCAACCCCTGACCGTCGCCCCTCGCGTCTAACGACCCTCCAGAGTTCAAGTCAGAGGGGCTTTCCCGACGAAATCCCTGTACTTGTTGCACACCGGGTACCTGCCCTCCTCGGAGACGATCGAGACGTTCGATTGCTGTCTCTCGCGGCGAACCAGGGTCTTGGTCTTCTTCACCGGTTTTTTCGTGCCGTTGCCACAGTCCAGGGCGTAACGCAGCTCGCTCGCCATCTCGGAGCACACGGACTTCTGCAAGTTGGAGGAAACCACCGCTGCGGGCTCTTAGTCGTACGGCCCTCTCTCGCGGAGCCTTCGTCAGCCGAACGCGATGACGCGTGCACCCGCGACGCGGTCAAACTTCTGCGCCGGCATCCGCCCGGCAGTCTGCTCGAGCCGTCAAGCTTTATCGACGCGATAACTTTTTATGAGCGAATGAGCGTAACGCCGCTAGCTGCATCCCGGAACGACAGCGAAGACGTGGCAAATTTCCGGGGACCACGAGGTTGCGTGAAATTTCGTACGCTTTGTGCGCCGGTGGATTGCAACGCGGAAAGAATTTGCCGATGTTTGTTCTCTGACTGTAATGAAAGAATCGGGCAGAATGTTTTCGAGACGTCTGCTGGAATTTTGTAAACGTGTTGGGACGGAGAGATCAAGGAATGGATGGAGTTGTATTGCAGTGTGGAGATTGATAAGTTTCAATTCCGATAAATCAAATGTCTTGGCAATGTTTCTGAAGGCAACAGAGATATTCAAGTGCAGCACATTTAAACCAGTGTTTCCTAAACTTTTTTGAATCGCGATCCACTTTTGCAATATTCAAATAACCTGCGACCCTCCGCCCCATACAAGTTAAGGAAAATTTTATGAGGTAAAGAAAACATATTAAAAATAAGTATTTCAGAATGTATATCTATCTTAATTATATTAAAAAAATAAACCAAAAAAAATTTAGCGACCCCCCCCAGAAAACACTCTGCGACTCACAGGTTGGGAATCACTGATTTAGTTGCTCTATTTTATATGAGTCTAAGGTTCGGGGTAGAAATTCAGAGATGTGTGTTCGCACGAAGGCAGGGATATATTTCTCTTTTGTTTTCATACGACGCGTCATGGCATCGAGCTGACTCCCCGACGATTAGGCAATTTGTTATGCACGTGCAATTCAATTATACTTTGCGCTAACTATGGACATCTGCGAGGAACAGGATGGATTTGGCAGCGATGGAAGGCAAGCATTCTTGTAATATTTATTTATACAATTCTCAGTCGAAATCGTGGTAGTTTGTGAACTTTCTTTTCACTAATTGTTACAGGGGAAGCATCCAAGTTGGAGTAGCATTCTTCTAAATTGGCAGTAGAATATCCAGTTCGCATCACAGGCACTTGAACTACATTAAGAACAGCAGGCATAAAGTAGAAGAGAAAATCATAATTGTGTGACTCAATGTACCGAGAATTATTGCATCCCTTTCCTCGACAATTCTTAGCTTATAATAAAAGTGAACAATGGTGGGAATGGTGAATTATTTTTTCGTTTCGTCTCTTCCTTTCCCTCTTTTTTTTTACCATAGAGAATAGCATCCCCCCTTCTCTACAAACGGAGGAATTGTATGCAAACGGAATGCTGACTCCAGGATTACTTACTTTCATAAACACTCAGGCATCTGAGATTCCAAACAGTCGAATAAACTGAATACGTTTGCAAGATCTCGTATTTCTACAGCAATTCCCCAACGATTCCATTTCCAGCGTCGCACGAGGACAAGCACGAAAAAAGTCTCTCGAAAGCGAAAAAAGAAAAGAGAGGCTGGCGAAAAAAGGGAGCTCTATCTAAGATACACATGCTCTACGATTTATTGATCGGCCAGTGCTGCGACAGAACTTGTAGCGGGAACAGAGTACAAAAGTTTGCTCACCTCCTGTGTATCCGTGGCGAGAGAGAAAGAGAGGCAAGAAACATTGCGACACAACTAACAATGTCATACTAAACTGTCACACATCGTGCGCGTGTCCTTTCGAGAATCGTACGTGATTCACTTAACGCCTACGTATTCAATGCAACCGCATTTAACCATCGGCTGGCGGTGCCTGGGTCCTTTCTGGCCCAGTATCGATTTTAATCCTTCGGTTAGCTTGGACACTTGTCGGAAACGATAAGAAGACGATCGTGTATCGAAGGAACGCATTTTCTAGCAGTAGTCTGTGTGTCGCGGGGAATCAAGGGACGAGTTCGCCTTAATCTAAAATAATATAAAATTCGTATGATGTTATTATTCGGCTTATAGGAGGGTCTGTTGGAAATATTTTACGTCGTAATTTCTGTAAGCTCGGCACATGATCAAACAGCGGTAGAAGAAGGTGATACATAGCGAGCCAAGTATATACTAATACCAGAAATTTACTGCAAACAAACGTATACATGTATCTAAAGAATATTCCAGGAATATTGGACTGGACGAGACATGCGAATTCGTCGTAAGAAATGGAATCGGAAAGTTCTTTACTGTTTCGCTGTACGAAGCTTTGTTTTCGAGATAGAAGCGACCGAAGTTTCGGCACTCGACTTCCGATGCATCCGCGACAGCCTGGAATTCGAGCGGCGGACGTCGGAAGCCGGATCTCGAAACTTTGATCACCCATATCTTCGGAACCAAGCCTCAGATTGCGAAACGGTAAAGGACTTTCGGATCCCTTTTGTTATAAGGAGCTCGCATGCGGCGACTTGGTCCGCGATGCTCAGACAATCTATACGAACACATCCATTAACAAAAGCAGTACCTATAAAGTGAAATGCACGCATTTCATTTTATAAACGTGATCGGCAAAATTCGCTAAAAGGAGACATTAACAATGGGTTAGAATTGACCGAGGCACCGCCATTGGGTTAATTCGTATGGTACAAGTTTACAAGCCGAAACATACGGAATCGTCTATCGAATAACACAGAGTTGTTTCGTTTCTCGCTAGGGAATCCGTGGGCTTCTCTTCCTGGACCTGAAATTTTCTCTTAACTCCTTCTTTTTCCCTTGGCTTTCCGGAGAAACATACGGACTCCGCCGAGGGGGTGGTGAACCGCCCCTCGAACTACACAATATTTACATACACAATAAAACGTTTGCAACCTGACGCTATACATTAATTATCTATCCGGTATAAAATCGTGATTGTTCCGTAAATATCTCGTTTTACTCTGCAGCACGTTAAATTCAGTCGCGATCGCGGCGCGTCCGAGCCGCGCCGCGCTCGATTTTGTATAAACAATTGCCCCGGGAGACTGTTCACTTCTCGCCGCGAGGCTCGAAGCTGGTCGTCAATTAACCTAAGGTTTTGATATGAGCAAATGGCAAACGCGTTGACCTTTCCAATTTCGGTGGCTGTGCCATTCGGCAGGCCCATGAATAAGAGATCTTGGCGGGGTGATGATAAATTTGGAAAAGTACCGAACTAACTCAGCACGGTTCTTCTCTTTGCTCTGATTAAGGGAGACACGAAGGGTGCCGTATTTTACTCGATCACGATTAGCTTCATTAGCAGATTATCGAAGCGAACTGATGATTTCTGAGGGGAAGAAAAACTGGAAAGGTCGAGGATCGTTGCTCTTTTTTTTTTTTGATTATACGTTTCGTTTAAACTTTCTACAGTTCGTGTCTGTCAGTGTTTCACACAGTTCTCGACCGCTCGTGGTGGAGTTCCTCCTTAGGTCCATCGGGTCAGATACGCTTTTCTCGGGCTTAGGAATCTGTATTTTTTTTTTCATGCTTTTTCAAAGGAGATCGCTATACCGTCCGTTAGTGTAGATCGGTAAAAGCTTCGCAGATCGGTTTCCCCGAGGATTTCTGCTTCTAGAACAGAACAGCAAAATGCTCGGGTAAGATTGCGTTAGGTGGATCAGATCGATGAATCGAATCGGCGCGGGTACAAAGTACGCGGACGCGTATTACCACCCGATAAGAAACGAAATCTAAAAAACCGTCGCCATAACAATTTACCAAGCAGTTTACACGAAACGAGTGCTTCTAGATAGAGAGGAGAAGGCAAAGTGCAGCGAACGAAACGTGGGGAATACGACGTGCAATCTTCGCCGGGTCACAGAACAAGGCCAAATCCTGGAAGTCAGCTCAATAAACCAGTGGTAACAGAAAGTGTGGAGAACATTCCCTTTTCAATACACTCTTTCACGAAACCACAGTTTAACGGTGCGCGCAAGACGAGCTTAAACCCGTAGCGAACCAAAAACGAGAAGATTCCTTCTGTTCGAATGAACGAAAGAATCGGAACAAAGGACTTTTTTATTTTCAACCATTCTATCTCGCTCAGAGCATTAAAAGAGTTCCATTATCCTCGAATAAGCTCGCTCTACAAAATTACAGAACGCAGAATTGCTTCCTCATAAAAGCCTTGCTCTCCTGTCCTCGACGAGCACCAATTTAACATGTTTGACCAAAGTATATCATTTATCTACTATTTCCGCAGCGAGACTAGTTCCCCCGTGGCAAGTTGACCGTTCACCATCGAAAATGAATCGCGCGGCTGGAATCTTGAACCGTGAGTCGCAATTTCAGAAGAGAATCCCTCGATTCTCCCATTTCTACCCAATTGTTCCCGGAGGAGGTAGCTTGCTCTCGATTGTGGCGTGATTTTCGAGGGAAGCCAGTATAAAGCACGAACGATTAGCAGGTTCAGGTTCGGAGGGAGTATCGCGGCTACTGTGTTGCGGTCTGGAGTAAGCGTGGTCCAAAGAGGAACAGCAATACCGGCCGTTTGTTGGCTCGTGGGATTGTTTGCTCTCGAGCACGCGGGGTCAGCGGCGCAAAGCTGCATATCCGTATTTGTGGACGAGCCCTTCTCAAATACTTGCCTGTTTGCTTGCCGCTCGAATGTACGCAAACGGTAGCTCGAATACATATTGTAGACACGCGAGAGCCATCGCGCACGCGAGTTTCCGCCGCGTTGCGTTTCGCCACGTCGCTCCGCGCCTTAATTTCATCCCTGCCATGCGCCGCGGAATTTTCGCCCTCGAACGCTTCGAACGGCCCCCGTTTCCCTCCTTTCGCGACGCGACGGATTCAGTTCTGCCATCGCCTTCTTACAGCCCGGGAGGAATGAGAAGTCGATGCCCCACGACGGTTCCCGTTCATCCCTGGAGACACGCGATTTCCGAGCGCGTTCGAGCGCGAGGAATAGCCCCGAGAATTTTGCTCCGAACATGTTCGCGATCGATGTCGTATTAATATGAATTCTCATGGCGAAAGAAGATTTCAGTGCCAGAGAGGAGGGTACGATGCAAATTTTTTGTTAGAAGGGGATGGATGAAGCGTGTAACACTTGGCGTGGACATTTCCTTCGCTACGCAATCACTGATCCCCCCGCCCCCCATGGCTCTTTTCTTTCGTTTCTTTAAATTGCTTCGGAGAGAACGAATTGTTGCCCGGCGCGGAACTAATCAAGCGAACCGGATTCATTGCCCTTGGATTTTCATTCTGATGTAAATTACTCGCATAACCGAGGATCGGCTGCGCGATGTTGCAGCGACCCGTCAGTGAATTTTTCCTTCGCAATAATTAAATCCCACAGCTCCGCAATATCCTGCACACTACCCCCCGCACCAAGGCTCCTCGAACACAGCGAAGCCCGAAGAAGGATAATAGAGCGGAACCGGTTGAAAATTAGCAACGTGGCGTCTGTAAACGATATCCAGCGAAGAATAAAGACGCTCCACGCTTCGATGTCTCCTCGCTTGTCTCCCGCTTCAAACCCGTTCGACTCGAATGGAGATGGACGAGGGGAGACCAGACAAAGATAATCAGAAGCTTGGAAATTGGCATCGCGGTGGTGATCAACGATGCCTCGTCTGAAGTTGCCGATGACCACCGCGAGTGTCCTCCAGAAACAAAGAGATCAATCTACTATCCGGTGTGCTCCCTTTGTCGGGGGTACGCGCTTAGCGAGACGCGACTCATCGGCGGGGACGGTAGAACGATCAGACCCGAGTGGTTTTGTATTTGCGCCGTGACCATTAAAGAGTAACTCCACCATCGCGCGAACATCAACTGATGTATTCGCGCGGTATGTCGGGGTAAATCGCGTCGGGATCGAGGTGCGTGTTGGACAACGTTACTTCAGGCGCTATCACGCCTTCTTCGACGTGCTATCTGACCTCACTCACCCGTTCCTCTATGGCGACCTTCCTGCTCTTCCAGACGAACTCGCATACCGCTATCACGCAAGCGATCCCCATCCCGCCCATCAGAACCACGAACACGCCGCCGACGTTCGCCAGGCCCAGCTCGTTCGCCGTCGAGCTGCTCTTCGACGTTTCATCCTGGCAACAGACAAGCAATTCTCGCTCTAGAGTGCCTCCAAAGTCGCTCCAGACGCGGGTCTATGCGGTCTTGAAGCGTTTTTCCTGTTCATCGATTTCGAGACGCAGGGAAGAACGTAGAAGAAGTTTCGATAGAAGAATATTTCTGGCACGTTCGTGCCAGTGATTGATCAAAGTGGTGTGACAGAATATTAGTGTCCGGAAGTGAACAGAACAGTAAACTTATTAATACGAGCGCAATAAGCGAATGCACGAATTATATAATTATACTGATCGAGGCACGCGACAGCAGCGTTCTTGTTGCGTATACATCAACACAAGGGCTGACTGCTCTAACGAAAGGGGCGCCGAAAGTTCTGGGCACAACCCATAACACACACACACACATACAGTGACTCGCATTAATATTCGGACACTTTTTAAAATCGCATAACTTTTTTAGAATTGGTCCAAACAACTTGAGTTTTTTTGAGAAGCTAGAAGGATTAGTTTGCTAACTGACGCGTTTCGTCGTTTTGAAAAAAAATGTATTTGGTTGGAATAGCGAAAAGAATAGTAAAGGTCGATTTTTAAACTTTTTTTTGTGAGCTGTAATGAAAATTAATAAAAAACGTTTTTAGATTGCAGTAACTTGTATACGTGCCTAAAATTTCATCAAAATCGGTTAACGTTGCTCCGAGCTACAAACGTTTAAAGATCGCAGAATAAGGTCGAAAATCGCTGATTTCGGGAATTTTCGCGTAATATTGAATATAAATGAATATAACATAAACTAAGAGAAATCTAAATTTTTTTGTTTTTTTAAGTTACACCACTTTCATTATCACCGACACATTCGTGCACCCCGAGGAAAAGAGACATTCTACACGCACAATGCAATTCTGCTCCCACCCTCCATTTCCATAAGGCAAAAGAATGTCAAGATACAGACAGTGCAGTTTGTAGCACGTGCAGTTTGTAACTCTTCAGCTACGGATAAAAGAAACTTCCTCCACAGACAACACTCCCGAAAGGAAATTCTGTCGTCGCTTACTTCCCTCTATCCCTGACTCTATAAAAGGTATGCCACAAAAAAAAAGGAATCTTCAGGCAACCGCTGGTCGCTGGAATTGATCCTGCGAAAAGCAACACCGCCAGATACGTGCTACACGATAGTTGCGGCCATGATTTCACGAATTTATGAAACTGTCTTCTTGGCAGCAAGGTCCGCTCGCTCACCCTCCACCCACTATCGCGGCGGGCAGGGCGTGGTGGCCGCGAAAATGCAGCGAAGGGGGTAAGAATTTCGGTCGCGCGCTTATCGACTGCACCGTCGCCGCGGGAAACAAGGGGAACGCGTTTGCATGCTCACCCTGCAAGATCCTCCGCCGCGTTTCTCCTTCCACCAGCGTGTCTTCAGCAAGTGCAGCTTGCCCTCTTCCTGCAGCTTCAGGATGGCCCCGCTTATGGCCGTCCTGTACGGCGAATCTGAAGTTCCAAGGTCGTTTTAAGCGAGTCGCCCCCCTCGACGGGCGACTTTTATCGCGGCCGAAACTTTCCGAAAAGTCGTCGACGGGGGTTATCGTTTCTACGTGCCGTAGCTAGTTCCACCCTGTCCTCGCGAGACCGATCGACGATGCGACGTCGGTTACGCGCGATCGCTTACAGTTCGCCGCGATTCCGACGGAACGTGACGCGGGCAGGCACCGGCATAAAGGGAACGACGAGGACGACTCTTTCGCGGAACTTCGTCGATATTTGTCGGGGGAGGTTCGGAATGCTCCAGTTCCAGGCCCACGCCTCGACGCCGCGAGATTTATTGAAATTCAACTTTCGCGACGAAGGAAAGGGAAACTGGATGTGCTGTACATTTCTGAGAAACTTTACAGGGGATAGTGCAGACGGAGAGTTTTCCTTCAAGCTTCCACGACTTGCATTGTTCGAATTATTTGAAATTTGGGATTGCCACTTAATGGTAACGGACGAATTTCTCAAGGTTCGCGCTATGAAGAAATCCTTTCCTTTCGTGGAAGGGAATTTTAGCTGTGAAGATCTCGGAGCGTGGGAAAGTTGAAGTTGGCTGGTAAATCGGTGCCCTCCTAATTCCTCTATAAATCCGCGGGACGAACGTGAAAAATTATCTTTCCGATTCGACGGCGTCCGCTTAGGGGCCATAAATCAAGGATATACTCGTCGATCGGTCGAAATAGCGCCAGCGGCTCTATCGCTCGCGAGAGCCATTCAGGCAGGCGTAATCGGTTAACGGTGCATCTAGGTGACGAGTTTATATTCCGGCGGGTGTGTACATGCGCCTGCGGGGGTGGATTTCTGTCGGGGTGCACTTACTTGGCGGCATGGCTATGCCATATCCCTTCGAGTCCAAGAGGCCGCCGACTTGAGTGAGGTCGCAGTTCCTCTCGATTACGTATTCGATAGAAGTGGATTCCATTAGGAATGCGTAGCTACCTTTACCCTTGATCACTCGCTCTACACCCTCCACGTTGCTCGTCGTAAATACCGTCGGCTTTGCCGAATCCATGAAGGACCACATGCGCTGGTACGTCGAGAAATTGGAATCCTGGATCACGCCAGGAATTTCATGGTCGAGCATGCCATTAAACGATGGAACGTTGGTGGGAATTGGGTAATCTTCAAGGAGGCCTATTACCCAAAATCACGGAGCCCCCCCCCCCAGTCTCGATCGATAATCCCTGCTATCGATCGTCATCAATGGTTGCCAACGAAATTTTCACCTTTCCATTATCTTAACGAAAACGTAATCAACCCTTCGTGATATCAATCCTTGAAGATTAACCCTTTACACGCGGGACTTCCACTTGCCTTCTAAGCGTGTGGCATTAATAGCAAATTGTAAACATTTTGTAGAACACCGAGCATAAAATCGAAATCAGTGTTAAAACATAAAACGCGCTCTGTGTTTCGCGGGAAATTGCGTTCCGAATCGCTTGCAGAGTATTCTACCGTACGATATTTTACCTCCTCCATGATTGTATGTATATGTATATTGCATGAATTCGGGGATAGTGAACGAGGCTGGATAAAGCGATTACGCATGCGTTCGCGAAGAGTTCGTAAGATATTCATGCGATCTTACTCTGAAAAAGGCCGCGGTGCTGCCTCCTTTGAGAGCCCCGTATTTGATTTTCGTCTGCTTCGCGAGATCCTCGGCGCTCTCGATCGGGGAATCCATCCTCTCCACGGTGAGGAACGCGGCCAAGTTGGCAGTGTACGAAGAAATCATGATCAAAGTGAAGAACCACCACATCCCGGCCACGATGCGCGTTGACACCGCTCTGTGGGAGAAATCCAAAGGGTGCAGTGTGTGCTCTGCAACGCCCGCGAATAAATAGTGCATTCTCCGCAAGAGAATGTAGATTTTGCGTGCGTTGCACTTGTCGACAGACCGATTCGACTTCCTAGAAATGCACGCTGTACACCGTGGCCTATTTAAGTGTGCACAGGCAATTATCTTCCGCGAGTCTCTCGGCTCCTCTGAATCCTCCGTGAAACTTGCAGAGATTCTAAAGAGGTGTTACTATTGTTTCGAGCGAAACAACATTTATGGTTCGGCATGGTTCGAGGAATAATCGCCTGTACACACCGAAACAGTACGCACTGTAGAATTCGAAGCCTCGATTTGAAGGTGTCACGAAGCAGAAACAAAGATTGCAGGTTACATCTGTAATCGCCACCGAAACTTGCATTCCCGATACTCGCGAGAACTTCCATTTCTGCTTCACGCCACATAGTCTCCACGTAAGGTGAATTAAACATGAGAAATACGTCTAGATAAATGATGAACATCAACGTGTAAACTACATCGATACGTATCTACTTCAATCTAAATACATCAGAGAGAAATCGACAGCCGTTCCTCTAGCAATACTCCAAGCGTCTACGTTCCACTGTTCCATGCATTTCACACAGTCTACTGTAACACCAGATAAGAACAACTAAACGCCACTTCTAATAAAGGAGAAATGACGATAACGACTCGGGGATAGGGGCTGCTTCACGGAAAGTTTCGAAAGACAGAAGCTAGTTTCAGTCGTTTCAACTTCCATCCAACAAGTAGTGAAAGTAGTTGGTGTCTCGTTTCGACCCGAGGAACTTGCTGCTGTCTCGCCGAGGTATCTGCGTCGAACAAATTGCTTTCTACGTCGAGATAGCGTCTTAATTAGATCTCGCCAACACCCGGACGATCAAAATGTACAATTTCACATTCTCCTGCACACCCTGCGACACCCTCCCCTCGCGATCGCGCGATTCTATTCGACGAGCGTTCGCGCCGAAGTTCTCGTCGACGGCACGACAAGAGTTCCCTGCGACCCTGTTTTTCCCTGCTTCCGATTCGCACCCGGGGTCCCGTCAAATATCGTCGGCGACGAAAGTTATCAAAAGTTGCACGGTATCGTTCCCGTTACGTCGTCCCGTATTAGCTTCTTACAGCCCCCCTCCCCCCCCCCCCGTGAGAGCAGCAACAATTTCCATATAAACGAAACGTCGCCGCCGCGACTGGAGACGAGACATACAGATCGGCAGCGTTAGCAAAGCACGTTGGCAAACAAGTTCTCGGTACGCGGACGTGATCGGTTGCAGCAAGCCTACGATATAGCATATCCAGGCTATCGTTACATGACACAGTAGCACCTACGGCCCCCGAATCTCTCGTCTTCCCTCCGCGAACCCCGCCCCTAAAAGATCACTCTAGACTTCTCTATCGACCTGTGCACTCAGGCCAACGGTCCACGATCAAACGACTATGTTAATCTCGAGATCAGCTCATAGCTTCCCGCAACTTGGACATCGACACGGAAAACATCGTACACACGGCTGTACAGAGACATGGGTCGCTGTGTTCTCTTCGGTGACTTACTTCGGCGCTATATCAGAGCCTTGCTGCATGAGCGAGCCTATGGTGAACCAGAGCGAGTTCATCAGGGTGAACTCGTTCTCGAGGACCTCGGACTGTCCGTTGCACGGATGGGGATTCTCCCACTCGTAGGGGCTGAACCTGCAGACACGTGAAAGGAGAAGGGGGAGGATTAGAGCCTCAGAGTCGTAACGTGCGTGATACTCGTGTTCCATTGATCCTGCTGCGATCGATATTGTATCCTTGGTGCCTTTGCATTCGATACATTCTCCTGACTGGCGTTGCCCGGCGATTGTCTTGGATACCCTCGTTCTCTGATAGGGGTCCTCTGGTTTTAGAATTGTGCAAGATTTTTGAGAGGCAGTTGATGTCGGCGCAGGGAGTTTGTTAGTGATTTGTGCGAATTCGTTGATCAGTGTAATCGTGCAAAAAGTTTCAATAGCTTGAATTTCTATGGTTCATTCCTGTATTCCGAACAAATGTCGCTTGCAAAAGTTATCTCGTTCTATGGGAATTCAGGTGGAAGCGGCGAGCAGACATTAAGGCCATTCTTTTTAATGGAATGTTGTATCTTGGTTATCGATGCATGATGACGGCTCTTAAGGCTAGTTCAACGGCCTGAATGCAAGGTACACCGAGATAGGCATCTGAGCGAGCGAGATGACGTTTAATGTTCTGAAAATGCTGATCTGATAGATCTATAGGAAAGTAATCAGGTATGTAATCTCTAAATGGCCAGGTCTCGGTGCAGTTTTGGAAAATTTATGTGTTAATACTGGGTCTGTACAATGTTTTCAAAAATTGCGCAACTTTTACAGAAAACATTTCCTTTTAATTCTGAAAGCAGAGGAATGCTTCAGGGTATATTCAAGTGGAAACTCTATGTAGATTTCTTAGGGAAGGTCTCCAGGCTTCCTTGCAAATCATTGTTTGTCAAAATAATACTGCTCCGAAGTAGTTGGTTCGCAATAATACTAATATTGTGAGATAATATTGGCAGTGATTAGTCGAATGTGTTACTTCGGAAAACAGTCAGTTATTAATGGAATAATATTGTCGAAGGAAAAGACCAAGTATAAATATACTCTTGATATAGACCTCCATGTATATGCTTCTTCAAGTCTCGGAATATACGTAACATATATCTGGCTACGACTCTGAGAATCGTTGCCCGCTCGTTAATCGATATTCACTTAAGTTCTGTAAATAGTAGACACGTTAAGGAGAGACTGCCAGGTAACCCCAAACCCTCCTTTCTCTGAAACAGATTATCCTTCCTACATTCCTTTTCCATGAAGTACATTTGTATGATCTTCAGAAAATCTTCTCTGTAACTTGCAATTGCAGTACCTTTTCCTCCGATAGGATATTTCAAATTTCAACAAGAGATAATACGTCTCGAAGGTATCTATCCCCGGGCTGCTACCACTTCGAATAGCCCCGGTAAATCAATTTCATGTTTCATTACTCCCACCGCGAAACGCGGAGCTTTCCCAAAACCGAACACACAAGTTCCCCGAACTGGGCTTAAATTTGAAAGATGGCGAATGAATAATGGTAAGTGTCTTGACACGCCGAGCTGACTTGTCTCTCCTTAAGAGCACTGTTCCTCATTCCGCGAAGCGTATCACGACGAATTTCTGAATCCTCCTTACGAGTGGCCTTCGCTCGGGAGAGACAACGCACGGGGCACGGAATATTCGATGCCGATGGGTATCGCTGAAGGCGGTTTCGCGAATTCCTTTCGCTGAATAATTCATCCATTCCTCGTTTCAGGCTCGTACTAGGCGGGCACGGTTATAGGGCTGTGCTGCTCGCGGGACGTGTACAAGTAAATCGTAACGAGAGTGGATCGTTAGTTAACGTCCCCGGTTTTACATGCGTTCGATCGGCGGCGCGACGCTTTAAGGCGGGACAACGTGTGGCGCGTGGGTATCAGTAACACAACAACGAAACGAGCTAGATGGGGGGCAGAAGATTGAAAGAGAACGAAAGAGCAGAGTGAAATGAAACAGGTAGAAAACGATCAAGCGTCCGTGATGCCAATCTAACGGCTTACTTGGGCAGAATGTCACAGCCCTGCCGCATTAAGGATCCGATGGTGAACCACATGCAGTTGAGCAGCTTGAAGCGATTCTCCAGATGGTCCGGGTTTTTGTTGCACGGATGAGGATTGTACCACTCGTACGGGGTGAATCTAAACTGATCAACTCTAGACAACAGTCTGATCCTTCCTATCTGGACGCGTCTGCCTTTTCCACGAGATCGATCGCCATTTACGCACGGGGATTGAACCGCGCGGACGTGGAGAAAAAGAAGCCGAAGGGAGCGGAACAAGTGCGCTGCGCCCGTCAGCCCGTTCCACTCGCGAGCATCTTAAGTCGTTTTTATACGCGAAACTGGACACGTACGTCGCGACAGATCGTGAAATTAGACGTGGCACGGTTAACAGAGGTTCGAGGGGTGCTCGCGAGCCGCCGTGAATCGAATACCTATTAATTTGTAGGCTACTGAACAGTGAATACCATTCCGGCAAAGATATTGTTCCAAGAATAAGTCTGCGCCAAGCTTCAGCGTCTAGCCGAGTATATAACGTAGCTGGGTAGACAACTCGGTGGATAAAGTAATTCTATTGTGATAGAAAGTTAGCGCTGGATATCTGTCCAGTTTCTAGCGCGGCGTTGGACGCGTCGAGTGTTAAAACATATTAGCTGGCGCAGGGATGCATTCCCCGCGGATCGTTCGGATACGAAATTTCGCCGAGTGGTGTACGATACATCTTATCGCAAGCTTCGCAAAATGGATTCACTTGCCTGGCTAGTATGAAGAGCAGCACAGAGACGCCGAGATAAGCTGTCGCCATATAAATCCAAACGTCGAGGCTGAGGGGACTGAGGAACGAGAACAGATTCGGCGGCTGTTTTATAGGCTTACGGTACAGTATGCTGATCCCTGAAAATGAAAAAGTCCCGTTTTGTGGATTATTCGAATGTTGCGAAAAGCACTTACATTATTGTTCCTTTAACAACGAATTTTGATTAGGATAACAAGTTTTCCTATTTTACATGATTAGTACACCCTGTTGGAATAAATTATTGCTACTAACTCAATTTCCTAAAAATGTGGGATAGTCCGTTTTTGCTCTCAATGCCTCCATTGATATACGAATTTTTATTGGAACAGATTTTGTACAGACTTCTTTATATTCTGGACAAAAGGTTAACGCGAAAATACTCATGTGGGAAAATTCAGTAGAAACATGCGCCGTTGTCTGTCCTTTACATGCTTAATCTCCTTGCAAACTGATTGCGTCTGATCTCTTCTGACGTCTTCTTAAATATTTCACGTACGTCAGAAGAGAAACTCTCGTACGAATTTTCCTCGGATACCATTCACCAACGATAGTTTCAAAACCCGAAAGTCAAGCCAAGGAACCTCGTGTACCAAGCTCAATTAAATCAACCCCCAGGGCCGAATGGCGCAATGCAAACGAGCTCGTACGATTAAATACAATTAGAGTACGATCGCTCACCTAGATTCATGAACGGCATGGTGAAGTCGACCGCCTGTTCTCGGTCGTACGTGATCGTGAGATCAGCGATCGCCAAGTCCGCCTTCTGATCGAGCAGTTCTTTCATCATACCGTCCCACTCTTTCGTCTGCCTGTTGAACGACCCGTACCGTCCGTCCGGCACCAATCGGAACGTATAATTGAAGCCGAGGATCCTCGATATCTCGTAAATCAAGTCGACGCTGTAGCCCTCGAACTGTGCATTTCCGGTGAGCTTCTCGCTCGAGTCCTTCCTCATGCAGTACGGCGCGCTCTGTGGAGGTAATCAGGTGACATCACCAGTCGGATACGAGCGACTCTCTGCATGCCGTGCGAAGGAAATATGGGGTGAGATCGTAAAGGCAGTAGGGGATGAACGCGATGATCGACTGGGACTATGGAGACTTAGCAACTCAAGGGTGCATTCTGTACAGTTTTTCAACTCGAATATATTAGAACGAGTGGATAGAAACAGGTGACTTGGATTGTATCTTCAGGGTCTCACTTTGCGCACTACTTGAGTGTGTTCTAAGTACCATGGTAGATTCCTCCACCTACATGTTTATATAGTGCAGTGGCGCACTCAGGATTTAATATTGGGGGGAGCCGAGTTGGACGGATAAAAATATTTTTCAGAAAAATTTAATGCAATTTCGTTTAAAGCAAATTCAATAAAATTCATTAGGTAATTACAAAAATTTATTTAAAGAATAAAATCCAGTTTTCTTTTTCAAAGCCCCTACTTTGGGTGCACCACTGATATAGTGGTTCTGTGGAAACAGGTCATGATAAATGCTTGGTCCACAGTGACAGAAGCACTGTGAATTCCAAATCGTGCGACAGGAAACACTTTACTTTCTCAAATACTATATGGCCCAAAGATGAGAATAAATAGTAATAATCTGATTAGAAGAAATAGAGGCCCCTTCCCTGGCCTCTTGGAATCCATTTCTGCTGATACATTTTTCCCAGCACCAAGCCAAGGGCTGGCACCAAAGTGGCCCATTTCTATCGCACCACCCTATATCCAAGTACGCGTACGTATGTACATACGTAGCACGTATGAAGCCCGTATAGTGAGAGCGGGTCTGAATACATGCGCATGAATGTGAACAGCTAGGTCACCGGCTGAACCAATAGAACCGAGCGAAGGGCGCGCGGGCGCGCGCTTATGGAGCTGAGTATTCGCTGCAGGTACCGAGCCGTTTCGGCAAATATGAAAATTCAGGATTCGCGGCTCCTTTCGCGCTCCGAGGCTGCTTAATTAACGCAACCGTGATTTGCGTCGAGCACAAGGGAGGAATGGAATATGCATCGAGGTACGTGCAAGCGATCAAAAGGCTCGGCCCTAGTCTCGACGGACTTCCTTTCGCCGCCGCGGGGTGGGAAAACCGAGCGCGCTCATCGTGTGCGAATACGTAGCGTCGATGATATCCTTACCATCTCTGGAAAATAGGAAAAAAAGCCGCAGAGCGAAGAACGCACGCCTCGCGGCTTTGCAATTCCGCGGGTCGAGACGATGCCGTTCGCGCGATACGCGACGCTTCGGATGCCGGGATCGACGAGGAATTTCGCGTAGAATACGAGGAATGCTGTGCGACGGCCGTGGGAGATCAAGTTTTCGGGAAGCTTGCGCAGGAGTTAGCTGCATCGGAAGTTTCGTCGACGCGTAATCAGTTTCGAATGAGTAGGGAAATACTGTGTGTGCCAGGCGCGAGGGCTAATAGAGGTAATGGATCGCAGGGAAGTCGACTGGAACGAAGTAAGTGCGCTCGATGAAATCTCGCACGAGGCGTTTCAAGACGGTCTGTTATAACTTCTTATCAAGAGCCGGCCTATTCTATCTTGGACCAGGATTGTGCGATGATATTTGGGGGGGATACCATGGCTCGCATGGATCGTGAGATTTCGACGAGGCCATCTAATGCCAGGGTTAAGGGAGAAACTCTAGCAGGCACAAAGTTGGCGACTTCCTAAGCGGCGAATTAACGTGCCTGTTATTCGAGCAGGTGCAAGGCGAAATCCAATTAATATCGTCGTAAATACAGAACGCTTAGACGTTTGAAGTGCCGGCATTAGATTGTTTAAGTTCCCGGCGTCGTCTCCTTGGGCACGACGAGGACCCTTATCTCGTGGCTGTGCACCAGGGGAGGCTCGACGTTCCTCTCGCCGACACTTCTCTCTCCTCGTGAACTTTCGAGCCAGTTAATACATTCGCGAGTGCATTACTTGTCGCCGCAATTAGCGCGAGAATAAGTGACGCGCGCCGGGGCTCGCCGCGAAACCTTCAATTAAATCGCGTATCCCCGCGCCTTCCCGGAGCTTTCTTCGAGGAAAGGGAATGGGGAGAAAAGCTAACGAGCCGGCTGAGGGCGGCGAAAGAAAAAGGAAAAGAAAATCCCTCGCTCCCGCGACGGGGTGGTTCGTTCAACTCCGTTTCTGTTTCCTTTTCATTCCGGAAAAACAAACAGCCGGGGTATTAACGGTACGCGAATGATTTACGTACCCGACGGGGGAGAGAGCGAAAATTTCTGAAATTCAGACGAATCAGGAGAGACGACGGAGAGCTAGGTAAATGTTTCGTGCGGTCGAAGCCGCTTTGGTCGATCGGAGCGAGTAGGAAATGTGGATGGAGGTTTGGTGTTTTCGTGGCAGCCTGGAGTACAAAGTTGTGCTCGTGTATAAATGCTCGTATTTGTGTGTGGAATTTATGCAGCGTGTTTGGCAAACGTGCGTGTACAGAGGAGATTCTTAATACCTGCGCGATTTAATAATTATACGAATGCTGTGATACAGCGTGTTTCCTAAGAGCCACTCACCAAGATAGTTGTCACGACGAAGGTCTTGTTCTGAAGGTTCTCCACGATCTGAATGTACTCCTCTTTGTAGCTCCTCGTGAAATTTATACCCTTCGTGCTGTTCCAGGTGCCTATCTTCTTCAGTCCCTCTTTGTTATTCAGCTCGATGATATCCAGGATGAAATCCGAGCGGAATCCTTGGTGGTCGAACTTGATAATTCCCGTCAACCCTTTCATCTCCACCTGAGAACAAATACCCAGCCTTCTTATTTCGCGAAACCACACAATGACATCTACTAACACCTCTTAGGGAGTATTAGGTGTCAAGAAACATATTCTCAATAGCTGCGCGCCGTATTAAGGGGGGATTCTCGTGCAACAGCCCCCAAAAGTAACTAGTATTTATGAATTTTTAAAAAAAAAACTGTTGCCAATATTGGATCAAACTCTTTTGGGATGTAAGGAGGCATCTTTAAACTTGCAGATTAATAGAAACTCTTCGATAATGTAACTCCTGTTGGCGATACGTGTAGCACCTGTCACAGTCATCTGATTGCAAAAAATAAAAGTTTCTTAAGGGGTCTTTCCACTGTGACGCCTTGATAAAGTACCGCTGTTTGGAACTTTTTTTGTCACAAGCTGGATAGTTTACGCTGGGATTGGCCCTAATTGAAAGGGAAAAAATGAAAAATTGGAAAAGTTAAAGCGTTTGAAAAAAGTAACTTTTTCCTTCGATAAATTTACCTTATATCGGTGCAAAGAATATTATAAATAAAAACTGTTCAGACCGAGTGTAAACTATCTAACTATAAGAAATTTGTCTCCTTTTTGCAATCAGATGACTGTGACAGGTGCTACACGTACCGCCAACATCGACGAAGAGGTTAACAAGATTCTACAATAATCAATAAATAATAGGAAGCAACGACATAATAAAAATATTTTCTGCAAGTCTAATGATGCTTCCTTACACCCCAAAAGAGTTTAAACCAATATTAATACTAGTTTTTTCAACAAAAAAAATCGTAAATACCAGTTACTTTTGTGACTGTTACACGAGAATCCTCCCTTAAACAAGTATTTCCAAATATACGTTTAAAGCGACTCTGTTAAAAAATTGCTAATAGACATGCCCGCGCATTCAATGTACCGCAGTTCAGTCTCCTTTCCTATTGAATCCACCCTATGCGCGATTCAATATTCAAGAGCGGTGGCGGTCCAGAACGGTGAAGTATACTCGCCACTGGCTCCGTCCGAAACAACACGGGGAGACGCAATATGAACTGGATGTTTGCGTTCAGAACGGGTTGGCCCGAACGTAATTACACAGGTAATTCTCGGTGACTAGTTCTAATCGATGAGTCGCGAGTATCGGCGGCAAATTAAACGGCGAATTCAGCGGGCGGAACGATCACCGCCGCGCGCCGGCCAGCGGAAAAATACCTCCTCGGTGGCGTGTCGCTGGAAATTGTCATGTAACTGGTCGGCAATCGGGTCGTGGACCGAGACCGCGACAAATTCGGACCACGCGTCAAGCAGGCGTAGGAAAATTGGCCAGCTCGACCATTAACGGGGCATAATTACTGGGTCAGCTTTGATACATCGACCGAATTCGCGGAGGAGGGGGAGGGCAAATTACCACCCGCAGCCTCCACGCTCCTCGCTCAGAAACGCTTCTGCTCCCGGTTACGCGTCGTAATTAGCGAAATTGAAGGCAACGGATGGCGCACTGTCGCGGGTCGCGATTCGGTCAGCCACGTTCGACGATGTTTTTACGTCAGGGGCAAACATTATTACCCCGTGGCCACCGCGAGCGGCAGAATTGCGAGCGTGACGCGTCGCGAAATCCCGCAACCGCGCTCCGCACCCGTGTTTGATCAATAATAACGCCTGGGACATCGTTAGCGGGAACAAATATTTAAAAAAAAAAAAGAATGGAGAAAGTGGGGCGGTTTGGAAAAAGAGAGAAATAGTTATCGGAGCCATATCTCGTTATCGGGGCAGCTGATTTTTGACGTAACCGGATTTGCAGCCGTTCCTGCCGCGCTGCGACCGTTTACGCTGTTATTTGTCGCGATATTGCACGCTTCATTTGTATTCTACCGCCTGATACCTTTTGTTTTTTGAATATCGGATCCTGTAAAGCTGATTTGGATTAGTATTTTGATACAGATATTCGTACCGCCAATGGTTTTAACACCCCCTTTAAAGGATAATAGCGAGCCTTTGTTAAGAAATAAATAGATTAGTCTTAAGCCCTGTCTACTCTCTTCCTCCTTTAAAGCCATCAAATGGGCCTAAGATTCGAGAACGCTCGTGGCCCGCGTATTAATAGAAGTAGCTTCGATTCGCTCTAGTTCTGCGGAACCGCACGCTCGATTTCGGGCTCGTTCGGCTGCCCGGGGCCGCGGGTGTCAGCGGGGGATTCACGGTCGCAAAACCGCGAGCAATAATTTGTCAACGGGAGCGACGGGTTCGTTTAACCCGGGAGTAACTTTCCATTGTTTGGCAGAACAATCGAGGGGCATAGGAAGGACCTGTCCGCCTCCTG
Source organism: Andrena cerasifolii (assembly GCF_050908995.1). Taxonomy (NCBI): domain Eukaryota; kingdom Metazoa; phylum Arthropoda; class Insecta; order Hymenoptera; family Andrenidae; genus Andrena; species Andrena cerasifolii. The sequence goes on from NC_135122.1 coordinate 13,526,389, forward strand.
TTCCAGCATGAACGCCCAGTTTACTGCCAGTCGTACGTCTCGGTTTCTAGGGATGCGCGTTGCACATGGCAGCATTGGTGGCGTTTGTTAATAAGCACGAAACCAGAACGGGGCGAGGAAGGGACAGTGGGATTAAGCATATCGTTATAATGGCTTATTACGTTGCTCGGACGGCCGATCGATGCCCATAATTCCGCGAAATTAATTCCTCGCCCCTCCCCTTGCGCAATACGAATCCCCGCCGCGATACGTCCCCCTGATAAACTGTCGCGCTGGTTCCTGCCCGCGGTGATATGCGTGTGCACCGGCGCTGCAACCGAGCTGGAAGATGGCACCCGATAGCGGACCTGATTCAACATTGTCGCATCGGTTGCGCGACGGTTTTGCCATGGTACGCTAGCTTTCGCACCGAGGAGACGTCCAATTACCTTCCCATGCAATTAGGGTGGCCGCAAGACGCTTCAGCCGCGGCCTCTGCTTAGCCTGCTTTACATATTTCGCGTCGTAATCCGGGCATTTTTCCTCGCGTCCGACCATCCCGTGCTTCTCCAGCGTCGTGTTCGTTCGGCTATCCATTACTCCCTTTTTCCCTTTTCCCTCCTAAATGGCCCCGGCGACGTGGATGCCGGCTTCCCCGAGATCGGGCGGGTGATAGGATACCTCGAGGAAACATCACTTACTGTGCCACGGCACCGGCGAGCATTAAGGGCGAGCAGTAGAATAAAAGGTAAATGAGCGGGGAACACTTCAATGGTCGCGTTAGAGACGGACAAAACGGGAAAAACGAAGCACGTTTACCGGTCATACGGTGGCCGGGGTACCTGGCATTATCGTTCATAAAAATCACCGATAGTTTCAAAGAAACCGCGATGTGTATCGACGCAGGGTTGCATCGTTGGGCTCGATGGAGCGAATGCTGTAACTTGTAGCTGTATGTTTTACGAAGCTCAAGTGAAGAAGATTCGAATATCATCGAGAACTGACGCGGTTTAGTGTATAATAAAATAACGTTTCTTGGGAAGTTGCGCGCATGATTTCATTCGCCGTTTTCTTTTCTTTTTTTTTAATTTCCGAGTGTTGAAGATATAAAGGTTCTCTAACGCAAGGAGGCGGCAGGATGGTTCAGAGAGCGTTGGAGCAATGCCCTGGAGGAGCGAGTGGAAAAATTACCGCAGCTTCGAAAGCTCCGAGTTAACCTGTTAACTTAATTTCCACGTCCCCTTGCAGCGCCCCTTTCTTTTCCCCTGTCAATTACGGCATAGGCCGAACTCCTGTCATCGTGGCAAAAACATCGTTTCCTGATCGTCCGCCTCGTTTTCAATTGGAGCGTTTCCAACGACATCGCGATAGGATTAACGTTTCAATGGAATTATCCTCTTTTGTCGCGACAATGCAACCCTCGCGTCGTTACCTCGGTGCTTCCCTCGAAAAAGCCATTTTTTCACAATTTCCAGTGCGTGGGCGATTGGCACGGAGGCTGGGCCTGCGACACGCGACGCTGACTCCTTTGTTACGTTTCGCGTAGAGTGATTCTACAAGCATTTTCGGCAGCACCATTAATTTAATCGTTCACAGCTGGGAAGACTTATAAGCCACTAGAAGAACGGTAACATGGATTTCGATCGAGGAACACTTCTACTTGTACGACTACGATACTCACGATTTTCATGTAATTAATGAGGGAGTATCCATGGGGCCACGTGTCGGTGGACTCGCAGGAGAGCGGCTTGATGTCGATCTGCTGGGACGTGTCCAAATCGTGCAGCGCTTTGGCGAACAGGTGCACGGCGTCGTACATCAGGGACGTCTCGGTCTGAAAACGTTGAAAGCGAGGAAGCAAGCGGTTCCCCAGTTTCGTGCACTGTCACGCGGGGGGAGGCCAAAACGTGCCGAACAAATTCGCGACAAATTCGTGCAACGACCGTCGCCGACAGTGGCCGATGTAAATCGGACCGCGCGGGGGCGTTTAAGCGAATCGATTCCAACGGAATTCGCCTCTTGCCGCGCGAAATCGCCGTTTATGAGAATGGCCGAAACCGGGAGGCTGACGCTCGTAAAAGGGAATCGTATCGCGCTGGTTTGATCGAGCGGTTTCTTCTTGGAGTAAACGAACTTTGGGGGCCCTTCGGAAGAAGCTACGGAAAGGCTGCGCGCCCGTTCACCGTTTCATAGCGAATTGACACCTCTGTTCCCGGGGCATTTATATTTCGCAGCGCGAACGTCCCTCTATTCGGGACAAGCCAATATCCTTATAGGATTTTACGAGCCACCGTTTAGGAGCCGTTCACCGTGAGAGGAGTCGTGTTTCTGATTCACGTCTACTTAGCGTCAGGAGATTGCTTCAATCTTCGGCGCCGAATTAAAAGAGCTAGTTAACGTGGAGACTTTGTACAAGCCCCCTCCTTGAATCTGTTTGAACTGCGCGGAGTATAAGCATTCTCTCGAGAACACTTTTTAATTTGTTGGAGTTTGCAATGCTTCTGTTACGAAGTTAGAGAATTTCAAAGGACTATATTCATCGCGCGAACCTTGAGAGGCAATATAAAGTTTGAATTCTTCAGAATAAATGAGTGCTAATAGAGAATAACTTTGTCGCTGCTTTTCGGCCTTCTGTTTGAAATTCCTCTACAGGTTTGAATGGACAAAGAAATGGGGAAATTTTATATCACACTTCTGCTCGCGAATGTTCGTCTGTCGGTCTGTAATCATGCAGGTGTTCTCATGTTTTTGAAATTCAATATTTCACGGAGCTCGCTTAATCGCGGATTCGCCGCGGTGGAAGAAGTTTTGCCCGAATAAATTTCGAGGCATTCACTTTGGAAATATTGAAATCTCCCCTGGAGATGGGCGTCGGATTCACGGTAGATTTCACTTCAAGGGACTTTCGAGCCGCGTTGAAATGTTCGCAGTGATTTGGTGTCATCCGATTAACCGGATCCGCAATGGAAACGCAATTCGGAAACAGAACGCGGTCCTTGCACTGCCGCATTTCGTGCAAGCGTGACTTTTCGCGTTCGCGTGCATGTGTGCGAGTGATTTTCACAGATGAGCTGTTTGACGTGTTCCATTGAACCACAGTGAATAATAATCCGCCCGTAATATACTCGTGCAGAAAAGTCCCTCCGCGTTACACGCGCCCCGGCAATTAATCACGGGGCTGCCTTCGGCGCCTGAATCATGGGCAGACTTTTTTAACACGTTGTAAAATAATCAGGCACGCGTTGAATCCACGGTTCATCGAATGCATAAATAAACGATCGTTCTAATGGAACCGCCCCAATTTTAGTGCTAAAACTGCTTTCCAGGGAAACACTCTGCCTCCTGCAATTATCAACGGAAACTTGCAAGGAAGTCTTACCTTTATGCAAGTGAGATTGTTCTGCTCCACGTGTGCATGAAACAAACATTATTAATTATTTGAAGACAATGGCAGTGAAATATGTTAAGTGAAGGGAAAGGAGGGAAACAGGGAATGTTACAAACCAGCTTTGTCGAGAAAATTAAGTTTTAATACTGTAGCGCATCAGCAAATAAACAAGGTTCAATGAATTTAATTTTTTTATATAATTTTCTTCCTAAATAATTTCTGGTTTACCACAGCTTTAGCTTGACCACAGAAGCTTATGCTTTGGCAAAGAGTGGGTACATTCCGTATTTTGTTCCCGTGCAGAGTGAACACTTCCTGCTTTTAAAGTACCCCAATATATATTTAACGTTATCTTATGGGGGTATTTCGACTTTATAACACTTTGTGACTCGACAGTTCTGTTGCCACCAACAAACTACGCTTAAATCGCAAAATCACGAAAACTTAACATTCCCAGTTATTTCCCCCTTACCCTTCATGTATATCTTTGCAATTGTGTTGAAATTGCTGAATCTGGAATAGTAATATTCCGCATAATAATCTGTACATATATTATAATAATATAGAGATAGTAGAATTGATTAATTTTCGATTAACTCCCTTTGAAATGAGCACTTCAAAATTATGTATCGTACAACATTTCATTCCCTTATTACGAATACAGTTACAAACAGCTTGCCACTCCCATACGTGCCTACAGGGATGTTTTTATCATTTAACGTTTGCGTGCCATGTTGCAAAATGGCTATTAATCGATGCTTAAGCCAGCTTAATGCCCAACAGCATGCTATCGGCCTATACTTAGAGTTGCCAATAACAACGAACGTGCACCAATTTATCTGTAATTCAATGGATACATTGATCATTTGTCACGTGCATGCGATCAAGTTAATTAGCGCGATTTCGTTAGGTTCACCGCGGTGCTGTTGGCAGCCCGATAAATACGAAAACTGAAAGCTACGGGAGTGATATCTTTATCCTGGCTGTTTAATATTGATCGATGGGAACGACTCGCAGTAACGTTTCAACTTGTGACAGAAAAATGTTGCACTTCGTCAGAACGAATTGTATAAATAAGTTAGGTACTTCCGAAGCACGCACAATTGAAGAGTCCTTGTAGAAAACACTGTAAGTGCCAGAAATCAAATTTTTCAGGAGAGAGAAAACACTTCCTTGGCTTTAAATTATTTACGAAATTTGATTCGTTTTGATTGCTAAATGTGCTTAAGTATCCAATAACCTAAATGCGTCACAAAAATTTCAATTTGTTGCATTAATGTAATCCAAATCCACGAGAAAAAGAATTGCATTTGTAGAAAACACTGTACGTGCTACCTCTTAGTTGTAGAGAAAACATTTAAATTTGCAAGCACTGTAAGTGCCAATCCTGTTTGTCCCTAGCTAATTGGCTTTTACATTGTTTTCTACAGAAGTGGCGTTGGACGTACGAGCGGTACCATCTTTTAGCACTATTAGAAATTTATCCAGAAAGGGAAACTGCATTAAAATTCTATACCACAGTATTGCCGTTGGCCCAGACCTAACCCAGAACATTTCCCGTTAAAACAAAATTTTTAACTTTGGCACATACAGTATTTTCTACCAGGACTCTTCAGTTACATTTTACTTACACACTTTTATGTAATTACCTCCTAACAAACAGTACCTGATTCCTTTACCCCTGGCGTCAAAGTGAACAGTTCATTTGACAATATCTAATCCTGCAAACTTTCTAATCCAGGGGATTTCGACAGAAACTTGTATCGATACCTTCAGATGTCGAACCGAAAACTTGGATCGACTAAAGTAGAACGTAGGTATATAAAACTGTATAATCCCTACAAGCAGAATATACTTCACGAGCTCACTGCGACAATCCCATTCGATTTCTCCCTCTAACAACAGCACCGACACGGGCCAAGGGCCGCGTCGAAAAAGAAATTCACGCAACCCTTCGCCAGCGAATTCAATTTCACCAGGCAGAAACTGCCGAAAGCCCTACGCCGAATCGCTGCACGGTGCCCAAAATCCCCGAAACTTCTGCCCGGAATCGCCTCGTAAAAGGGCACGACGGAATTAACTTGCTCGAGTTTATCTGTCTTCCTCGTCCGTGGCCCGACGCGACGATAAATGCCGCGCCGTTATTATCAAATTCCATCGAAGCAAATTTCCCGAATTACGCGTGACCGCGTAACAACGGCAGCCCGCTGAAAACTCGGCTTTCATTTTGACTCTATCGGGGAAACGCCAGGAATTCGCTGCTCCACCTCCCCACCGGGAAGCTTCCCCCTGATAAATTTCCAATGAATACGACGCCTATCTCGCAAGCATGGCCCTCCATCGATTGCACGGTCTTAAAGGGATCCTTCTCCTTCCGAGACCTTCCTCTCGTCGGCGGGCGATCCGTTTGCGCGCGTAGGAAATAGCCTTCCTCTCCGTTCAACTGGCGCGGCTCCTTGCTCGGTTGCTAAGCAGGGCGTCTCTTCCACTCGCGGTGCAGCATCCCTCCTCTTCCGATCGTCTAAGATCGGTCACGTACCATCATTTACTCGCATCCGCTCAATTTTCCCCGCATCCATGTGTACACGTATTTACATACTCGTCGCCGCTCGCCTAGCCGACGACTCGCGCGGAATCGCTAATGCGAGCGGTAGCCTCTCCACGGGCTAGCCGCTTCCATCGCCGATACCTACTCTGGCTAACGACCCTCCGCTACGTGTAATTGCCCTGAGTTACGGGCCACAATAAACACGCTTTCGTATTTCGTTCAATTCGTCCGATTCTGTCCGCCGTTCTCTCTCGCGCGAGGGCTCCCCGCCCGCTCGAGCGCGCTCGACGGAATTAGGACGCTGCTTTGCATCGTCCAATACGTTTACCTGGTCGCGCCGCGGCAATCCAGCGCTGGCGTGCTCCGGGGGAGCGAAGAAGGCTAATCGGTGGAGAATACGAGTTTTCCATTGGCTTTCCTCGCGTGCGCAGCTCCCTCGAATGTCTTTGTTCCGCCTTTCAGCCCGGCGAAGTGCAGCCTGTCCTGGGGAATTTCTTTTCAGAACCAGTCACGAATGGGGGGAGCCTTTTGAAAAGCTCCGGGCGGTAACTCGCGCGGATTTCTGGTCGTTTTAACGTTAGATCTAATTGGACAGATTTTCCTTATAATTCACTCTGCAAACTGAACTTGATCCTGTGCAAAAAGATTCCTTTCACTCACCCCTGTCGTGTCTGCCTTATAACATCCCCTGAATAAGTGAATTCAGTTACCAAGGGGCAAGAGGTCCCCGCTTTGAATTTCCATTTCTCGCCAGACGATGCAAATTTATAAATCGCAATAACAGTTGAACTGCCGGCGCCGGCAGATCGATTCGTCTTCTTTTGTACGACGTATCGGTCGTTAATGTCCCAATTAATTTTCATTGTTCTCCCCCGTCGAACGAACTCGGGTGGGCGCCCCTTGCTCCCAGTTTCCAAGCACGGTGCAGAGCAAATTGCCTCGAACAAGGAAAGGACAAATTCACTCTTCGACTCTTCCTTTCCATTTTCGCCGGTGGCACCGAATGCTCGCTGAAAGCGTCAGGGAGTCACCGCGACGAGGAACTTTTTATCGTCGCTTCCTGTGCGTGCCTGGAATCGATTGTGCTCCGCCGGCAGCAGACAGCAGCGTCTGTCGCCGCGCGAGGAGAAGAGGAGTGAACGACGGCGAGCTGACACTGTTGATCCCCGCGAAATGACGATGCTAAAACCGAATTTAACGAAGCCCCGGCGAAGAGTGCATCTTCAAGCGCGAGGATCGCGCGGGGAGGAGGGCAGTTCTCGCGGGGTCGTTTCCTTCGCGTTATGAACGGGTCAGGGATCAAACAAGCGGGCCTCCTCCGGGGAAAGAAATGAATGGAAGGGTATAGGAAAGCCAGGAAGGCCGAAGGTAAAAAGATATAAAGCTCGGCAACCTTAGGATGCCCCGGGGTGCCTTCCCAGCAGGCATTATTTAACCCCTCACTGGCTGATCTCGTTCAATTGTTTGCGTTTCCACAGGTGAACCTGATCTTATTTTCTGCGTTTCTATCGGCCCCTCGCGGGGCCTGAGGTTATCTAAAGGCAGCCACCAGACGAGATACTTTCAGAGAATTCACAACGTAGCCTCGTGATGCGGACCAGCTATATCCCCTCGCTGTGTGTTTACTGTACCTACTGGGTGCACTCGTTCTTGCCACTTCTTCAGGCTTTTCGCGAATGTCGAACGGTGCACTAGGTGTTATTGGTAATTTTAAGGAAGACTACTATGTATTGGGAATTTTTTGATATTTGTAATTTAAACAGTACAGCTTTTGGTTTCTCCGCAACGCCCATGCGTGAGGTAATTTGTCTGTGTACGGGGACGAGGAAAAATTCATGGAAAGATTAAGCACGCTTTAACTCATAATGAACATCTGTCGCGGCATACAAGTTTCATGAGCGTGCGCCCTAATTTCTTCGCTGCAACTTGTCTCGCGTGTTCGAGCTCGCAGAATCATTGTTAGATCGTCTAACTAGCTAAGTTTACGACACATCCGCAAATCTCCTTCTATTTTCAAGTTTCGGAACCTTTAGTTTGCCGCTAGCATACCTACATACAGCAGAAATAGGGGGTGGCTTGTTGGGAGAACTGAAGTTTCCTGTTCAGAGTTTTATATTCGTTGCTTCCAACGTGAGAGAAGGGGTGGCTTCAGGGGTTCATTAATCAGTACGAGAATACGAAGTTCATTAAACCCTCCACCGAAATATCTCTGAAACCAAGGCAGTTTGGACTTATTAAAGGTAAATGGTGTTATGTACTGCGATGAGTTCAGACTTTAGCAGAGGCACTCCAGAATGAAACATGAAATATCAATTTTTCGCCGATAAACTTTATGAGAAACCTATCGAATTCGTCGGCAATGTAACGTAGCACGTTCACGCGAAGAATTGCGAGGAAGTTCGCGCGAGGCATCGGAACTGCCGAAGCGATTCAGGCTTTTTAAGGGCCGAAAGCTGCGGCAGATGCTGCTTCCCACGAGACGACCGAACGTCCAAATTCGCTGCTCAACTTTTCCGCGGTTGATGCTGTGCCAGATGTGCTCAATGATATAATTTGCTTTTGTGATGCCAGTTCACGAGGCGTTCGAAGAACTACCAATTAGACGACACGTTCTACTCGAGCGTAACTTCCGTTACAAACTTCTCCGAATTGCGGGGGTGTGTCGACGTTCGTCGAATAACCGAGGAAGGAAAATTTCATCCACAAAGATGAAATATATGGAAGACCCACAAAGTGAAAGAATAGGTAGATGATTAAATAGAAATTTTTGATCGAGGACAGTATTGCTTGCAACTCGTTTAGGAATTTATAATATAGTTTATTAAGTACCACAATTTCAATTACCAGAAAATGATATTTAGCCTTCCACCGCTAACATGGATTAAGAGTGATCCTGGTAGAACAGCGTTCCGTGATCTTATGTGATCTTCGCTGCTGCAGGGAGAGGAAGTTAAGACAGAAGAAATTTCTGTCTTAGTGTAATCTAATATCTGTTCCTTCCCCAGACACACGAATCTAATAAAACTAATTTCAGAAAGATAAATTACTTTCGCTATTACTTCTACTGGAAACTTGCTTGATGGATTTCATCCTCCCTTCACCACCCCCGCGATCTTCACGAAATTTAGGAAATATCTTTGCCTCTACAACGTAGACAAAATTTACCAACTGTCGAGTTCTTTATTCAGCGAATTGTTAATATTTGCATTATCCTAAATTAAGTATCCCGGCCACCATTTCTCCAGCCAAAATCGCTTTATGGGCCATTCCAGTAATTTCCATAGTCGCATTTCACAATTCAAAGCAAACAGAGAATGTACGGTTATCTAATGGAACTGTAAGTGCGTGTGCAACCACGCATACTGCAAACGCATGCACGTATACGCGTACGTATTGCATAACCCGATGTCATTTCGTTGGCGGGTTTAATGCTGCGAAATGAGGAACACGCAGAGGATGTAGGTAAATTGCACGGGGGAACTTGCGTGACGAAGTGCATGCCATCAATCGAAATTCGCTGGGAATTTTATAAGCCTGTGGGCGTAGCAAGAATAAGTGGAAATATGCCAGGTACTTCTAGGGAGAATTATGGAATACTGCGTGACTAAATTTCTACGTGAAAAATGATTTTCATCTGCAGGTATCAAAGCTACATTCTACCAAACTTAACATTAAATCAGCGAAATCGTTTATTCCTGTACACCATTAAGGGGGGATAGCGCCTTGTTTGGTCGAAAAATAGGTATGTAATTCTTTGTGAATTCTTTCTACAAAAGCGGTTCGACAAATTAATCTGAGGTTTGGCAGGCTGTTTTATTGTATCCTGAACTATTGTTCTGAATTTTTGTATTACAGTGAGAAAAAAAACATGGCAGATACTATTGTAATCAAAAAGCAACGATCCTAGGTGCTACTAATATATCATAAGTCTCCACTGCCTGTTTCCCACGCGAAGAGCACGCGCCTCAGCCATCGAAGCAGTCTCTCGCAACGAATTTGGAGGGATCGCCGACGTTTCAGCATTAAGTTTTCACAAACAGGGCGATCCTTTCCGGACCAGAGCTACCCCTGTCTCCTCCAATAGCGCAACCAGCCCGAACCTCGTCTCCGTTTCGTCTTCTCAGTATTTGCATTCTTATGAGACTCGGCGCGTGCTACGGTGGAAATTGAATTTCCCGCGGCACTGTTCAAGTTTTGAATAAGCAATACCCAATTATTACGTTCGTCGGCTTATTCTCGACGGGGTTCCGATCACCGTGCCGGTAGCTCCTGCCCTCGCGGAAATACGACGAGGAAGATCGATGTAGCTGTCAAGCGGGCTTGCGCGAAGAATGTAAAATTAGAATGTTATTACACCGAGGCGAGGCGCCTTAAACCGAGCGTATTTCGCCTTGTACGTCGCGGCACGGAACAATCTTCGCATTTGCATGCATACGGGCCGGCCTGATGAGCTCGTACTCGCTCGTTCACCAAGAAAATTACATCGACACACCGCGATCCTTTAACTGTTAAAATCCTACGTCGCTGCACCCTGCCCTCCTACGCCGCTAATTAAGTTCGCACGCGTGCACCGTGGAAATTCCCTTCGTTACTAGCGCGACGCTCCCCTTTCGCGGCGCTGGTGGAAAACAATCGTGGTTGGAAACAGGAAACGCGAGGGAGCAACGAGGTCTCGATGGTGCTTTAAATGGACTGGTAAATACCGGCTCGATAATGCAACGAGGAACCGTAGGAGAAGAAATTGAAGGAGGAGTAAATTTGCATTTTCTTAGATATATAAGATAGTGCGGCGCTGATTAAGTCTCTCCTACATATGTTAAATATCTTTCTCAAGCCGTGGCATTTATAATTTTCCACTGCATTAGGGTAATGTAGAGTTTGCTGTACCTTGTTCGTGCTCTGTCCCATATCCAGCTCCCGGTTATAACGCTTCTCGCCGTAGATCCAATCCTGCACGGCCTTCTGAATTTCTGGCTTCTCCGGGTCCACTAATCGGAAGGCTGTGATATTGGTCCCGCCGTGCTTGAATTCCTCCAGGTCGACGCTGTGCAGGTCCTGCAAGGAATTCGGATCACTTTATGAATCTCCCGCGAACGAATGGCGGCCGGCTTTTTGCATGCTGTCCGGCAGCGAATTTTATTGCTTCCTCGCTATGAACGTTTAATATCAGCCACCCTCGGCACTCGTACTGAATCGTGAGATTCGTGGAACGTACGACTTTGCGGCTAGGGGAAATTGTCACGCTCCTGGTACACCGGTACACCGAGCGGTTACGATGCAAAATAAAAGGCAGCGAGTTTCCAGAACTATTGCAAAGGGTAATTGAAAAGACATGTTATAAAAGGAAGGGTATTTCCATGTCCATTCTCAGTCTACATAGAGTGATGACCAGTACCTATTCTGAAACTGGAAGATATTTCTATACTAAAGTACTTACTTTACTATACTAAAGCACTCACTTTACTATACTAAAGCACTCACTTTACTATACTAAAGCACTCACTTTACTATACTAAAGCACTCACTTTACTATACTAAAGCACTCACTTTACTATACTAAAGCACTCACTTTACTATACTAAAGCACTCACTTTACTATACTAAAGCACTCACTTTACTATACTAAAGTACTCACTTTACTATACTAAAGTACTCACTTTACTATACGAAAGTACTTAGTAAAAGGTAAAGTACTTTCGTATAGTAAAGTGAGTACTTTAGTATAGTAAAGTGAGTACTTTAGTATAGTAAAGTGAGTGCTTTAGTATAGTAAAGTGAGTGCTTTAGTATAGTAAAGTGAGTGCTTTAGTATAGTAAAGTGAGTACTATACTTTACGTCGTATGAGTTACAAAGAATTTATTAAAGTTATGAGTCATTAAACAATATAACGTCTAGCATTACTCATTGTGGACCCACGTTCTTAGTACTCTCCCCAAGTTGCTAAAGGCTGAAGAACCTTTGAACAAGCATGATTCCAACAACATCGCAGCATCTTAACAACAAAACTCCGCAGTGCACGATTCCTGAAAGGGCGATCAGTACCTCGAGGCAGCCAAGGTGAATTCAATCGCCTTACTCGCATAGTTTAATCCGTAAAAGTCGATCACGTCTCTGTTCACGCTTCGTAGGACAGATATCACTTGGGCCCGTGGTAGCTATCAGCAGAAATAGAGATATCTGAGGGAGTAGAATGGAGTAGCCTCTCCGGCTGGCTATCTACATCGTCGTGGCAGCTGGCGTGATTTAAAGTTACCCCAGCCTCCAAGCACAGCTCCGTCCACCTTTTCGAATGCTCAAGCAGCCTGACAACACGGCCATTTATTATCCTTTGTCCTGCACCCCGGCCACGATAGATAAGTTTGCTATTCCCAAGATCTCGCTGTCCCCGAGAGTCGTCCGATCGACGGCCAGGGACGATACACACCGACACCACGATCGATTCGTCCGGTGATCGATCATTGCCTCGCCTCAGGTCGCCCCTTCATTCTTCACGGCACGTCGCGATATCGCATCGAAGGACTCTCGCATTCCCCCGCATCGAATCGATAATATTACGAATTTTGAATAATCCGTAAAAGTCGCGGGAAACCCAACCAACTGCAAGGCGAGAACATTTGTTACGCGCCACTTGTTTTCTAGCGAGGGTAGGTATTATATTTCTTGTAGGGGAAGAGGAGCAGTTCCCAGAAGTTCAGATTTGCCCGCAAGAAGTATATTTGAGAGGTAGATTAGAGATGTTGCAAAAATTTGTAAATTTCTATTCACGAGTGGAACAATTTTATAATGAGAACAGTGTTTCTCGATATACTCCAGAATTTTATTCCGAACAGTATCGGTTTCGTGAAGTTTTTAAAAGCATTTGTGAAAAATAACAAGTTGAACAGGCTGGTCACCATTGTTGATTTTCATCGAACAGATGACGATCGTGTTACCGTACACCCTGCACGCCCGAGCAGAGAAAGGATATTTTTGATTTAACACATGGCAATCGATGCCACGCTACCGCACGCCGCAATTGTCACGTTCGATGTCAATATTGTCGAGATACGTTCCCCTCCACAAATGTAACTGATCGTGTAAAAAGAACTGTCGGAGTTACAGTTTACCGAGCCGTAAGTGCAGGAAATTTTTCTGTTCATTTTGTCGATTGGCAGACCGCAATAAACACAGCGGCTCTGTCAGCAGGCTGCAATCTTTTGAGCGTTAAAGCTTTACAGTTCAATTTGCCCGCAATATCTTTCCAGTCAGCTGAACTGTGTATCGGGTGTTTCAGTGTTATCCTCTGAGGCGAACGAATTCTTTCTTTACAGAAAAGAAGCGAGGGAAGTTAAGAGAAGAAATGGAATAAATGTGGTGGTGAACCTAGTAAAGGTAAAGGAGTGAATGCAAATCTACATAGACACTTTCAAAATTAAAAATAACATCAAGCAGACAACTCGTGACTGCGTGCAAGCACACAATGGGTAGGGGAGAGGTGCTACAAAAGATACATATTTTTCTCTTTGAGGCAACACTACTTAGTGCCAGGCATTTGACGTAAACTTCACCGCGGCCTCACTGGCAACAGATCAGTAATCTGCGGTTGATGTTTTTCTGATATAAAAGGAAATGTTTCTTTAATTTTCTGGGGCGGTTTGTGAGATAAAGTTATATACAAACTGTGAAAGTCTTCAAAGTTTCAGAATTTTTTGAATCTTTCCTTGCTACTTAGTCGTGAATGGAACATTTTCGACTTATTTGAAAAATCGAAGATTTTGTTATTTTCTGTTCTTATTAATGAGTTTGCAAAATATTTTTATCGAAGGCCAATAAACATACTTCCTATTAATGGACTTGTGTTTTCAATACCTACCATTATATTATCAGAAATAGACGCTAAATAAAATTGTCCTTTTTATAGCCCTACTACATACATATACAACTGTGCGTACATTTTTTTGCACCCTCTGCTATCGCAAATATTATCAAAGAACTTTCCCCAAAACTTGGACAACCTAAGCCACAAAACAAATACCTTCTCCCCAAACCTACCCCCCATTCCAACCAACAGCCCCTACATTCCCAAAACTATACATCTACCCCAGTATCCCCATACGTCACCCGATGAACTTTCCACCCCCTATTATCCCAGAACCTCAAAACTCCGTGTCGAACGACTCGATCATAAAAATTAAAGCGTCGGGACCATCCAATACCTCGTCGCTCGTAATGCTCGCAGTACTTCGCCGAAGGATTCAATTTCGTCGGCAAGAGGGCAAGATCGAGTCTCTCGCAACCCTTTCGCGCCAAGTATCAACGGAAGTCGTGCTTGACCAACTTGGTGCCTTCGAGGAATTAGCTTTTATCGGATTAACCTCGCTCCATGAAGCACTGATTCAGGGACGCGGAATTATGGCCGTGGCCACGGACGCCGCCCCGCATTTCGATGCTACAAATTCCGCCGTGTCCCCCGAATTCAGCGACGCCGACGTATTATCGCGTCCCGCTGGTCATTACGGTTATTATGCCTGTTACGGTTATGATGATTGTTATCGTCGTTATAGCCCGCCGTTGCCATTAAGCTTCTTATTACGAGCGTTTAGTAGGCATAGCGCCGTGATACGACCGCCGTCTCCTTATTACGAGCGAGTTATTTACCCGGTTTGTTCGCCCCTCGCCGTCATTTCCCTTGGCCTTCACCGTTTCCCGAAGCCCGTGGATCGTGCCCGTTTTAATTATCCCGCGAGGCGCGTTTATCGTTATCGGTAATAAGATCGTTTTTCGGGCAGCCTGCCGTGTCGACGTAACTCAATAATCTCGAGACGCGAGCGCGCGATTATCCGCATCGATTATCCGTGTTTGTTTTAATCCGGCGCACGAAGGAATGCTGAATACAGTTCTTCCGCGGCGAAAATGGCATTTCGATGATCGTTATGTACGCGCAATTGATTCTCGTCGATGGTATCGGTAATAATATACGCGCGTTCAACGGGCGAGACATCAAAGCGCGATTACAGCTTGTTACACAGAAATTATTTACTGGCATGGACACGGACCTCTCTATTATTAATTCATTACACCTTTTATCGTATCATTTTACCGTTGCTGGGCACTCCTCGCCGGCCAGCCTGATGTTTTCCATATTTTTCAGCGCGGCTTTGATCGGCCTGCGAAAAGAACACGCCGTGTTTTCCAGGAAAAAGCTGGCAACTACCGTGTCAGTTACATGGAGAGAGGAGAGGAGAATACGGTGGATATCGTGCATGGAATTCTCCCTTGGGTTTATGTTGTATTTCCTCGGACGAGGAAATAAATTCTATTTCGTTCAATTTTCAATAACAATTCGGCGTACGGAGGTAGGTATACTTGCAGCGAGTATTCAGTTGGGAACTGTGTATACTTTGTTAGCAAATGTTACAGCCGGTTTTCAGCGAAAAATATTTATAGAGATACAAATGCATTCATGTTGGGGATAAGAATTAAGTAACATATTGCTGTTTACGAAGCCGCGCATTTATCGCAAACAAAGATTGTATTAAATAACCATGTTAGCTCGTTCGATTTCAGCAGTGGATTGTATAAACAAATACATTGGGATAATGTCTACTGTTGAAATTAATTTGAAAATGTAAATAGCATTCTGGTGATTAATAAATAAACTTCTATGGAAAGAGATTCTATGTACTTACAATATGTATATTCACACCTCCACTTTCCACCCCCAGGAGTATGCAGAATTAAGTGAAGACAATGATGATACACTACACACCACTATTAAAATAGTGACAAATCACAAAACTATCACATTTACTCCCGAACACGTTTTGAATTAAGAGGAACACATGTTTACTGTACGAAGGTCGTTCCATAACTGAAATGTCTTTGACTAGCAAAATACCCCCGCGCTTCGCTTCGGGCCCAAGAGATATTAAGGACTCCATGAAAACACATTTCAACCCATTTCACCCCCTTCGAGTTGGAATTTCAAAAAATCCCTTCTAAGCGAAATTCGGAAACCCAGGAACTGTAGAGGGGAAAAGGAACACTGGCCATAAGAAGTATGTTTAATACAACTCCCTCTGTTTCCTCACCTCCAAATGGCACGCGCTCATCATTTTCATCTAAATCATTTTCCCCTGTGAATATCTGTAAATTATTTTTCAAACCTCAACTATTAAAATAATTTATATTGAAATTTCATTGAAATTGGTTGTTTTGCGAAGGAGCTTTATCAAATTGTTTAAGTGACCAAAGTTACAAGAATGAGTATGACTTAATTTAAACAGGAATGGAAGAAATGCTCGAGGTTCGATAAATAATCGCCGAGCTCGATTAAAACTAACCCTGAGCGATGGCGTGTCACGAATAAAATTCTAAAACCTTGACAGACGAAACGGCGGGTCCCTTTGGGAGAATTTTCACGCGTCGCGTATGAAAAGTACCACCAACGAGATGTGACTGTCGAGTCAACCATCGATCGATAGCTATCATTCTCCGTGATTTACGTTCTCCGACGCGTTCCACATACGTAATCTCCACTTGTCTTACCGCAGAGGACATTCTCACGGATCTAATAAAAATGCCGCGTACACGGTCTGAATGCGAAACGCAAGTGTTTGCGTAACGCTCGTGAAAACTTCTGGAATATTCTCCCATGCCGTATTGTTGAAGTCTGGCTGGGTCGTTTAGAAAGGAGATATTGAAAGACTTTTGAATGGAACTACCTGAGTGGATTATGTATCTGATCAGGAATATCGCATTCCGATCGATAGTAACGATTCGAGAAACTCGTTAACCCTTCCGGAGTTGAATTTCACGTGCCACGTCCTTTACGGTTCAGCCTATTAATCAACGACCTTTCGCAGATATCATATCACGGCCAATTTTTGGCACACCTTGATGGCTCGAAGGAGTTCCGCACCATTAAGCATCTTTACGATGGCTTGCTCCAAGGGGATCGTGAGACCTGCAGCCAGGTGCTTGAGGATCAATCCATCTTCCAATATCTTGCAACACACGTAGCAAAGAGGATTCCTCATTGGCAGATTAAATTAAGTGAGAAAAGAATTCGAGGAATTTTATAAACATTATTCAGACACCTTTTCCCTTCTTCCGACCCGCCGTGAAAGAGCTAATGGCACTTAATTGCATCGTTCCTGGTAATTGCTCGGTGCCTCGTCACCGTGCAGTGTTTTGTCAATTAAATTTCCTTAATAATTACGATTCCATTAACTCCGCTTGTCGTTAAGCCGGCTACGCGTCGGTAGATCCGTTCAGATCGTTTCTTAACGCGATCAGCTTGATGGATGAAGCAGGATTCCCCGTAGCTGGAGGGCCGGTTAAGCGATATAAATGAATATAAATCTCGCCCAGACGCGTCGCCGTTCCAGCGCAGACAATATTCTATTCCTTCTCTGTTAAAACGCTCCAGAAATTACACAATATTCGTAGTAATTAACTTCTTTGACTGTCCGCTCTCCCGCGCGAGGCGATGGAATCCCGTGCCGCTTAACGTCGTCAGGATTTTTCATAAGCTCCAAATTACCTGTCTCGCTCTCGTCCGTCTCTTCCACCCTTCTCGCCTAGCGCAATACGCTCTCGTAGCAATTAGCAGATTATTCATTTGATGCCCCTCGTTCGAAACCATTCACCATAATCGCGCGAGCGTCGAGCGAATTGTTTGAATATCGCTCGTTGCGTACGACGTTGCACAATATTGTCAACATTACGAACGTTGAACAATATTGCCCGGCGAGCGACGCTAACCAACAAGCGGGCGCTCGTACGGGACAGCCGTTATTCGCGGACAAATGTTTGGCGATTTCGTTGTTTATTAAGGCGATCCAGTTTTAATGAAGCAGCGCCGTCAGCGTTCGCCGAAAAATCGCGCGGGAATATTGCTGGATGTGTTTACAGACGAGATTTAATCGAACGCGGCGTAACGATGGATTTTTCTTTGCGCGTACCCATCCGCCGTTTGCCGAGCATATGTATTTAAATAATAAAAACACTAACACGCGCTCGGTTACCCTCCAGAAGTCTTATTAGCGGCGTCCACTCTTCGGCAACGTTTCACGGAAAATGTACTATCAGCAGCTTCAGATCGACCCGCTTCGTTTCGACCGTGCGATAAACACCGTGACCACGTAGTAACCGGCTAACGAGCGACGCTGATAAACACGACGATTAAAAATCAATGGCCGGAAGGGTGGTTGCTCGTCGGTTCGCCGACGCGACAAATCTTCCTCCCCCGGTTCGGAAGGCAACCAGCCCCGAGGGTACAGTCGACAGAAGCAGCCAGGAAGAATGCACATCCTGGATCTCGCGTCTGAACAAATACCGCCTGTAATTTACATTTTAATGGATCTAAATTGAAATCTGGTGGACGCAGGCCGAGATAAATTGTACCGACCGCTGGGGCTAGCTTACACAGGCTATTTACTTTTTATCAGTTATTGCTGTCGCCGGGCGAAACTAGAGTTCGATGGACGATGCGCGTCATAGTTGGACCAACTATAAATTGCTAATTATCCTGGGACCGTTTCGAGCAGAGTCTACCGAAAGCTAGGTGCTACTGTTTGCTTTTGGTTAAACGTGTCTGGATATCTTCGAAAAGCCCTGCGCTTCGGCACTGTTCCCTGGTGTGCAGCCCTCGGTGATGGTTAAGTCGATTATTTCCATGGCTCGGTGTTAGAATGTGGACTGCAGCTATAGTTCTAACTTACGTGCTACTATCCATTCGCGGCTCGATCGTATCTTATCACACATGGGCGTGGTAATTGAATTGTGTTTGCTAAGTACACAGCCTTGTAGTTCGGGTGCTTCACGTTCGAATAAACAATGCTTTCGTTGTTAAATACAGGTAAACAATTCCCCTGTGATCCACGGTGCATCCGCACACAAGAGACTCCTGGACTTTCTACATAGACCTGCTCGGAGTCCGAACCGTTGCTCATCAATAAATGGGCGAGTACGCAACTCTGAAGCTCACGGGTAGGTATAATGCGTATCAGCTTGCATTATGAATTCAATCTACGTCACTGTAATTAACAGTAATTGCGTTCCGATCATCGTTAGCCAGGAGTATCCCGCGAAGGCAGCGCTTGCGTCCGCCCTTGCGAGATTGGCTTAGGAAGCAGCGCCGTTTCGTTCGTGCGTGAAATCGAAGCGGTGCGGCCGTGCAATTAGTGCTTCTTAAAATTACCGGCGGCCAGGTGACGGTGGGAGGGGGCAGGGAATTAAACGAGGAGGATATCTGCCCCGGCATTAATTGCAATTAAAGCCGTAAAACTGGTGACAGGAGCAGGTAAACATAACTTTCCAATTATTATTCCTCCGCCCCTGCGCAGCGCCGCCCCGACTTACATCACGATTACCCTCTTCTCGGGTCAGCGATGCCTCGAAGGAGCCGGCTACCCGTGGACAACGATAAATTGCTAATTACCCCGAGGCGTCTTGCGAATCAGGGGTGGCATAGAAAACTCCCTCTCGCCAAGCTACACACTTTCGCGGGAGCTAGGCGTGAATCGGTAGAAAAGTACGTCGAGGTCTTTGAAATGAGAAGTCATCAGAGGTTGGCCAAAGTAAACTGTTACTGCGCAGGAATCAAAGTGGGAGCGAAACGTTGCCCGCTAAATCTAGAAGGAACGACATTATTCATGGGCCGACTTGATAAATGGGAGTCACGACGAAGACTACGCCTGTAGGCGAACGAATTGTCCAATTACATCGAGCAGCTTCAGGGTAAAAGGCACTGGCCCGAGGGCTTCGAACGGATACCTTGGAATAATTCCTGCGGAAACGATTTGACACTTTTATCCCACGTAGACGTACCGATCGCGCCCGTGAATTATTTTCTAGATATATCCACCGAATGATTGAGGGGTACTCTGTGGATTGCTCCCCTCGCCCATTATGAGGAATTTATAATTATAAGCCAGGGGAACAATCTGGCCGGATGTTTTAAGCGTTCCAACCTGCTATTTCGTGCTCAACTAAAGACTCCGCGGATGTTGCGTAAAAGGATATACCTGTGAGTCCATCCTGCCCTCGTTTCTCTAGGAAACGCCTGTAACGCGTATATTTGGATTCGATCGTTGCGTATTGAATCGGCTCTCATTTGGCTCAATGGCGTTTAATGCTGATCACGGACTGTGTAATTAAGGGGAGATGAGACAATTAGATAACCAAGACGAGTTAAACATTATCCGCGCTGTTTAGTTGCAGTAATGGTCGCAGATACGATACTAATGCTCGATGGTGGCCTCGCGGTTTTAGCGTAATTATGAGAAGACGAGAAGAAAGGAGAAGATATTGGATGTATACTTGTGTTCTTGAAAGACTCTGTTAAAATACATTAATGGAATGAATGACCATTTTACCATTCTTCACACTTGTTTGATCGTATTGCTACTTAGTCTGACAGTCCTCTGTCCTTATACTACTTAAGGAGGTACTCTAGTGTAACTGCTCATTTTTCAACGCCATCTTCGGGAATTTATTTAACGAAAACTATAAGTTTATACTATCTGGCGCTTTACCTGCATATTAAGGTAGGTTTGAAGTAATACTCAGATTTTTTTATCTAGTTTATTGCACATATATATAGATATAATCGGTGACGCAAGCTTCTTCAAAACATTCTTTTCCGACGGGCGTTGGTGTGGGAACTTTCATCCAAAATGGAAAAACTAAGGTTCATTTTCTTTATGAGGTTTGTCGCTGTCGTTGGAACCACAGAGGCCCCCTAACAATAACAATTTTCGAAATGACAGCAGTTTGAAAAAAATGTTCGATTTTTGCTGATAAATTGAGCTGTTTTCGTTCTGTAGAATTAATTTTATACATTATAGAAACTCGTCCGTGGTTCCAGCCATAGCGACAAACCTAATAAAGAAAATAAATCTTAATTGTTCCAGTTTGGATGATTAGAACAGTTCCCACACCAACGCCTGTTGGAAAAGAATTTTTATTTAGAAGATTGTGCCACCGACTATATCTATGTATATGTGCAATAAACAAGATGAAAAAATTCTGTGTATTACTTCAAATCTACCTTAATATACAGGCAAGGTGCCAGATAGTATGAACTTACAGTTTGTGTGAAATAAATTCCCGAAGATGGCGTTGAAAAACGGGCAGTTACACCAGAGTACCTTAAAGATCATCCTCCTCAAATCAGTAGTATAGGTCCGTCATAAGTAACTACAGAAAATAGAGTCGTTTAGTAAACTCGCCGGTGCCATTCACGGCCTTCATGAGCATCCAGATAATAATTGCATAAACTCATAAGGACAATGTGGACAAAATTACGTTATTAATCTGAGAATTGCTGTGCGAGAGCCTCGCCAATTCACTTATCGTTAAATCGGACCCTCCAAAAACAGTGTTAGAAAGTCGCGTTTCAATTTCTGTGCATTAAAGAAGGTTCCAAAGGAATACATCGTAATATAACTCTAGAAAGGGAAAAGGAATAGCAGGAGTTTCACGCGGGCCAATGTCATGCACAGTTTCTCCGTAACAAACTAAAAAATACGAATCGTACACGGTACGTCGATTCGAAGCATCCATCACTCCCGGAACTTTATTCTTGTGTCCCTGGCGCTTTTACGTGCCGCGAGGAGAAAAGTTGAAGGAGAAAGGATATCGAGGGACGATCGGCGATATTGCAGCGATCGCGCCCCCCAGCAATTCTGGAACAACACGTACGACGATTCCGCCCCAGCGCCACCACCCCCACCTCCCTTCCAAGCCCTCGGAATTCGAATCACAGAAATCCGTGCAGACTGTTCGAACCTCGAGGATATTCTCTTTACGCCAACGACTACAAAGGAGACCGGTCTCTTACGTGCATTAATGCAGAAACGTGATCGAGGAAATCGATAGGGAAACCGGGGACTTTGTTGCGCGTAAACACTGACGCGCGCACACGGACACAGAGGGCACCGGTTCTCGTTTAAGCCTCGAATTTGCATCGTTGTGAAAGCGATTTCAGCGTTACACGATCTTCTTCCTCGGTGGATTAGCGCGGATGCGATAGAGTATCTTTTACTACAAGACGGAAACGGAAGGTATTATCTTCTTAGCCTACCTGCAAGTGATTTCCACCGATAGACGTATTAAATAGCAGGAGGCTTGACAAAATGATGGAACGGTATAAGTCTATTTTCATCCACGACGTAGGTGAATGTAAGAAGCTAACGAAACCGGGTACCGTTCGTTGCAAGTAAGAGATCTATAATTATTTTAATGCCCCGCGAAGACGGCGTCTATTAAAGTTGAGAGAATGAATTTTTATTAATCACCGTAGCCAGGAAATAAAGCACCACCACTGTTACAGTAATGATAAACATTACGATGGTAATGCTTAAGCTCAAGTACATAGTCAAGAATGGAATGCGTGAAATGAAGTTTGCAATTCACAGAAGATCCTGCGAACGAGATATATCCATCGATCTTACGAAAAGAAGTTGAAAAAGTATCTAATTATTATCCTCGTGATGTCTGAATTCGCTCATAAAAAAATAGAAACCTACCATGAGGAAAAACTGTTAAAAGCTCATTCCCAGGTCTGGGAAAACACTCGGGCAGGGAGAAGCGTATTCAATAAGGAACAAAAAATATTTTCCCTCTGCTATCCGGTATTCCAGCCGTGGCAGCCGTGAGCGAACAAGCCGCGTAATTCAAGTCTAATAAAACGCGGGCGCGTTCATCGCGTTACACGAGTACCGCTGTCGACGCGAGTGCTCGCTAAAAGTTCCATTAAAGTCGAGGCCAGGCAGCCTGGATCCCCGCGTTTCTTCCCCCCGTTAACGTTGATTCGAGCAACGAACGGCTCCCAACGAGCGACAGCGGAAGCCAATCTTCGACAGGCCGGCTCTCTGTCCGCCCGGCTATCGATTCCTTCTCGCGTTCTTATCGGCAATTCACCGTAGCCGCTCGCCGTGGAACTTATCGATTCCGATCAGGGACACGACGTGCTCTATGGGCGCGGAAAAGCACAGGAAAGGCCGGACGGTGATAAACGAGGCGGCCCCCCGCGAAAATTAGTTTATGTGCGCGGGGCCCCACGTGTCGGACATGACAGCTCTAATTTGCAGGTAGTTCCGAGGGATAGAGCGGCCCCGTGGTATCCAGCGAAGAAGGGCCGGCGACGAGAAGTCGACTGTTAATTGCATTCCCATTTAATTAAAAGACTCACCAGAGAGGTGATGAGGTAACTGTGATAGTCGCTCATCATCCCTATTTGCTGCGCCTGCTTCAACACATCGTAAATCCTCTCGGTGGAGCAATCCAGCACAATGTGCGACTCGGCCGAGTTCTTTATCTGCTTCAGCAACGGTCTGAAACAGAAAGAGGCGCACTCGTAACAAGCGATACACTCTACAGAGCGCTCCCCGTGGCGGAGTCGCCGCGGGGGGAACGGAGGTGTGCGCGAGACATGATTTCCGGTATTAAAAGCATCGCGAATCCTTTGACCGTAATATTATCCCCGCGCGGGTTGGAGAAAAACTGTAAAACGAGTAGGAACGATACTGTGCTACAGGCACGTTTAGCAAAACGTATGATGAAACCTCGTGATCCTGGAGAGAGGATGATTGGTGACGCGATCTAATCCGCTAAAAGTCAGCATTTAATTGTCCGATTTGAGCGAGCTAAACCGAGAGGGAAGCGCGCCTATTCGATATCCCACGGTTCAGATATTTTCAACATTGTCCGTATAGACGACGGCAGCATCGATCCTACGCGGCTCATTCGTATTCACCGCTATCAAAATCCGATTACCGGAACGCGTGGGTGGATCGCGGAAGCGTCGCATCGGAACTCGCGTTAGAGCACTCACGGCGGCTGACAGCGCGAAATAATTTATTTAAATTATGCAGGCTCTTTCGACCGGCAGCGGGAATGAAATCAGATCAGATGTTTGATTACGAATCAAACGCCCGGGGGTGGGTTGACCTCTCCGCGAGGATGCTTCCCGCGCGTTCACTCGCGGCGCCCTCGGGGGACCGGGAACTTCCGATCCCGGAGATACTTCTGCGCCGAGTGTACTTGCCTGATCAAAATTTCATATCTCAAACAGCCTCTACCTGCGGCGCCAGACCTCGCCCGCTCGCCGCCTCCCCCGCGGACGCACCCTACCCCTCATCCAACATGCACGATAATGCGAATCTCCTTATGCGCCCGCTGGAACTTGGACCGCCGCTCATTGCGGAAATTTTTCATGCGGTCTGCATAATTCACCGGAAAGTCTCTTTTACGCGCCTCGTTCCGCCGTGGCCCCCGGCTCGCCTTAGCGCGCTTTTACCCGCTTTCGACGAAATTTCCCGCGGAACAATGAAACGCGTACGTGCGACAGCCAGAAACACCCGAGTTACACCCGAGTACCTCGGCCGACAAGGGACCGGTCCCCGCCGCGCATATAAAACCGCCACCCTTCGGCTTTTATAGCGTGGAAAGTGTCCGTTGGAGAATTCCTCATGATTGGCTGGATTTATGGGGGCGCATCGCGAGCGCACGCCAACCGGCAAGGGAGATTTATCGTCGCGGAATGCAGCGACGACGCGTCGCGTTTCACGAGTTCACTCTGGACTATAGACTCTGGAGCCTCTCTCGTGGTACATTTTCTATTAAATGCTTAAAGTATCGTGCAAATGGTATTCGATAAAAGCTACTCGAACCAACTGCATCAGTCCGTGTGAATCTGACGTCTCGCCGTCTGTCATTAACATCGCCAGCAGGTCGACGCTGTTACATTTCCAACCTCGAAGTCCTGTGATGTACCTGAACACAGCCAGCAGAATTCTCTTTAGGCCCCCTGTCGCGGAGCTGCTGGCGTTCACAGCATGGTGTACCTTTAAAAATGTACGTGCACTTTGTGACGCGGTTTCCGTTTAAGCGCCGCGTGCCACATATGCAGAGGCCGGCAGCACGGTCTACGCGGCGCTCCTTTATTCAGCAGCGGCATCGCGCGACTTCCGCTGCGACGAATGCTCGCGCGCGTGGCCAACGGCGCCCGAGAGTCGCGCGATGGACCCAGAAATGTTTCAACGACACTTTTACGACGGCGTGGATCGAGCGATCCGCGGGATTACCGAACGGTCAACCGAACTAAACAATGTACAAGGAATCATTTCGCTTTACGGTGGCTCGTAAAGCGGCGCGGTGTTTCCAGGTGCGCAAGAGGAGGAGGATCGGTGCCTGGGATTCCGGGGTGGTGGGTAGCCGAGGATTCCTTCGCGCCTGCGAACTTTTTACGGACTCGTCAGACACGGGGGAAGGGTAATCGAACATCGTGGGCGCTGACAGCCGAGCTTATTTCGCGCGATACCCGGGAACAAGGGGCATAAAGTTTGCATTGGGAATGATAAGGAATCGATACGACTTTACGGGGGAACGAAACCAGTTCCACTGTGGCCCCGTGCGTGTTCCTTCCTCCTTTACCTTTTGCCGTCCTCTCTCCTTCCAGCCTGGATCTCGGTCCTTCTCGTCCCGTTCTTCCTTAACTAAATGCCATCATCGAAGCTCTATTCTCAAAAGGCTCGAACGGTCCAGCGTAAGCCGAGCAACGTCTCTCGTTTCTTTTACCTCCCTGCGCTCTCTTTGCCTCTCGTCCCGACTCCCGTGCCACTTTACTTGGCTCGTCACCGTTCTAGATGGCTTTCGAGATACCTCCCGAGATAGTCGTCCTCCTGGGAGGATAGGCTGCTTGCGACCGAGAGATACTGCCGCGGAATCGTTGGCGACAAGCCCAGTCTCACGGAATTTTTTAATCCTGTGGGACGAGGGGCAGAACGAGGAAGAGAGAGAGAGGGAGAGAGAGAGAGAGAGAAAGGGGGAAGGAGGGAAGGAGTGAGAAACGGGAGATGAACTCTACGCCGGGCGTTGGTCGCTGAACGAACCAGATAAAAGATGGATGGTGCCCGGAGCAATGGTTACACCGGTAATCAACGCGTCCGTTACAATGTGACTAATGAGATCCACGGTTATGTATTGAGATTGATGATCATCCGTGGGAGAATAATGTCGCTCTGTGCGGTAGGGGTTTATTTTTGCACAGTGGCTGCCGCATTACTCAAATATTTCCGTATCAGCTCGGCTGGAAATGATTCACTTCGTTGTTTAATTTCACCATATAGATGAGAGGGACACGGTGTACGGTGCGGTATAATGCTAGTCGATAGGAAGCTTAAAAATGATGCTCTTTGTAATCAAATTGGCATTGTTTGTTCGTCCTGATAGTTAATACATATGAATTTCGAGTCGTACAATCGGATACCTATAATTCCACGGTCATGAAATCCTATACTGGGGACTTCGGAGTCACATTACTCAGAATTATTAAACTGCGGTTAAGCTCCGGAATTATTAGATCGCCCAAGCATCGTTCACCCAGAATAAATGATTCGCGAAGCAACGGGAATCAACCGCGTTTCAACGTGAAAGGAGGAATGTTAACATAGGCAAAACTAGACAGACTACAGTGCTTGCTATATACCCTGACCGAGGAAACTCGGCCAGACAACTCGTCCGGCAATTTGAAATTCATTTTGTTCCCCCCTCCCCACCCCCCGGTAAAGTTACGTCGTTAGAGGGAGAAAGTTAAATTCGACGCAGGACTGTGCCAGAAATTTCTCTCGCCCAAAAACAATCGCCCGCTGGAACGAAGCGATTCCAATTTTCTTCGTATTGGACGCAAGAGGGACATCTTTAGGATGGAGGGACGTCTTAATCATTCGTTACACTTGCCCGAGCGCGAGGACCCGAATCGGTGTACATCAATAAAATGCAAAATTTTCCGGGAATATCGCGTCCCCTAGGAAATGGATAGAGCAATTTTACTTAATGGAAGACGCTGGAGCCAGAACAACGTGTAATCGCCATCGACCGTCGACCATTCGCGAAATATTACCATTGCGGTGATATTTAAGGTCTCTTTATCCTCTTTTAATGCTTCCAACGACGCTGGAATTCGGCCACAAGTGTGTACCGCGAACATGCACGGGCATAGTATCGCACATTAAATGGTACCAACGTGCATAGAAATTGCTGAAGTGGAAGGGTCCTTTCGAATTAAGGGGGTACACGGGTATTACACGGCTAAAATGAACGGTTCCTTTTGGGTTGGATTGAAGGACGACTAGTAATTCAAACCGTTTGCACGTTTTACAATACTTTATTGCGGATATAACACGTATTTTAAGACCAGGAAACCTGAAAAATATTAAAAATTAAAGGAATTACAAAGCGTCAAAGTGGGCGCTGCGCAATGCACGCGTTAAAACAGTGAACACCATATGTCGAGAACGGATTAGTATTTTTAATTGAAATTTTAACCGAATCTACAAAACACTCTTCTCCGCAGTGTGGAACTCGGACGAAAATTTTTAATAAAAATTCACGGAGTTGTACAACAAATATCAACTTTGAAGGATTTTACTGAAGTAATTCTGTGATAAATGTTGTCTTAAATGTTGTTAAATTTATGCGATCTTAGTGAGCGAGTTCCACATTGTGGGGAAAAGTGTTTTGCAGGTTCAGTTAAAATTTCAACAAAAAATATCAATCCATTGGACCGCCTGTTACTTTTTACGCTGTAACTCTCGCAATTCTTCGATTATTTCAATGAAATCTTTTTTAAAATACTTCTGAGACTTGTGGCTATCGTAAACAATGGAAACAAAATTTCGAGTTTTCGACCCCGAAACACCCATGTACCCTCTAAATGGAAACAAGTGTCCAGCTTTTAGAAACGCAGAGGACCAACAAAACCATCCCCACCACGTGAATAATAGTCATCTGTTTTTACAAAAACGAATTGTTACATCCTGCGATTCAATATTCGGAATAAACGTCAATAAATGCAAAACAATTTGATGTATATCTTCCCCCGCTCCGATACGAACACAGTTATCGCGAGTCGAATAATTGCTTCTACAATGGAACTATCGAGCACTTTTTGCCAGCGACCTTTTAAAACGCAAGTTGTATTGCGACGCAGTGTACCGTATTAAATTGTCAACGCGTCAGCAACAATAGGACCTCCTACGGCGAGGGATTTTTCGAATTAATACGAAACGATCGGGAAACAAATAAAACGCGACGCGAGTAATGGCGCAGCGTCGAGTTTTTTCCCTTCGTCCCTTTCGGTGAATGCGTTTAATTCCAAGCGATCGAGCGTCCAACAGTATCGATACGAGTTTTGATGGCCTCTCGAGACGAGACTTAACGGCGAGGATTGAGTATCCGCGTGAAATAACCAGCCTTAATTATCGAGGGGGAAGGGAACTCGTGGAAAAGCGCTCTTACATTTAGAGGAAGTTTTCCCGAGGAGCTCGAGCCGTCTTCAAACGATACAGGACCTGGAAACGAGTTGAAACTCGAGGCAGGCTGCAGCAGACATTTTAGAAATTAATTCGTCGACTTTTTCTCAGAAAAACTTCATTTCCAATTTAAAGGAGCGGCGACGGGAACTGTCTTCGTGACATGTGCACACTTTCGCTGTTTTCAGATGTCAAAGATTTCCCATACTCTTTCGCTTCTGAATCACCTTTCGAATCTCTGTCTTCAAAATAAATGACTATTCTACAGAAGGAACGTATTCGGTGAATTACAACACAGTTTGTTTATTTCAACAGTCGCTACCAATTAATTTCCGTTAAATGGGACGAAATTGTTGGAGCGTCGAAATTCCTGGAAATATGGATCGCGCCTCTCCGGGGATAATTAATTAAACGGGAAAATCGAGGGGTCGCGCGTCGCGGAAGCAATTTAACGGGCTTCGAGATCGAAGCATCCTTATTTCGTCCGATTAATTTCCGCGATAGCTTTCGCGCGCGGCGCCGTTTCCGTTCGACGCCGGTCGCCGTGCAATCGGCTCGCGAAGATCGGGACGACCGTGTCTCCGGCTCGTCCGATTACAAATTTACTTTGCATCCCCGATCTTAAACGCGGGATTCAATCGTCCATGCGTTAGTCGTCGGGCAGTCTTGTGCGAATCGTTTGCGCACACGGCCACAGGCGCAGAGGAACGGTGGTCATATTTAGCGAACGTCCGAGACCGGAAATTAAGTTCCACCGACATGCACGCGAGACGCTGGACGGTATTAGAGACACACTCCTTTGGTCAGCGTTCCTCGACAGTCGATAATCTTACATCGTACGGCTCATTTAGCCAGTATGGAATTTTGCATAAATTTGCGTGAACGATAGCCGTGGAAGAGGTGGAAAGTAACATCGGCTTGGACGTCGTGTATCGTTAATGGCTCGTGACGGTAATCCCCAGCAAACAAGTTAATTGAAAATAAACGAACGGCGCGCGTACGTCTGCCACGCTGAACAAACTTTCGTTCGCGACGGTTGCGTGCTGACGCTACGCTGCCGAGGAATGCTGTTGAAAATTATAAAGGCACTGGGTGCTCTGACAGTAGTCGACTGTCCGAGCCATTTCAAACGTTCAACTAGCCGAACCATTTCTTCCTTAAGAATCGAATAAAGTATTGCCTTTTAACGCCGAAAACAACTCCTCAAAAAACTTTAATAATTCGTGGAGCCTCTCCCAGGTCTATGCAACTCCCATCTAGGTAGGGAAGACCGGTGCTAGTTGATACAGGGGCAGGTTGATACAGACGAATTATCTCGACACTGTATATATGTAGCTCCATTTGAGCGAGGTATGTGAAGTTTGTTGTTCAATTCTTCACTACGATCCAGCGTACGTCTGTGCACCTTGACGTTAATAATCGTTTTTTAACTGTTATTTTATATAGAGAAAAAGTAAATAGTTGTGCTCACTTTCCTATCCGCCTTGAGACGGTACAGCGAACTTTATAACCCGAATTAATTTGGCATCACATCGAGTCTTTTGAAGGTAAGGTAATTTCGTTTTGTTATTTTGTTTATATGCTCTACATTTTTTTTATGGAGATGTTTGTACATGACTTCCTGTGCGGCAAGTTGATACGTTTTCTCTGGGACATGTTGATTTTCCCTGACTACTTGTAATTGGATATTTTCCTTTTATTTCTAGGAAAATGGTTCGAAAATATATTTTTGTAAAGCGCGTGTCGCAATAGAAAAAAGCTCAATATCATTAAGGCAAACCGCTAAAATATACAATATTGACAAAATGTGTTTATTAAGATATATTAACAAAAAGAAGAAGACACCTCATGTTAAAGTGGGGTATTCCAGACATAAAAAAGAATAAAAATAAAAATGTTTTTTTATGTTTGTGCAAGAATCTGTTTGGTTTTTAGAATACGTATTTGTTCATTTTGAGTCGATATTGTTGGAAAGGTATCTAGATTAAAATTTTACTTCTCAAATTTATTAGTTATTCATTAAACGGATATTTTACAGATGTATCAACATGCCCGCGGCAATGTCAGCATGCTCCGCAGTGGGGTAAATTGATACATTTTGCCTTCGTCCAAATAACATTTTTTCATTCATTTTATGTGTATTTGTTTAAGTTTTCGTTTACTATATATTCAACAGGAAGGGCCAAAGTATATTTTGGCATATTTGTTATAAAGCAATTAATGCAAGCAAAAATGAAAAAAAAATTGAAAACTGAATAACGTATCAACTAGCCCCGGTCTCCCCTACACCAATTCCGAAGCAACACCACCTCGATATCAATATAATATTCCCCTGTCAAAAACAAAGTCTCCTCGGCAATTGCAAAGCGCCTCCCTCCCATCCCAGGAAGCAATCCTTTCCATCAGTAGCAACATCCGCGCTGGGCTAATCCGATCAGTCATCGAGGGCGAGATACACTGTTCGACAGGGAGTCGAGGAATTTCCTGGGTCCGTGACAGACAAGGAAACGCTGTCCACGTTATTTCGACGGGATGGACGCGCGCGTTTGCCCGTTGGCATTAATTGTCCGCTGGCTGGTTTCACTGGTCTCGCCTTGTTTCACCTTTCGTTGTTGTGTCCGTTCGATGGACAACACCGGACAGGGCGGCAACCGGAAAAGGGAAACCGTGGAAACAGCACGAGGAGCGTACAGTAACCAGGGGACTTCGTTCCCCGCGTTGGTCACCCTCCGCTCGCCCCCAGGGGAGAATCACTGCGTCAGTTACTGTAAAGTCGCGGTACTCTATGCCTTTCTTCCCGCAACATCCCCCAGGAGCTGTACGACGGTAAATCGGTGGAATTTTTCTAAACTCGGGCTCAAAAGGATTGTATATTCTGCCGGGGCTGCTCCGCGCGGAGAAAGAAACACGCATACACGCTGGCATTGTCAACGACGCCAGTGGAATAAAAGTTGCCGAGCTGAAGGAACTGCCATTATTCGTTGGCAGAAGCTTCAGCCTGGCTGGATGCTTTCCAGTTGACGCGTTATTTCGAATATTCTGCTGCAGGAAAATGTTCGGTCCTTCGGAATTTGAAAAAAAAATGCAGACTCTCTGGGCTTGACGAGATGCATTTCTGTTTATATGATCCGCTGCAGGTTCTTGCAGAAGTGGATTAACTGGTGGATTCCTTAACACTAGGAGCGGGAATGTTAAAAGCACCAAACTTTAAGTTCCAACTCGTGAAGCTCTGCTTGATATCACAGGGGACCATTGGAATTGTTTTACGACCGAATCACCCTCAGACAGGGGCGGAGATGCTGCCGATATTCGGGATTTCTAAGGCATAATAGCAGTAAGCTGCGCATTCCTACGATTAAAGCCAGGACATTTGCCTGGAGCCGTCTAAGGAGATTAATTCCTGGAATTGTTAAGGTATCCCTTGTTCCCTTTCTTTGGTACCTATTACTCCCGCCACGCTCACTGAATAGTAGACAGGCTTCTGCAGTGAAGCGGTACTGAAAAATCACACCCGCTAAAAGTTACAAGAGAAATGCATGTGCCGTGAGAGAACTCTGCATTCGACCGCGTTATCCTGGTGGATGCGTTGATACCGTAACCTCGATACCCGCCTCGTCGATGCAGGCAGGGTGAAAAAGTGACTCCCCGATTGGGAACATCGTCGCGAAAATACCGCTACGTGATCGCGTGCAAAATTCAAGGCTCACGGGTTAAGATGATACCAGCGATCCCCCGTCGAGAGATCCACGATTACTGTGCGCTGTAATAATAAATCGAGCAAAGCGCTGCGCCGGAACTTCGCGAGGCTCTCGCGTGCGGCCTGAAGAATGCTTGGCGCCAGCCGCGAAATTAAGACGAGAAGAGGAGACGAGAGAGGCGGCGAGCGAGAGGGTGAGGAAGCCCGGGCGAAAAGGGAGAGGAACGACCGTGCGTGGGCAGTAATAAAAGAAACCGTATTCCGGGCTCTCAAAGTTTCCCCAGCTGAAATAACGTACAGATGCGCGGGGAACAAATTTCCACGCGTTGCCTATAATTTCAAGGGAGAGGCCAGGCGAAACCAAGATAAATATCCCGCTTTCCACCGCGAGAACGCCCGTTTGGGGATTTTATTTGCTCGAGTCGCGGAGTTTTATTCGCGGCGGGAACTTCGAGTTACCCTGGCAAAGCTCGGGGAACGGGCGAGTATTAAGCGAAACCGAGACAACTGCTTGTCCCCTTGATCACTGCCTACGTAAAACTTGCGGTTTTCCGGATTCCGAATGGAGGAAGGGTGCAGGGAAAGAATCCGCGGTTCCAGGATAATACTTCTTTACTTTGGTGGACTGTGGATTAGAGTAAAGAGCAATAGCTACTCTAACTTCATACCGATGCGTATAATTGCCTATTTTATTAAGAATTGATACAAGTGTATTGTAATGCTTCGATAGTCAAGGCGTGAAATGGAATTTCTCTTAAAATCAATCCTAGTGATTGTATAAGGATGACGCGAGACGAGGCAGTTGTTCGAGGTTGCCGAAAAATCGCGGGAAGACAGCCATTTGAAAGTTAAATCCTGGTAATGGCATTCAAAGGGCACCGCTAGAATTAAATCCAGCTCCGAACGCGAGGAAGCTGTTTTGCTAAGACCCGGGCCGAGTTTGAAATTACAATCGCTCGCGGTGCTCGGAGGCCTCCGAGCGTCTCGCGAAAGCGGATTACCATTCGTAATCGCTGAAGAAAAATATGAACTGCGCGGCCGTTCGGAGACACGAGTCATTTGCAACGAAACTAATGTTATTATTTGCCACTAGTTATCTCGAAATTCCTGGCACGGAGTTAAGAAGAACGAAGTTGCGGTGCTTCCGCGGGCCAACGGGTGAAACTCTACCTCTCGCCACATCTTCTACGGCCACGGTGCACCTTGATCTTTTGTTTTCTTCGTACGAACCTCAATGCAACAATTCTCCGCCATATTGCTGACTGATCTAATTATCCCACCACTTTGTAAAGCAGCAACATTGATGTCGTCGCTTATTCCGCGTCATCGTTGCAGTTCTTCGTCAGTGGTTCCTTTGTATAACGTTTGAATCCACTTCTACCTTAAACTTCCTCCTAATATTCCTAACTCGGTGCGCTGAGACGTTTACGGTAAACCGAACGGACGGCATACGTTCATAAATTGCTGGAAAGTTAGACTCGCGGTTGTTGGCGGCAACAATTCCCCAGCAATTGATTTTACTCGCGTCAGTGTGCCACGGCAATGCGGCATTTGATATTTGCCGGGAGTTCCTTCTGTCCTTGCATCCCGTGATAAACGGTAGGACCTGGTCTCTACGTCGTCTTTATGCGCGTGCACGTGCCTCCGCTTAACTATGGCATAACTACTGGCCTGGCGAGCCGGTGACAAAGTGCATCGTATAAATACACCGTGTGAATGCGTGCGGTTATTTTTTAGAGGATAAGGTCTTTGAATACGGAATCCACGTTGCACGGCGAGATATATGACTACGACTGGACCACGTACCACGTTTTATTACGAATAAATTATACCCAAGCTTTCTTCGTTCCTATATTTTCACGTGCTAGAGCAATTATATGTTTCATCCTAAACAGTGCAATCTTCTTCGCTGTTTCCTCCTCAGTCTGAATTGCGCCACGTAGGTATAAATGCGAGAAAAATTCGCGCAACCTGAATTAAAGTGCGCCAATGGTCAGTTAACTCTTCCTCTATAAACTTGCGTTATTATTTTCTAAATTCTACGAGTTTTCATCGCACGTTGCTTTTAAATTCAGGGAGCTTAAGGCGCCAGTTTATAGATTTCTGGATTCAGAATTGAGACTTTTAGTACGGCGTGTCTGCGAGGATTCATCCCCCTTCATAGCCTAAGACTAAACTAACAGTAGATATTCAACACGAGCGCACAATGACGTCCAAAGGAGGAATGGCTCGTTGAAGCTCCTGTTACCAATTACGCTCCGCTGAAGCTGACGTTGTTGGTTTCTTGTCGTTGGAACACAATTTTTCGCCATGAAGATGTATTACAAATAAGGTACGCGCGCACCCGGACAACGAAGGAAAAGTTGCTGAAATTACAGCGGAAACCACGTTTCAGAACCGGTGGAAAGTAATTTACTGTGCTTGTCTACCTTTGCCCACCAGTTGGAAGAGCGCACGTTTCATTCTAACACTTCAAGTGGTTATCTTTGTGTGGGAGTTTCGACCATAGTTAACGCGGCTAAAAAGAAAGCACAA
Source organism: Andrena cerasifolii (assembly GCF_050908995.1). Lineage (NCBI taxonomy): Eukaryota > Metazoa > Arthropoda > Insecta > Hymenoptera > Andrenidae > Andrena > Andrena cerasifolii. The sequence continues at coordinate 13,560,838 of NC_135122.1, forward strand.
CTAAGTACTTGGACCAACTTCCGCGCCGCACGCTTGCTCATTGTTCGCGTTATACATATATCTCGATATTCCTCGTTCCTGTTCCGCGATTCATGTTCCCGCTAAGGCTGCGTTATTCCCGCGTCTCGTTCTACCGGAACACTTCGCCGAGGAATAATTCCCAAGCCTTGGGACTCGGAATTTGGCAACTTGGATCCCTGGATACGGGGGATAGGGATATTCGTGGTTGTCCTCTTAAGCCACCGAAAATATTTTAGAGAACTGTATAGTTTATACAAGCTATCGCAAGCTATTGTTACGAATACTGGTTTCAGCAACACAGTTAACCCTTCGCAGTTACACGTGGTGTATTGCACCCCAGGCAATTGTTGTGAAAAAGTTGGTGAATTCTAAAAAAAAAACAATTGCTGTTTTCCTCAACTAGTTTCTTGTCCACAAATTTCATCATAACAAAACCTACATTTCTAAAAAAAGGCTATTAGAGCGTTATTATATGAGTATTATGGATGTACAATTACACAGTTCGACAGCCATTTGAACTTGTAACATTCAATAGTCGTTTCTGATAGGTTTTCGTGCCCTGAAAACGAATCCGCAAACCATTTGTCGCCGTCAGTCTCACTTTTTGAGAAATTCGATCACCAATTTCTGATTATAAGAAGGTGTGACCACGGAGGGTGAAGGGGTTAAAAAATTTGGTAGACGACTCACAGTGCTTTCAGACAGTTCACGCAACTTAGCTGTTCCTCGTTGTGATCCGATGGTGTGGAAGGATTCAATACTAGCCCACAGACATTATTCTCGTGCCATACACGCCGCAGGAGCGAACGTCTGGATTGGAATAAGCGAAGAGCCCCCAATGGGGCATGAGTATCGAAGCAACCGGACAGGATAACTGGTTGCAGTCTGGTGAACGTTTCGCCGGATACATCATGTATGCATGCGTGTGGTGGAGCGTAGGTGTACCAGCTATTTCACAATAAATATCGCGCCTCTCGATGAAAATGGGAAAAAATTGATGCAATTTTCGCGTCGACGCGGTCTCTGATGTTAACGACTTTCCGATACCGCGCGTTCCAATCGTACTTACTGGCAGATTTAATGAACCGGAGGCTCGCCGATGGAAATATTGGTACGATCAGAGATTTAACGAAGGTCAAGCAAAACAGAGGGAGGAGCCATGGAAATTTATGGTGTCGGCGGAGTCGCGCTCCAACCTCGTCGCGATATTAGTTTGCGTGTCTGAAAAGCTACGAAGCACGTTTCTCGGGAAATCTCGGTGCTGACAGTTCGATCAGACCAGCGCGGTGTTTACTATATTAAATATATTATAGAGTGGCTCTAAAACATTATGAGTAGAACGATGTCTGTGCCTTCACTTAACATATTTTGTGGAATTCATGGTCTCCGTGCACTTCGAAGACACGCCACAACAGAAATATGTTAACGCATTCTTGTTTTGAAATTAGTTATAAATTACATCTCGGTTGAAGTTCAGTAGCTGAAGATGAAGCTACCAGCGCGCAAAGATCATGAACTCGAGGTGCAAACACCACGAATCGGTACTTACATAAAACAGCTAGCAGGAGACACACGGACGGGGGATGTTATTGAAACAGCACGCTGGTAATTGCATATGTTCGTCATTTTGCAGCAGCCGCGCGCGTACATAAAATAATATCGGTATTTCACGCACCCGTACCGTTCCACTTCGCTTCGTTCCGCAAGAGTGCCAATTTTACAATACAAAGTCCATTAACGAATCCATCTGTTTAATCAGCGCCCAGCTAGCGAAGGATAATGAAAACGATTTTACTCTGGTGGCACGAAAACAAGTATTCGTCAGAGATTTCCATCTGCTTTTCTCATATTACACGCGGTGGCTTCCGTATGAAACCTCCAGGCTGTTTGCACATCGTAATTTTTTAAGGGATCTCGTTTCTATGCAATCCTTTGTTAGGAAGGGAAATCTTCGGCTCGGTCAACACGGCGCAGAGGTTTTATTTGCGTTCCTCCGTGACCAGACGGAGGCGTTGCAGAAAAATATATGGAGATCGGTGGAGACGAGAAAAAGAAGCCTATTCTGGATCGAATAATAAATTTACCTAACAAGGGGAGGACACCATGTGATTGACATCGATTTTGATGAGCCTTGGCACGATGGATCTGTGTCGAAAATAAGTAAATAGGTGTCCGAGCGTTTCAGCCAATAGGCCTTAATAATAGAGATATTTAAATGTAAATTATTAAAAATTTCATAGTGGCCGTGGGGTTTTAGTGGGTAAAAATCCCACAACTATCCTGGTGCCCGCGGAGAATTCCCTTCTGGTGGCATCGGGGTGCCGTTTGATGATATCTCCACGTTAAAATTTTTTTTTTATAAATTATTTTTTTTATAATTTTTTTTTAACTTGGGTAAATCTTCAACAGGTACCCCGACTCCTCCAGAGGGGAACCCCCGGAGGCGTCAGGGTAGTGTGGGATTTTTACCCACTAAACCCCCACGGCCACTATGAAATTTTTAATAATTTACATTTAAATATCTCTATTATTAAGGCCTATTGGCTGAAACGCTCGGACACCTATTTACTTATTTTCGACATAGATCCATCGTGCCAAGGCTCATCAAATTCGATGCCTATCACATGGTGTCCTCCCCTTGTAAGTAGTAATTCCATGACTCGCGATTATCATTGGTAACCACCAGAACTTCTGATAGCTAAACTTTTCGCAACGTTGGTCGAAATCATCCACCGACGACGCTACTTGTTTCGAGAAAACAAATTAACTTCCAACCGTCCGTTCACCCGATTCTTCGTGTTCTCAGCTCGTTTCAGGTCCAGTTCACGGTATCGTAGCACCTGCACGGACAACGTTTCGACGGAAACGCCAGGTTGAAGATGGCCCGCTCGAAATGAGGTTTCCATCAGTTAGTTTGCAAATTTCCGAAAGTTACTTCCGCTCGAGTTTCGTCCCGGCCGGATGGCATGGCCGCGCGTGCTCAAACTCGCATTAGTAGTACGATCAGGCCAGAGCAGGGCAAACTTTTCCGACGGAGTTGCACTCATCTTCGAACTGGCACAGCAAAGACATTCCTTCGAGGGAACGGCTGAAAGGCATTCTTCCTTAGTTGCCACGTTGCGAAACAGGCACGTGTACGCCGTCATCGCAGTGCAACGGATCTGCGTACGTTCCTACTTAGGTGCGTCTTCGCTAAGTGTCCTGATTAGCGACGCGTTTCGAGGGAAATTCTTGGGAAATGCAGGGAGAACTTACTCTCTCCCCCTTTGCTTCTACGCGCTCCATGTTGATCTCTGCGCTTACAATGAGCCAGTGTTTGTAGCTTGTTACTTCCTTTCAGAGATCGAACATATTTAATTCTTTGGAGTACGACTACTTAAGGGGTCATGCCTGTCGGCAGGCGAAAGAAAAAACGTGATTTTCGGGAATTTTTTGTGGAAAATATGGTGTATATTTTTTAAAACTATTTGTTTATTTTAAAAGTGCATATGTTCAGCAACTCTCAGTAATTTCCTTATAGGAAAATATTAAAAAATTAACGAATAACAGCCGCTCTCCCGGAAGCTATATTTTTTAGCGGTGAGCATGATTTCTCCAAACCGGATCATCTGAAATCGAAAAGTGAAGAAGATTCTGTCAGTATATGAGTTTATCAGGTGCGGGAACGAAGGATTCTTGTTTTTGATGAAAACTTTATTTTTAATTCACGAAAAACGAACAATTCAGACGTCGAAAAATCATGGTTTTGCATTAAACGGCCGCCATTTTGTCTGAAATCTTTTTTTTTAAAATCCTTCGTTCATGCATCAGGTAAACTCAATTATTAACAGAATCTTCTTCACCTTCTGATTTGAGATGATCCGACTCGGAGAAATCATGCTCACCCCGCAGCGCCTTTATAAAAACAGCTCCCGCAAAAGTGGCTGTTATTCGTTTATTTTTTAATATATTCCTATAACGAAATTACCGAGGGTGGCTGAATATATGTACTTCAAAAAAAAAGGGGGAAATATTTGTAAGAAACATACATCACATTTTTCACAAAGAATTCCCGAAAATGACGTTCTCTTTCGTCTGCCAACTATTAGGCATGACCCCTTAAAGGCGCAGTGTGACATTGACTCGATTTCAGCGTTAAATGTTCCTCGTTAATGTAATTATCTCGTTCTACGCGGAAAGCCCCACGCCCCCGCTACCTCTTCCTGGAGTAATCTGTCACTTACAGCTTCCTCTCTGCGTAAGGCTGTTCAGGGCGCGATTCACTCACGTCGCACAGATTCTCAAATCATCAAAGAGGTTGAGAGACAATACTTGAAAAACCTCGCCGGTGTCATTGCGAAGAGAGCCGACCCCGTTTCCATGGCTTCAAAGTAACTACGTTCTGATGCTTTGGAAACGAAGACTTCAAAGGTGCCTTTCGCGTTTCCACCCCTTCGTTATCTCGCCCCTGACTAACCTGCGTCGCATGGGATCTCTGGAAAAGGTGCGCTCTATTGCATTGGCGCGTAATCTTATTTTCGCGATTATGGGCAGGGGTGTAACAAGGCGCGGGTTGCGGGTCCCAGGATGCACCATTGCGTTTAATCCCGCGTGGACAGATCAGAGGGAATGGTGCGGGGCTTTCATTCGTCCGACGGTCGGGGAGCACGTCACGTCCGACGAGTACTTAATCGATTGTAAAGGGGAAGCGATGATGCATTGTCGTAGGACGGGAATCACTGGGAGAAATTCTCCAGGCCGGTGATGGATGTTAGCAATATCCAGGTGGTAAATTGAACGTGGCCGTGGAATTTTTCGGGTCCGCGCGAACGTGAGGATATCCTGTCCACGGTATTTCATTCCGAGCGCGGCGTCCGACGCAGATGTCACGTAGAAAGCTTTTTCCGATAAGTCATGCAGTCGACGCGTTTCGATGGCCGTTAATGCGCGAACAAATCCCGCTTTCGCGCGGATCAAGAACGCATTATTCTTCCCCGATCTAATGGGACAAGGTGTACAATTAATGCTTAGTTTACACCTGACGAGTGCTCGGCCGAGTGAGCCTGAACGCATATTCTAGTACTCGGCCGAGTAATTCGGCGGGAAAGATTTTCACTCGTCAGGTATGAACCTACCTTATTGCTTAGTTTACACGAGTGAGGCCACTGGGCCGAGCAGTCGCCCAGTCTGAACGCATATTCTAGTACTCGGCCGAGTAATCCGGCGGGGAAGATTTCCACTCGGCCGAGTACCGGATCGATGACTCGGCCAAGCTACTCGTCAGGTGTAAACCTGAAGAAAGAACAAATTCGGAAGATAAACCGGAAGAAGAAATTCCAGCTAATTCTTCGGAATAATCGCGAGGAACGTTGGAAAACTTGAACAGATCTAATCAAAATCTTTTCTGATTGTACGAATTCAAACTTCAACATCCTTGGAACTTCTGCAGCAGAGATGTCTACCTGACATTACAGCTCAAGCGCGAAGAGTCGATATCTAAACTACATACAAATTATTACCAGGCTGTTGGCTGCGCAACACACTCAATGTCTACTCAATAAACCAGTAAACTCTACCTTTTGCACGACAGACACGCCACGATAGCTACTCGCAGGAGGACTCGACGCCAGTATTGTTTATCTCTGGCTTTTTCCACCACGATGCGTTCGACTTCAACGCAAATCGAGGCGCCGTGAAATGTCGCCAATCACAAGGAATCGCCATCTCGGCTCCAGTTTCGTTTCGAAATTCAACAAAGGTGCGAGCACGCGGCGCTCAAAGCCGCGCGCGCATTTAGACTGCCTAATACTTAGCGGTGAGAGCGCGCGAGGTACGCGAGTAGACATGACTCGGCAAGGAGACCGTTGCTCGCGCATTCTCGCGCCGTCAACGTCTTCGGGCACGGTCTCCATGGAGCGTGTAAGCGCCGCGCGTCGTTTCAACGAGGGACGGTGCGGGCAACGTGAAATGGGTCGCCGCGACCCATTTTTACCACGGCCAGGCAGAAATTCCCGTCGACGCGAAGACAAACGGCCACTTCGACGCGGCGGCTGGGTTCCTCAGGTATTCGCTGCTTGACGTATAGCGCGTGCACGCGGTGCAATGGTGATGCATTGCGGTGCAACGCGTCGCCCTACTCGGTTTACAGCGTCTCGCGGGCCGATATCCCGCACGGTGTTCCCGTTGCTTCCCGTTGTAACGACGATTTATCGCCGCCGGCGACAACTCCTCGCGGGGGTTGAACGACGCTTCGACGGGGAGCGTGTGCAGTTGGTGTTTCAGAGGCAGAGTCAGCGAGCTTTCGGGGGCAGTCCATTCTCTGAGGGTGGGCGAATGTGTGTCAAAGAATCAGTTGCTCGGGTTGATGTGGGTGAAAGGAGTGTGGTGATGTGAAAGTAGTAGGGTGCGGAGTAGTTGAACGTTGGAAGTGAGGGTTGCATTCTTTGTAGCCTTTCGACAATAGCGCATTATCAACCTGACTGCACTGATGCGGATTACCTACACTTTCTTCTACCTCGATGGAAATATTAGCTGTCTGTAGCGATTTTTATTCAGTGATTTGATTTTGTTTTCGTGTACTAAACAAGCAATACGTCAAACTTTTTGAATGTCCGTGCAGCTATATATTTAGAGATCATGGAGATCGAGCTCGGCCCCTCCAGCTATATTTCACGAAAAGTGTTGCTTAGGAGCTGCCTGACAATATGAAGAAATAGTGGAGGGCCGCTATGAATAAACCATGCGCACGGTCGTTAAGGCCGTATCTCCGAAAAATGACGGGAAATCGTTAAAAACTACAAAGTGACAGCAAGCCGTACCTTGTACGCTATTGAATAAAATAACCGTTCTAAAAACATGTTCCATGATTATATTAAATCCTATCCCAGCAATGTCTCAAGAACCTGCAATCCCTCGCTACTCCCTCTTCCCTTTTACCCTACACCGAATGCAACCCCTATTCCAAAATAAATGCTCCGTAAACGCGTATCTATGAAATTAGTTGCTCCCTGTCAGCAGGACGACTGTCGACGGTAATTTAAACTTGCCTCGATAAAAAAAAAAGTCCGGCGGATCGGCGAGGAGAAGTTTTCTAATTAATCGAACGAACTGCTGGATAACCGAGGAGATCCTTGGATGAAAAATTCTGTCGCAACTCCGCTGCTTCCGGCGAAAACCCGAAGATGTTGATCGAGATTGCCATTCGATGGGAGATTACAGGCTATATGGCCAGACAGGGGCGAGGTGGGATCGTTTCTCTTTAAATCGTACGGTCTTCGCGTTAAATCAGCCCCCAACCCCACCCACCTCGGTCGCACCCTTTCGAGAAGCTATCGGGAGCTCGTTAAAAAGAAATTGCCCCGTAATCGATACCGGCCAGATTCGTGGAAGTTCGCGGCCGTTAGAGAGAAGGGTAGGCCACCATAGAAAGCAACGGAAGACCCATATAAATTAAGACGGCTATAGGCGAGCGAGCCAGGAAGGAAACTGAATCATTCGCCCCTTCCTTGGACAAGGAGAAATGAGAATTAGATGAAGAGTGAGGTCGAGAGAAAGGAGAGAGAGTCTATCTGTCGGCGACAGCTGCTTCATCGGGATCTTCGTCGAGCAATTTGATCTATGTAAAGTATCGCGGCGAAAATCATCGCGCACATACCTACTGAAAATTCCTGGAATTATTCACCGTTGCTGCGTTACTTCGTATCGACTGTCGCATTTGTCCGAATACGTGGCACAGAAATTTATAGCAGGGTAACAGGGTATGCTACTTAGTTTCTCAGCATAATAGTTCAGAGAATGAGCTTTGAAATAGGATATCACCGAGGGTACCAGCGAATTCGCGATATCAGAAACTCTCGTCCCCAGGTCCCCGACACTTCATTTCCAAGTGTTCTTCAATTTCCCTCGGCGTCAGCGTGCGCATCATCGAGCATCACTAAGCTCCCAGCGACCTACGCGAGGATAAAGACTTCTCGGCCTGGCTGTGCCGTACTTGGTGCAGAAAGAATCTCATTTCCTCTCCAACACAGACAACACCCGAAAACAGAGCCAACGTACCGCGGCGTCATTTATTTCCTGCTTATTTCCATGCCCATCCCCTTAGCGGGCCCTGACGCTTCTTCGCCGCCCCGCCGTGATACAAGAAACTTACCCTCCGACCTTCCCCGTTTCTCAGGGGAAAGGAGGCCGTTAAAATTCAATCCGGCGTGGTTCGACGAGGCGGAGAACGGCGAACGATCGAGTCTGCCGGAACGGAGACTAGGTAAATAAGGTGTGAACGATGAGTTATCGCCGCGCAAACTTTCCCGCCTCATCCGTTACCTACGTCGAATGAATTCTTCTGGGTGCTAGTTCCCCTGGTGTCCCGACATCGCGTGCCACGATTCCACCCTCCCCCACTTCCGGCCGTGCAGCCGTTAGGCCGTCAGAATGAGAAATGGCGTTCGAGGGGTTGGCGTGCGAGCTACAAGCGGGTAGCTCGTCGGGGCGAGCTTGGCAAACGTAAGCCAGCATGCATGATTCAATGGTCACTGAACCAAGAAGGGAGCGCGGGTCCTGAAGATGACGAGGCAGTCGATACGACGGTGATTCTGTAAACAGGAAGAAGTCGAAGACACGAGCCGCGCATCGAACGAGACTCTCTGTTAATTCTCATACAACGAATGCAGGATCATTTTCATGTTGGATTTGTGATACTTAATATTATTTGTAAAATTCATACAGGAGATACATCTATTTTATGTATCCAATATACATAAATAATTATTTTGATCTATATATACGAAGAAGTCCTGACTGACTGACTCATCACGATTTCTCTGTAACCACTGAACCTATGACCCTGAAATTTGGTAGGTATGTTCCTCTTAGACCCTAGAGTATTAAGCTAGAGTATTTCTGTAGCTAGAGTATTTCTGTATTTCTTTATTACCTATTTATGCGCGACTATGTATATATCTATGTATTTATAATTTTAAATAATTCATTCATTTTATATTCAATTCCTTCGCGAAACCTATGCACCATAGAAATGTTACTACGGGACATACTGACCCTGCATTCGTCTCACGCGTCCACCATTCGTCTTCCGACGATTTATCAAATCGAAACTTTCTTCTGGTTACCACTGCAGCTTTAATTGCATAAAATTAAAAACACTACTGAAAACTACCAGTCTCGAATGTCGCCAGCTGTCGTCACTGCCGAGAATAATTTGGAAACAGCGACTCGAACAGCTGAGCTGAAATTAACTACGCTTCGTCGAAGGGGACACGGTCAATATTATTCTTAATCGTTCATCTACCCACTTGATTGCAGTCGACGAAAACCAAGCTCCACCTTGCACTGCTATTCAACTCCCGCGAAGAAACTAAGTACATTCGGCGGTTTGTTTGCCGTAAGATAATTAGCTTGAAACTTCCACGTCGCAGATTGAAAATTCATCCAGACACGTTGCGATCGTTTCCGTAGTCAACGAGGGGTGGAAGGCGCTCGTTCCTCGAGGGTTAATACGCCCAAATCAAATTTAATTATCGAAATGGCGCACTTCCATTCTCAAATCTGTTCTTGCCAATTTCCATCTCGCGACTCGACTTGATTAAAGTCGGCGCGTTCCACGGTCACATTGTTCCACGATTGACGATTCCACCGTGCAAAGTTACAGGCGTGTGGGGCCGGGGATATACCGAGGCGGGCGCCATCATCGATACGCCTGCACCTTGACGAGGAATCAGTTTCTCGATAAAAAACGCCCGTCGACGGTACAGCTTCCAGGGCATTTCCCTCTTAATTCTACGCTGGCCTCGACCGAGCAGCGTTTTCCAACGCGCCGCGCCGGTGAAAAAAGGTGGAACCCAAGTCAGAGGCCGATAACCTGTAAGCTTGTCGGCGCGTAAAATTGAGGGAAAGACACTCGATATTAATCTCGTTTCGATTTCCTGGCGAACGAGCGATTTTGAAAGACAGATTGAGTACAGAACTCACACTTTTAATTCACAATTTTAATTTCAAATCCTTAGCTTATTGCGATTACTTCAATAATTTTGAACTCGCAAATTTGATCAACGCATTGTTTCCGAGTCCTCGAACTCCAATTTAAGCTCGCATATCTCAAAACAAACACAGCCACCTTAATCTGATTCTTCATCCAAATTCAATGCACGGAGCAATCATCCCCCGTACTCCCGACGTAATTGCATTCCACGAAAGCCGAAGTAGATTCCAGCTGTGCATTTTCTTCCATAAACACGATCACACGTGTCCGTATATCGCTCCTATCCCCCGAAGAACAGCACTGCGCCTGGCTGCTTACCGACCCGGGATTCTAAGTAAATCTCACCCCCGGCGGGGAACGACTTCCAGTGAGACGGCTCGCCCGCGCGGCGAAATTGCTCGCCGTGAGAGGACTTTCGGGCTGTCCCGCGACTATACCGCCGAAAGATGGGGAGACTAATACAAATAAAGAAGGGGTTGCGCCGAGAGAGGTTGTCGGGACCCCCTGACGGATTCGCCGTTCCGTTTAATCGCCCCCCTTTGTTTTGTCGCCGGCAGAGTAGACGACGACTCCCCTCGGCGGCGAGGAAGCTGCGACGGAGCAAAGGGGGTTGGAGCGGAACGGGAGACAGGGAGACAGTTATATTGCCAGGAGAACTCGGTCAGGTGAAACTGTATGGAGAGTAAACCGTGGCGGAGTAATGAAAACTCACCAAAGCCATCGAAATCTCGTTTTTCCGCGGGTCCTTTTCATTCACGATCCTCCCTCTGCTCCCGCCGAGGAAACGAACGAATGCCACCATCTTGAAATCGAAACCGGCGGGCTGACGCGTTCCTACGTACGCCGAGGTCGAGTTTTTTTTGTTATTGCATCGTCGAAGGGGCCGACGTTTCGCCCATTTGCATGTTATGAATAATTATGAAGCCCCGAGTGGCGCGGGCCGGCGCGGCGGGTCTCTTCTAAATCTTTTTTATGGAAATCGCGACTTAGATATAAAGGATATTCGAGCGTGAAAGAATCCCAAGCACCTCTGGTACACTGGTACGAGCAGCGTGTTACGCGCATGGAAAAAAAAAATGGCACAGGAGAAAAGGGGAAAAGGTCGAAGACCGCGAGCAACGATAAAATGGAAGATTAATCGACCTCATCGTCACGCTCGAGTTAACGAGTTTATTCCGAGGCACTTCCTTTGCATCTCGCGCGCCGAACGTCGTCGCGAGTTATTCGAAGCTGCGTAATTCAATATTCGACGGGATTACTCACGAAAACGTTGGTGACATCTGATTCGCGTATCGCGTTAGCCAAAGTAGCCCTCTCGATAGTTTGTTCGCCTTTATAATTTGACGGGGAGCAGACATCGCGGCTCCTCCATCATGTGTGTTTGATCAAAGTTTCGTTTGTCGAGCATGAGGAAGTCGGTTGAAGTGGTGCGAAGCGATAATATTTATCGAGCCTACGAAAACATGGGGGCTGGTCGCTTTTAAGTGGGCAAACAGAGTGATTTTCCTACCACTTTAACGAGGCGAATCCCTGGGATGGGGCATACGTTAACAAAATGCCATGCATCCCCTATTTCCACGCTGTTTTCGCGAATATTGAACGAGTTGCTAAGTATCCACGATATTTAGTTCGGGATTGTTACTCTAATTTCTTATTTTGCTAGTTTGGCGTTTTCCGTGTAACCTCCGTGCAACTATTTCAAAATCATCTGTCTTCCTCATAATTTTACTTTCAAATTATTATCGAGTAGGATAATATCACTTCACCCATAGCCGTTGGCTGTACTTTGATAAGAACGCGAATCAGTCTTCCTTCAGAATACATGCTTAAACATTTCCACAGTGGTTCAAAGGTTAATCGCGACTCCCCTATCGGCATTTTACTCCTTCGCCCCGCAGCTCTGGATGCCGATAAGCCACAATATTAGTGAGTCTTCCTCTTCGATACTTTCCTTGGGTTTGGCAAAAAGATATATTGCCAAAGTTTGCGAGGGGCCGAGAGAACGTTCAACTCTCCCAGGTTCGCCCGTGCTCAGGGAATCTCAGCATGCGTCCACGTCGCTCCGTACAGATACCTACATGCACACACGGGCGTAAATACTTTTGCTGTCTTCGATGCCACTTTTATTACCGCTGGGAGGAATTACCAAGAAACCTATCGCGGGATCGTAAAATCCCGCGAACAACCGTCATTTGCGACTTGGTGGGATCGCGCGACCGATACCACAATCGAAATCTAGAGTGCCTGCAGCTTCGGCCGCGTGTTTTCCTCCCTCGATCTTGCGAGCGATTTCGCGCTGCGATACGACTGCTTCTCCTGGACGCGGAGACTGCACATTTGCTGAAGCTTTTATGGTAAACGTGGGCGATCCATCGTTTCGCAGTTGCTTACTAAAATAAGGATCGTTAGCACACGCGGGGGATAGATTGTGGAATATCGCTCCCAGTGGAGTAATGAAGATAGACGACTGAACTTTGAACGCGAGCAGCTATGTGACTGCCGGAAGCACAGGAGGAACGATTTCTGATCACCAATTACTTTTAAATCTACCCAATGGAAGATTCCAGAGCGAAGCAACCAGGCTTCCGTTTCGTCCACGATTTCCAGAGACTGTCCCCCCGATTGTACCTCGCCTACCATGTTTCGCGCAGAATGGGCTGAGAATAAAAGTTCGGGAGCAGAAAATCCAATTTGTTGGTCACCTTTTGCGGCCGAAGGAAGCACGGATGCGCATTTCTCAAAGAAAAAACTTCACCGAGCAATGCCTTCATTTCGGTCGGCCGATGAGCGTAATTGACGTTGGAAAACGGAAAGATCGGAGGGAAAAAAGGAGGGTATCCCGGGCTGGATACTCATTGGGAGAGTTCCCTTTGATCAATCAGACCGCCGTTTCACGAACGTGACGTAACATCTGCGGTGGACCGTAGCTACCACTGGCCATTGCTCGTTTCGAAGTTCACGGCGTCGAAGTTGCCTGGATACGTTTGAAGTCTTTGCCTTCGGCTTCTTATCATGCCCGCCGCATACCTATCTCGGTTTGAACGAGCAGAACCGAACGCCTCTGCTGGCTTCGAAACATTTCAATTACTTATGCCGCGCTCGAACCCCTCCCAGCGTCTTCCTTCCGTTTCTCTCCATTAGCGACCGACATCCTGCCCCCTCTTTGCCGCCGCTGTACCGTGAAATCTCGGCGTTGATTTTGTTTTCCCCTTTACCCCACTGGCGCCGGCGAATTATTGAAAAATCATCCGGGAAACCGCTCTATCCGCCCGGGACGCGCTCCTTCACAGGCGAATGTTGAATATTAAATGAGCGTGCGAGCGGGTATCGCCAGTGGGATGATTACGTCCCTTCAAATCAACGTTACGAATGCGTCGATAGATTAAGTTCGTGTCTCCCCGCGCATTCGTGTGCTGTATTGCGATGTGGATAGAAACGAGACTTAGGGTGCAGTCGTTTCGCAATTTTCCCTTGGGCTTTGCGATTTAATTTCATAGTGTAGTTCGATGCTTTGCATTATAAACTACAAGTATTTCCCTATTTTGCTGCTTATCAAGTAAGTTGGCCGATTTGCGGGCTGACAGTAATGCCTGCTAATCCCAAAAACGTCACAATTTATATCATAGCGATGCCTCTATAGAAGATCCTTGTGAATATATCCACTTGCAACTGCCCGTCATCGTCTATTTTAGTGGAGTCTGCCAGGTGCAGTAGGCCTGGGCTCGCGTCGCGGCAGACACAGCGTTGACAGATAAGCGCTGCGAGACACAGCGTTGCCAGAGAAGCGCTGCGAGACACAGCGTTGCCAGAGAAGCGCTTCGAGACACAGCGTTGCCAGAGAAGCGCTGCGAGACACAGCGTTGCCAGAGAAGCGCTGCGAGACACAGCGTTGCTGGAGAATTACGCGGCCGACGCAGTCTGTGTCGAGCCGAGTAGCGAGACACGTTATGTGTATACCTCTATTGTAACGAACTCAAGAATATATATATATATATATTTCACTATTACCCCACCAGAGGTATAATACAAATGAGACACACAGCGTCGCGCGTAAGAAGCTCCGTTCAGCCGCATTGTAAACCCTTTTCGTCGCTCGTGAGCAATCGACTTCGAGCTGCTCCCATAGGACCCATTTTCGGAATGAATTCTCGCCCGGCAGCGTTGCTTGTTGTCGCTTGCGCTTTGCGGGACGCTGCTATCGGTTTACGGTAAAACCCAGCTTCACCGCAAGCCACTCGTCAGGGGCGCTCGTGTCTCGACTACGGTCTGACCAGGGTGCTCCGATTTGATGAACGACGCTGCCGATGCGACGGCAGCAATTGCTCCCCCCCGAATGCACGCCGCTGCAGGACTTTCGATTGTCTATTCACCTTGAAACCGCAAACCATTCCGGAGAATTACCGTTTGCACGCGATGAGAGGGCGTGCTCTGCTGTCGCGCGAAGAGCAACCGCGAATTCGTGTGTCGACACCATAGTCAACTGACATGGCCGCGCGCTCCCGCGGGAGGACTCGATTTTCGTCCATCATACGCTCCCGCCTTCGCCTGCGCCTCCGTGGGAGAAATAAAGAATTCTATTTCCCTGTCGCTGGTTACCGCTTTCCATGGAAACGTCATGTATTTTCAATTCACCGCGTTACGCCTGCGGCTGACGAATTTATATTTCGCAGAGAGGAGGACGGTTTGAATAACTATTTCTGTGCAATGCATTTCGAGGGGACGTTAAAATATTTCAGGCCGACTGGATTTCGCGGATGCATAAATGATTATGAGCGCGACAACATTCCGTTTTATAACATTCTCTAATTACGTTTCGCGCAATCATCTTAGTTCTGTAAAATGATTATAAATTCAATTCCCTTAACTCGTTAACTACCAACTTATTATACAAATATCGGGATATAATATGTACAAGAACCGAGGAAATACATGAAGCCTCGAATTTTTGTAACAACCTTCCCACAAAATATAACACGGCCTGAAGAATTATGCGCCTCGCTCCTGAGGAGGAGACTACCGGCCAAGTCGACCGTGCCGTCCGAAACACGCTATCCTGAAACGGGAGAACCAAGCATCGAGATCGCCAGAGGGCTAGGAGGCCTTCGGTCAAGGGTCGGCTCGAGGAACGTCGGAATTTGAATAGAGGGAGACGCGCATAAACAATTTCCTCACAATGCATCCGATATTAGCAACACTGGCGCGGGATACACGGGGAGCAATGAATTTTAAGGCGGAACGGATACGGTCGCGCGACACCGGCCAGAAAATCTAACAGAATTTATTCAAATCCCTATCGTTCTGCCCTTCGTGCCACAGGGCAGCCGCAATAAGTCACTGTCGCGGTTCGCCCTTATGAATAATGCAGGACGCGCACGGCAGAGAAACTTATTTTCGCGGGGATACGGACAAGATAGCGGGCGGAGGCGAGCGTAGGTGTGTTCCCTTAAGTAGGGGCCAGACTCGTATCGGCGGCGGAATAGAAGGGAAGCTGAAGACTCGGACCTCGTTCGCGCCGCGTGAAACGCAGTTGACACACTTTCCGCCGCGATCGATATGTCACCCACACCATGGACGCGTAAGAAGATCATTGTGGCTAGGGATGCTGACGACAGAGCGACGTTTAATTCGCGATGGTGTATTCTCTAAGCGAGTATCGATCCGTATGGCACGTTGTTGCGCAACCCTGATCGATGCAGCGGCAATGTCGATCATCGTAGCCCCGAATTTTGGGGAAGGCGCGTGCTAAATACTTGTCGATAGAGTAGACCGGCGCGGTAGTAACAGGGGGGTGATTGTAACACGTTAAATATGTCAAAACATATGATAGATATTAACACAAATTTTGGATATATGATGGAGAATGACATTTAGAATACACATATCCATGTCCCAGCAGTATGGATGCATAATAAACATGTCTAGTGAAGAAAATCACTTTTCGATACCCGAAAGTAACTCTTTGCAAGTACGTGGTTTTTCTTTTTTTTTAATATTTAGTTTGGCCATTCATAAAATAATGCTGATCGTTATTAATCACTTTACGTGTCTCGTTAATACAAATTTATAATTTAAGATCAGAAGCCTGGTCGGGGGCGGTTGTAACATCGGCAGTCGGGGTCGGTTGACTTAAAAAAATCTTCGACAGAACCGAATAGTGACAAAGAAGATGAATAAGATTGTCTTATAATTAAAATCAATAAATATTTTAATTTTGTAAAGCTAAATTTGTGCAACTATCGACTCCATGCAGTGTTACAACCGACCCGGGGTCAGGGACGGTTGTAACACTTTCTTCGCTTTTCATTTTTTATTAATAACCTGGATATTATTTGACATACAGCGAAACTGTTGTGTCCCAATAATGTTAGATAAATAAGTAACATTTTCATATAAGAACTTTTATTCTAACTGTGATAGTTCTTGCATAATAGTATTCTAATACTATACTCGAAAAGACATAATCTAGAATCTAGAGTGATCGGATGTTACAGGCTTATTATCTCTGACCATGAAGCGTGGACTACTATGAATTCGTACTTTAAAATATTGACGTTTAATTAAGAACTACGACGTGTCAATGTTCGGCATGTATCTTGAATTGCGCTCGAAACGTATTTCAGGTTACTGATGTGCCCTGACATCGATGAATGATTGTGCGCAGAATTGATCCATTGGGTTTTTTGCAATAAAACGAAGAAAAGTGCAAGCGTGATTCAGTTAAGAGTTATCATGGACGAAGCGTGAAACGTGGTGCGATCGCGCTCGTTAGAATCCGTATTCGTCGAGGCAGTTATGCTGCCTGACGTATGATAGATTGACTGCATTTTGCGAGTGATCTTGATGGATCGTCTCTAGGTGCTACCAGTTTTATGGCCCGATTTCCCACCGCGAGGCGCCGACTAAAATTCTTCGCCCAAGTAATTCGGAGCGAAGATGTTTCGCGGCTTAGAATCCCAGTTTTAAAGTTAATAGCGCTCTTAGGCGGATACGGTTAAGTTAATAGGACTTCTTGGAACTTTCCCGCGTGAATAATAGATAAAGTCAAATTTACGGGGGCATAGTCTCTCACGCTGGCGTGCAGATGACAGGAATGTGCGTCATTTAAACGGTTGAGAAACGTCTGCGCGTTTCCTCTGACACGTATTTAAAGCTTTCGCGTATTCGTTAAGAATGCGAAATTCGTAATTCCTAACGGGACGAGGGTTTCGTGTAATAAGTTGTTAAATTCTCTGAAAATAGTTGAGGAAACATAGAAAGAAACTTGACGAAAACTCTTTATGATATTACGGCTAAACTAAGCGTGGGGCTTTGCAGAAAATAAAACACCCTGTAAGCGTGAGTTCAAACGAATATAGTACCTACATCATTTGTTCACTTCTAAGAACGGAGTTCCTTATGATGGACGTTTGAGCTTTAAACTGTGCTTAATTATATACAGTCCAAATTCAAAGACTTTTCCGTTTATAAAATTGCTCTAATAACTTCTAGACATCGCGTTCAGAAGCCGAATTCTTTGAACGATGCTTGACCGTCATATTTTGCGTTTCATCCTGTACTCCATACATGATATACGATGAATATTAATATCGACTAAGGTAGCCGCGGGCAAAAATCAAAGTACGAGAAAGAAGCACAGCGTAAGCCACAAGGACCGCCCTCTCCACCGTATGCAGATTCACACTCCAAATACACTGAAGTGGGTCTCGGTACCTCAAAAGAACGAGAGGAGATCGGCGAAAGTCAAAGGTGCCACGACACCCAATCGGCGGCCAAGCGAAATTGAAGCGGACCGGCGGTTCGACGCGGCGAATAGGGTGCAATCGAGACCGAATGGTGATTCGATTAAATTCACGAGAACAGGAACGACGCTCGGATCGCTATCGTTTATCACAGGCGATGGGGGCTCTCGAAGTGGCCAAAGTAATCGGCAATAATGGATCCACCGTGGAGCATAAAGAATCCTCAGGACGATGATGTGGCTCGGCCAGAGGGAAAACAAACAACCCCGTCTTCGGCACCGCTCGACGGGGAAAACTTTATTAACGCGCCGCCGCGTAATAAGATTTAGCTCGGGGCTTACCTTCCGCCGCAAGTGGTCGTGAAATCTTTTTATGCTTAAATAGCCCGCCTCGGAGTTCTCAATTCGCCTCCCCGTTCCTAACCCGATGGTTACTTAATCGCCAATGCGAGCTATTCAGACCTCATTACGCCGGGTCACCGGGCGAATCTTTCCTTACCGCGCCAAACACCCTTCGAATAGGTTTACTGCTTACTTAAGAGGATCGGCAGCAGCGGTAGCAGCGAAGAATTCGCGCGATTAAAGAGTACAGGATTTGCACGGTTTACCTTGCACTCTCGGCGAAGCAAATGTCCTGCTCGCTATGTTGCGCTAATTACAAAGTAGCTTTACGGGATTTAAGGCGACGGTGTTTGAACCTGAGGCATCTTGTATAATAACAGAGTGGGAGCTAGGAACAGCTTCGTGCGCGGGATACTTTGCTGTAGTATACTTGTCTCGTTGAGTTGGTGTACGGACAAGAATTTCCACGTACACAAGTATCAGCAGACCATGCACCGAGCTGAATTTGAATAATGATTGTGAAAGCAAAAGTCACGAGGCTATGCACTACAGCAACGATGAGTCTTTGCCGTACTACGCGAACCATGCGAGTGAGTTATTCGATACGTGACATAATCGAATGAATTAATTCTAAATTAGGTCACGCCGCGTCGCTGTCCATTTCACCGAATCGTTTCCATTTAAGATAGTTGGAGAAAACTCACCGGTATTCGGATCCCTCGTTAAGTTGCCTGACCGTAATGGGGAATTCGCTGGGTCCGTGTGCCTTCAGGAGCTCCTGCAACCGCACCAACCCTTCGTTGTTCTCGTATATGATGGTAAAGCTCTTCCAGCCCCAGGCTTTCACCAAATCAACGTACGCCTGAAACACAGGTAGTCACTCATTTGCCGTGATCGTTGCTAGAATAATGCCTCGCCACTTTACAGGGGATATTTTACTTCGCGTCAGTAATACCAGCTTCCCTTGTACTACTTTGCATACAGGATCATTCAAATTTCAATGGCGTATCTAGACGGTGTACATACAAGAGATGGAAAGTCTTCGAATTTCAGCGTTCCTTGCTGGTCTGGCACTGTGTAGGTTTAAGGATGATGTTTCGTGATGCAACGTATCGGAGTAAAATTAAGAAACTAGGTAACGAATACTGCACAAATTAATCAGAGACCTTATTGTGACTAACAAGTGTTTTTCCACCCTTTCCGCGAAATATCATTCAATATCTTAATTTAAAAGAGTCTAGACAATTTCAAAATCGATTCAATATGGTAACTCACATATGAGTTATTACTAATTCGCTGTATGAAAAAGAAGTGGATTGTTTTTAAAGTTGTCTGAAGCCTCTGTATTTAAACCTTTCCCAGATTCTTTCGCTGAAAATTTGCCGCCCTAGGCTGTAGCCGACTTAGCCTGTACACAAATCCGCCCCTGACCCTCTGCCTCGTCCTCTGACGAACTTAAATAAATCGCGAGAATTAATCTCGATGCCGTGGAACACTCCGAAAGAGGCAGCGCTCTGTTTACAATTTCCCCCTCGAATTCCATTAAAATGTTAGATTGCGAACTGTCCCAACGAAATATATCGGCGACGTTGCCCAGAACTCGAACGCATCTCGTAACTTCTGTAAGCGCCATTATCGCCCCCTGAAATATCGCGGCCGTACGTTCTGCCGTTCGCGTTACTGATATTTTTCGTCACATTTCCGCGCGGTTTTCGTTTTCTCCGTTACCGAGTCGCTGATAACCACGACCGCGGTCATCCATTCCGCTTGGCTCTTTCGCGATCGCTCGAGGACGGAGCCAGGCGGTTCCGTTCGCCAACGTCCCTCATCAATCCGCTTAACTGGTAGCGGGGTTAAGTTTCGTCAGCCAGCAGACGAACATTTCGCCGACCCCCGTCGAAGGAGAGCAACAAATTGAAACAGCGAATCGCTGCTATCCGCGAAGCAGTGCGGCTGAAATTCGAAACTTGCCAGCGAGTTGCCAAGGGCACGGGCGTGCCGCGCCGCGGGTATAGCTTCCCCACGGGCCAGGCTTTTACGTGGAAAACGACTATTACGGCCGCCCGCTCTCCAATGGCCGAATCGACCCGAGGAGCAACTTCGCGGCTGAGTTTTCACGAGGATCCGCCTTGGCAGTAACTCGCATTTCGAAGCCGCTTTCCCGATAATCCGAACTTCCTAAAAGCGCCGCTGTATATTTTCCGGCGAGTAACTTTCGCCATACTCCACCCTCCACCCCGTTCCCACTGCCGCCACTGCCACGCTTCCCGCCTCTTGCCCTTTTCCGCCCCCCTCCGCCGAGGTTATGCTTTCCAGGTTTTATAGCAGCGCGGGAGCTCATTTTCCGATTCCACTGCAGCGTCTTAAACGGGCGAAACACCGCGGCCGAGCAATGTAAACCGCTGTTCGTCGGCGGTATCTCGAGGTAAGGGCAGTTTATTAACATATCGATTGCTGGCTCTTCGCTTAAGGCTGTATCAATCTTTTCCCACGTTCTCCACTTTGCTTGGCGGTGAAATAGGCTTCCCGGGCTATCTCGCTGATCGTGGAAGGGTTTCTAAAGTGTGGACGATTTTTTTTAAGTTCGAGGATGTTCTTTGGGCTTCGGGGGATTCTGGTGTCTCTTAGGGGTGACCACTGTAATGGTCTACAAAGTAAGGGTATTTCCGGGAATTTTTTTCAACTAAACAATGCAAGTAAATCAATGTATTGGTTAGTAGATATAGTTTGTATGTACATATTGATGAGTAAGAAGTTTTTTTTTCAATTAAATTTAATTTTCGGAATCGGAGTTTTAATATCGGATAAGTAATCCAATCTAATTATGTGTACGTTGTCCAGTTCTGATCAAAGCGATGCGCAATGAATTGGGTGTTCGACGAAGGAAAACCGACGAAGTAGAAGCGGTTTTCCAAATGAAATGAGAGTTTGCACTTACCTCGTTGAAGGTATTGAATTTTTAGTCGATCGAGTGAACGTGTACCTGTAATATATGCCAATAATTCTCACGCGCTATTAATTAAATTGCTATTATAGTTGATTTGGGATGCGATATTCATAAAGCAAATTTACGTAATGATAGTACAGCTCGAGGCAGGTATAATTCCGGAAATAGAACGGAAATTCGACTATTCTACGTTCCCGCAGAAAAGTGCCCATCAATTAACGCGTGGCAAGCCGGACACATAATAAATTGCACCACGTAATGAACGAAACTTCGCGCAGTTGAATTATCATCGTTTCGAGACCAATAACTGGGCATTGGATTAATGTGGTACTGCCTAAATTATATCATAATCGCCCAGACTAACATTTATTGAATTAACGGGAAACGGATATGGGTATCAGTGCCTGTTATCAGGCAGTTATGCTGGCCAAGCTACTGTGAACCGAAGTTAACAATATTCGAAATAGGTTGAAAGATTCAACACTGCGAATTTCACCATTGACTTTCGTACGCATCTCTGTAGAACAATTTCTACTTATTTCATCGGATACCGTGGCCTCTAAACCCCCGGATACCTATTCCGATACCCCTGCATACCGATAACCAACCCCCCGACTCGTTTAACCACTCAGATTACCGATTCAAGAAAGCCGCAACCTCTTTCCAACCGCTTCTTCGATAACCACCCTAGACCCAACATTCCCGGAACTTCGCAATTTACAAGCGCCAACAACGAGCTCCATCACGTGGCATCTTGCAGCCGCCGCGCATCGAATTTTCACGCAACGCCGCGAAGCGAACGGGCAACCGGGGCTCGTAAAACCGTTTCGCGTCAACCGAGACGCTTACCCGCGTTTTCCCCGCGAGTTCACGGGGATTAATATCGGATACAGCATGGAAATCGTGCATGGCCGCGGCGCACAGTGGCGATACGGAATGACAAACGCGACCATGCACCCTTCATATGCAAATACGCGCGCCAACGGGTCCGCGGCGTGTAGTGAATCTCGTCTAGCTCGGCGTGGGGAGGAAAAAAGGGAGCAACGATTCGAGGGAGAGGGAGGAAATAAATCTGCGAACATCGCGATTGTTCGAGGGCGGGAATACCGTACCTCGTCTCCTATAATCGTAGAAAATACGTTGTAAATCTGGCCGTGACAACAACTATTCCCGGCATTTCTGCCCGCGCGCTTCGCAGTCGCTCGCCCGCGATACGCGCGAATCGCGAAACGTTCCTGCGGGCGCAGATCCACGCGTTTCCCTCTCGCGACGCTGGTTTCCGCTTTGGTAACTTGATAGACCAACACGTTTCACGTACACCCCGATGCTTTAAACAACATCGTTCGGGATAGATTACACGATGGATGCTCGGAATTATTTGAACAGGGTTAATTAACGATACCGTGTATCCATTCGCTAGTGCACTTCAGCTTGCAACAGGGATTACTTTTTTTTCAGATGGTTTATCAAGCCTGGACGATTCTGATCTTTTAATAGAATCTAGAGTGAGTTCCATGGTTTGCGGGATCGCTAATTTCGGCTCGACGATTTTCGGTGATAGGGGTTGCTAGAGGGTATAACTATCCCGAATTTCCTTATAAGCTGGAAAAATTTGAGAATGCTGTGTTAAAAAGTAATTGGATATTTCCAGGTTAAAGGTCGACTTTTGATAGACGCTTCCAGAGTTTAAATAGATCTGATTTGATAACTCTGCAATACTCTTGTAACACCAAACGGGTGTTTAAATTCCTTTCGAAGATCCCAATAATATTGTGAAAGAATAATACAAGTGGAATGGATGGAGCTCCAATACCATTTAAAGATCGGAACAATACCGTATCAGTGTGCGCCCTTTAATTGCGTAATTCCTTTCGTCGCGATGAAATGCCCCTCCCGTGGATTTATTCCACCTTAAAACGGGTTTCGTTGTTACGGCTAACCATGTATTTCAGCGCGATTGTAACCGTGCCAAGCTCTGGAAGATTAGCGGTTAGCACGGCAACGATCCGCGCCCGAATGCCGTCTCAATTTTCAAAATCGATAGTCTCTTAACCTGGAATCGTTCTCACAACGATAATTTACGGCCGGAATTAAACGGAATGCCAGCCAGTGCACGGAAAGTAGGGGGCAGATTATTTTTGAAAGGACGGCCGAAGAGGAAATACGGAAACGGGGTGAGAATGGGTGTTACAGGGATTACCGAGATTGCGCGGCGAAAGGATTATTCAAATTACCCGAAGAAATATTCAGAACGAAAGATTTGCTACTCGACGACAACTCTGATTTATGCACCAACCAGGTAAGTTCACTTTTGCATGCACTTCTGACGTGCGAAAGGAATTTCCAACTTGCCTCGAGGATCGTAACTGTCTTTTATTACGAAGACAGGATCAATTAATTTCTGACGAATCTATGAACTCTTTGATTTTATGATTCCTTTGAGTAGGGACTCTTAATGTTTAAACGGAACTGTCAAATGAATGGTGAATGGCGTTGAAATCTTTAGAAATCGTTGAAATATGTAAATGAACTTTTATACAAATTTTTATACAAATATAAATTTGCCTATTGTCACGAAGCGAAACGTGTCCCCTTGGTGCAAACCAATTCCAGGCGCGTCGACCTGGAAAGCAAAAGTCCCCTGTTCTCGAGTTCCGCGATACGATCGGTGGGTAATTTGTGAAATAGAGGGTCGAAACGCGGAACCGCACGGACATTACGTATTCTCTGGCTGCCTCGTGGGCAAGAGACCCGTGGACTTCACGGACGATGTAAATTGCGTGGAAATATTTCCGTGCCGCGGCAGGTATCTTTATCACGGTATCGGTGAAATTCAAGTCCATGGCCGTGGCGAGGGAGGAACGAAATTTATCATCGCTATTACGTTACCATTTCAAGCACGTTTGTGTCCGAGCATCATATACTCTCTGAGTACTGTGCCTGGGTATCTTCTCGGATACAGGGCGTCTCAAAATTTCAGGGCAAGCCGAGATCTGCAAATTCCTTACATAAAAAGAAGCTCAAAAGTCCCCTTACCATTTTTCAGTCTCAACAATAACAATTTGTTTAACTTCCTTGTGTAACAAAATTCAGTTGCAATTCACCATCGCATCGCTCAAACCGTTGTTCAAACTTTAATCGCTTATGTACACTCGAAATTAAAGCCTCAGTTTGCAAAAAAAAAAAGGCAACGGCTTTTCAATTTCTGTTGGCACATAAAATTTACACAGACTGTTCCATAAATCTGAAACATCTAGTACGTGCGTCAGCGGTTCTCGCGAAAATGCATACACTTTTATCTTTCACCGCGGAGCAGCATGACTTTCCATAATGAAAATACCGTCGATCTGCCGCAACCGTGAAACATTAACGGATTCTCACTGGGGAGTGGTGAATGCATGTTGAATAATACGAAAGAAGTCCGAAATTTATGAAAAAGCACGACGCCCGAGTATATACGTGCATAGACGCTGTATTGAAAAGGATGAAGAATGCACGGAGCACCTTCTACGAAAATAAAGATAAAATGCTAAGAGAATTCTACGTGGTTAATGATAATCCTTCGTTTTCGCGCGCGGCGCGATGAAAGGCGGCACGTCCCAATGCCGGAGCAAAAAAGTCGCGTTTCATTTGAGCCGAGTTAGTTTTTGGATTTCCGTTCATGTGACAATTTCTTTAACCAATCCCACTGAGTACTGTAGTCTTCTGAATTCTTGATTACTTTTCCTTGGCTCCATTTCAATCGTATTGAGAGATTCAGGAGAAAAATGACTCGGGTAGGGAATTTTATTCAACCCGGCAATTAAAGAAGTTGTAGAAGAGCAAGCGGTCCCGACTGCTCGAGTTATATTAAATTTGATCGTGTTTTCAGTGGGAAATATGAGACGGGAGCGCAACGGGGTGTAATTTCATTTTATTCGGCGCAAGTTTTCACGTGAATCGCCATGGAGAATTGAAATTATCGGACGCGTTCGATTCCACTGTTTTAGTTCTCGACTTACGAACTCAGTTTAAATCCACCACGATGAAACGCGAAAATGTTCGGCGGGAAAGTGTGTCAACTCGTTAAAAAGGATTGAAAAAGATTTCTCATTACACGAGAGCTTTTATACACTCCCCCCCCCCTTGCTCTTTTCCCGGGCTGGTAAAGTACGTTTTGTCTTAAAAATACAAACTGGAAATTTGTTGAGAAGCCAGGTGAGAGCTTCCTTTCGACGAATTAACCTATTTTTTTTCCTTCAAATTTCAGGTCAACAACTGCAACTTTCGGATTATCCCTCCACGCGATTTTCTGCAACGCACTCGAGTCCTTTGTAAACTTTTTTCCCCCAACAGTTTACCGTGTTCTGGTTGGGACAATTTGAAATTAACTTTCTTAACGTCGTAACGTGTGTTTCCACAACGGCGCCAGCTTATTTAGCTGTCAAGGAAGAAAGCAAACGCAGTGAACGGTGCGGTAGGAGCACGGTTTTAAAAATCGTCGCGCGTGAACGAGCACTGCGGGCATTTTGCAAACGTCTCCACTGTCGTGTGAACCAGCCAGGTGCTCTTCGGTCCAAACATTATTGATTTTTTCCCGTAAATGTCTCAAGAGCTCGGTTAAAAACGATTTCTTGGCCGCTCGTTGTCCCGGCGTTCTTTTCAACACGGACCCGCTAACTCTAGCTGCATTACGCTCGTGCATAAAACGTACGTAACGGTGCACGGTGCATCATCGTGTCTCGCTGCTAACGAACCCCTTGGCAACGTGCTCGTGATGAGGGGTCACAAAAAGAAAGCGCTCGTTTGCTCGCAGCTCGTACGATTCTCCTTGTCTGCACGCGCCGGTCCGTATTCGCGACCCTTTTATTTGTCTCATAATTTTCAACGCACGCGGGTTATCGTTGCGTCTTGAATACCAGCTGTTATCCCGCTGGCAGAGAATTCGGCAAAGTAACGCCGATCCAGGCCCATGAATCCGCCAGTCCACTGCCTGTCTGCCTAACGGTTGACAACCTTGTGGGCTTGTCCGAGAGGGAAGTCCGCGAAATATGGTCCGTGCGTCGTGGAAACGAAATTTTTTCATCGCGCTAACGTTTAAACATTAGTTTAGTTAGATCGTGATCTAAAGGAGCGCCTTTTAGATGGAGCTTCCTTAAAATGTGGAAGGCGATGAGTGCAGGATCACGGAAAAAAGGGAAGCCTCGGACGCGGGGACTCGAACCCGCGATATCCAGATTCCTTGTGCGCTGGCCAGCCGCCTTAAGGGGACTAGGCACTCGAAAAATCGATTTTTCTTATTGCAAAATTGTAGATTTTGCAGCTAAAAACGTGAAGCGGCAGCCTATAGCGTCGCCTTTGCCCAGAAACTTTAAATGCGTTTTTCTCGAATATTTCTTTCTCTTCATTTTGTCCTGATTACGAGCGAATTGAGGTTCAAATCGACTTGAAAAAAATTACAGGATGTGTAGAACATGTGTCATTTCGGCGCAAACCTCTGATATGGTCTGTAAAAATTCGAGACTTTCATAGAAAAAATTAAGAAGCCACTGGATGTCGGTAGCACACCAGCATTGTTTACTCGGCCGAGTACTAGAATATGCGTTCAGACTGTGCTCGGACCAGTGGGCTCACTCAGCCGAGCACTCGTCAGGTGTAAACTCAGCGTTAGCCACCTCGGCTACCGCCCACTCCCCCGGTCTTGGTTACTCCGTGGCCTCTCTTATGGCGGGGGTTCCTGATCCCACATGAGTGACAATAAGTGGGGAACGATAGAATTTCCATCAACAGTTTCTCCAGGGAACGAGAAATGCGTGAATCAATATCACTGGCGCCCTGTGGCCACGCGAAACACGTTTTACGAGGTGAAATTATATACGACAGGGTAATGAACGGAACATGATGTAGCTACTCGGGAACCATCTGCTGTCGCGCTAACTTCGCATTAAGATACATGCACTTTCTGTGAAGACGACGACGACGATGTCGACGCTCCTTCGCTCCGTCAAGTGTATTACATTATTCGCCGGGCGACGCACATTCCCGTTCCCGACATCCAGCTTTCATTCAGCACGTAACACCGCCGAACCGGTAGTCTCGAATTCGTCTCCACTGTCGCGCCCCGTCCCGCGACAATTCTGGCTTATGCGGAAACGACGCGTTTAGTCTGACTAAGCGTTCATGAGATTAGTTGTTTGGGTGGCTAATTTGGCTGGATGAATGCAAGGGGGTTCATTGGCTTTACCGACGCCCGCCGGGAGCACGCGCTCGGTTTGCTAAGGCGACGGGGACCGATTAACGATTCAGCGGGTGCGCTTATTTACGCGTAGAATGCGTATCGAATGGAGCGAAGTGCTGCAGGATAGGGGGAAGTTCTGCAGGCGCTCGCGAAGCACGTTTTCTCCACTTATTCCAGCTCTTTCGATATTTTGCCCCTTTGCTTGTTTCACGATCTTTGAATTTTAACGAGACCTGCGCGTGCTTTGCTCTTTCACGTCCACACATAGGTACATGGGTACGTACACGCGTATAACGCTAGGCGAAACGTCGCGGAATGGAAATTTCAATGCATTGCGCGGCTGTGTACCGCGATATCCAAGTCAATCGCTGTACGACCCTTTTCTCTTTCTCTTTTAATGTAGATCTTGTAGATCTGGATTCTCAAGTGAAGTTTATATGGTGAAGTTTAACGTGGCATTAAATTGCTGCTACTACCGTCAAAGCCACTCCGCCAAGATAGATTCCAACTTTGATGGGGTAGTTTTCCAACCAACGTTCACTATGCATCTTTTTATTCGGACTACAGAGTCTCGGATCCATTTAAGGGGTGCTGGACTATTGGATACGTAAAATCGTTTGTTTCTTAGATGCTAAATTACTTTGATACCGCATAATCGTTTATAGTCGTGCTTTTCACAATCCATTGTGGACATTTTTGCGAGTAATTGCAACAAAAAAAAAATCGACAGATGTATAATATTGTCGAAGTTATTACACCAGAGCCAATCATCTGAAAGCAAACTTCTTTAGGGGGACCATTTTATGCACCAAGATCTACAGAGTGGAACTTTGCCGATGAATTTGAACAAAAATTGTGGAAGTTACAGACGAATCAATTTTTTCCCCACAGTTTTACGAGAAAAATCGTCTTTAATCAGTTATAAAATGTTGTACAAACATCCAATGTTGATGCGGGGATTCCACTCTGTAGAGGAAGGAATCCTACACGCCCAGTAAAAATTTCAAGTGAAAATATTCATTGGTTCAAGAGTTATGATGTACACTTTGTCTGAAAATGGTGTTTCGAGAAGTACCGCTCTGCAAGCCTGTTACTCAGTTACGTTCGCTGCTGTAACTTCTACAATTATTTGAATTTCTTCACGAAATTTCGTTTAAAATATTCATAAAGGGTAAGACTTTCAGAATCAGTAAACAAAAAATGTAATCGATTTTTTGAAGTTGAAGTATTCCACTATCCCCTTCACGCACACCCCGTATAATCGAGTTTTCGAAATCGACTTGGCACACCTACAGGGGAAAGTAACCGTGAGCAACGGTGCTTCCAGGAATCGGAGCTTCTCCAGATGAGACCGGTTACATATACCATCGTATACCTACCTACTCTTTCCCGCGGAAGATAATTACGAAATTAAGACTCTCCGCCACGTTTCACCGCGCTCAAAGCGAAATTCGTCGGCTATTGTGTGCTTAAATCAAAGTTTCGCGAGCAAACAAAGTTGCGCGCCCTGGCTGAAGTTGTTAGACAGGGCGGTGGCGAAAGTTCAAGGCCTTTATCGCCTCTTCCCGTGCGGGCACACGTGCTGGAGTTCCCCGAGTCCGACGTTTCCGGAAATAACAAGTTACCGTCATTAGAACTTGTCGATTATAATATCGTCGGTTCCCCGCGGAGCCGGCTAATCATTGTCTGTGCCAGTCAGTTTCGACAAGTCTCTTCTCAAGTTCTTAATAATAACGCTCCCCTCTTTTCACGCAGAAAGGGGAAACTGATATAACGTGGTGCACTGTGTACCATACGCCTCGACCGGACCATAAAGGATACCATTAATTTCTTTTATCTTTATACTCAGGAAGACGGGCAAGGGGCGTAAATTTATATCGCGTTACGCGGCCAATTTATTTTTCAAGAAAAAGGAAATTTCCGTTCGCACCGGCTTTACGGCTCGCGGAGTTTATCGCGTTAATTTAAATTTATTGGGAAAGTGCGGCCGGTGGCTGAACGCCGACAGTTCGGGAGTTATTCGGCGTAAATCAAATCCTTTACGGCCGTCAGATGCAAAAGTCGTATTCTGAAACAATGCCCTACGAGCAATGTCCTTGCCGCTCGGATCTCCCGATGCCCCAGAGAAAAATGCACTTCCCATTCGACGCCAAAGCACTTTTCGCGCCCGTCTCTCTCCCCCCCCCTCTCTCTCTCTCTCTCTCTCGTTCCGACGATCTCGCGACGACGCTGCTCTTCAAGTTTGCCAGATGCATTCGCGATCGTGGTGTATGAAATCGACGGAGAAACGTCCGATTTTAATTCCGCTCCTAACACGATCCCACGCCGCCGTCCCGACGCAGTCGTAAATAATGCATCATCCCTGGAGCTTTGCGAGCAGAGGCTCGTTTCAGGGGAGCCATAACCCTCCTCGTAGAAATTACGTAGCTTGACAATTACGTTCCATAGTTAATGCCTTTGTGGGTACTTAAAAGCACACAGAGACGAGGAAATACGAAACGTTGTTGTCGCGATTGAGTTCTACGCGAAGAGATCGCTGAAAGGGACACTCTTTTCGTGAGCGAAAAAGCTATGTCCTCCAACTAAGAGAATCCAGAATGAATTCTCCCCCAAGGAAATTTTTCTCAAACGTTCTGGCCCTGCCTCTGTGTTCCGCGGAGTTTCGCGAAAATCGTTAGTGGAAATCGGAAATCAAACATTGATGACGAGAAATGAAACCAGTGAAATGGCTACGATCGCGCTTTATCGTGCACAAGGGATTATCCTCCGGCGTCGCTGCTTCAATTCTGTTTTGATTGTAGTCTTCCCTCTATCTCCTCCATTCGCCCCTATTGCGTTCCGGGTGCTTCCTCCAGGAAAACTATACGACATAAACCGCCAGGACCGCTTTATGATAAAGTTATTCACTTTGAAGGAAGTAAAATCGCTTTACGGTATCGCCCGATCTTCCATCGTGCTCGCTACCACGCATGATACATGCCGCTTATATATCCAGACGGTTTCTATTCGCAATATTTTAGTGGTAATAGAATTCAGCCAGCTCGATCCCGTTTATAAAGAGATTCGTCGCGCTCCGCCGATGTCTGCAGGGATTTCTTAGAGCCCGTTAATTAATTCCTGTCGCCGCCTGGCGCTCCGCGTTTACGTCTGACCACTAACCATCCTATTCCACTGCGGCAGTTCTTCTATCGCTCGTTAATTGGAGCTCCTTAAATCGTTTGATCTCCCATGGTATAATTGAATGGCCGACTATCTCACTTTCATAAAAGCGAAAATATCCTGGTTTTATATAAATGATAAAGGTAAATGTAATTGTCAATAGCACGTGCCTTCCGTACTGAAGAATGTGCGAGGAAAGATTTCCTCGAATAAGAAATGGGAGGTTGATGGTGGAATGGATAAAATGATAGATTCCGAGTATCGAATTTTTCTCGAATTTCGCCGTTGAAATGAAACGTAGCTGTTCGACTGAGAAGAAGCTACAATGTCGTCTTAATCTTCTACTCGCGAAAGTGCTGTTTCTTTCAACCGCTTTGTACCGCGAGCCGTTTATTCGCCAAACACGATTACCTGACCGAAGCCAAGTTGCTTCTCGTCTTACTTCCAGCTAATCCTATTTGTTAGGATACGCTTATTTCTGGACGGTGGTATGAAAATAAACGGCGTACGCTCGGGGAACAGTAATTCGACGTGGAAGCGTTTGCTGTTCATTAGTCAGAGAATGGTGTCGTATCGCAACGAGCTGTATCTTCCTTATTTCTCGCCGAGAAACCGCCAGCCATCTCGTCGATACCGTGTGCAACAAACTTCCTGCGTACCACTCACTGTCTAAATTACACCACCGGCAAAAAATATTTCCTGCCCGCCAATATCGCCGGTAACGAATTAAGCGGGGCCTCGAGGGATGTATCGACAACAACAGCCACCATCTCGCGGACCGATCGCAACGAGGCGCAGTCATTCTCGCGGACGCACGAACAACAATTATTGCGTCCGGATCGAACGAACCCACTAGTGGGATAGACGCGAAATGGCTGGCGGGCGGGCGAGCAGCAGCAAATAACCAGGTCTAACAAACATTCCCGAAGGGTAGCCGGGGCAATCGGCTTTCAATCGAGCCGCGACTACGTGGTTCGTGCTCGCCTGCGCGTTCCTTCAATGGCGTTGATTAGTAACTACTTTCGGAAATAAACGAGAGAGCAGCCGTCGGCGTGTAACGCGCGCCGAACGGAGGCAGAAGAAACGGCAACTGTAATAGCTTGAGATGGTTGGGTGGGTGGCCGGCAAGAAAAGGGGTTGAAAGGAGGAAAGGATAGTGGAAGACGCGATGCTCTCCGTCGATGCGCCCCGACTGACCCTCCGCCCAGTACAGAAGTAACTGGATCGACCTGAAAGTGCTTATCGGTGAACCAACGTAACGTCTACACGTGTACGTGAGGGTGCCGCTGGCAGCGTGGGCGTGCACGGGGGGAGAAACCGTAACGAGCAAAGGCTCGACTACGAAACGGTACAAATTGAATTTCAACGCCAATGTACCGGCTGATTCGAGTGATCGCGAGCCACTGGGATATCCGGGGAGGCGAGGAGACGGCCCATTATCGGTCAAACGGAGGATCGTTAAATCATTGGCACGGGGGCAACAGCAATTCCAAGTCTCGTGGTTCATTAGAGCCGCGCGGATACATCGCGCGATCTACGCAGCGGCAATCCGCTGTCAGCAGGGTCACGCGACAATCAGATTATCGTTAATGACCAGGTGTAAGAAGATTTTCTACTTACACCGGCGCCCGGCTAATTCGCCGCCGCTTTTCTTTTCGCTTGCGAAAGGCTGGAAATTTAATTAAGGGGTCTAGAGCCCCCCAAAATAGGTGATCTTTAGGAATTAATTAAAGGAAAACTACTATATATAATTAAATGGGACTTTTTGCATTGCATTAAGGATGTCTTAAGTTATAGAAATATATTTTTTGTTTTATAACTAATCATTGCAGACGGCGCTGGGGAGTCGTTAAAGTCAAGGCGTCAAAATGTCCACTTTACGTTCATTTACGTTAATTTTGGGATTCCCTTTCGTTCGAAGAATACGAATGTTAGTTCTGCGTGACATCTTCCTCTCGATTCTTCTGTTATATATATAGAAGAATCGAGAGGAAGATGTCACGCATATATATATATATTCTTAACTACTTCGAGATTAGCGCGCACTGTAACAGATGAAATACAAAAAAGTGCCCGAGGGACAGGTCTGAATAAAGGAACGGGGACGTTACTGCAATCTAAAGCGAAGATCAGATTGAGCTGATGCAGCCAGAACCACGCTCGGCGTAACCCCCAGCACAGGGAGGCCACGCGACCGTGCAAAATTTCGTCGTTGAACGGGTCAAAAGCGGTCCGGGCAATCTCGAGAAATTCCTCCGTAGATGAAATTTCGGCAGAGAATTTAAAACGGTTCGTTAGTATACCATCTCTGGCTGGATCTGCATGAATCGCCCGTGCCTAACGCGTGCGGCTATCGTCAGTAAACACGGCGCATGCGACCGTGTAATACCCGACGATACGGCGAGGGGAGCCACAGATGTATAGGCAGCCGGCCGTATCAAAGGAATTTTCCTCATCGAAAATCTTTTGTAAGAAGCAGCCCGTTCCACCGATCGAGGCTGCAAAACTGATTGCAAACCGCAGACGGGGTTCATAGAAGACGGCTCCCACCGTCGGTATTACGCCGGTGGCAAAGCGGAAGCCTAATAATCCGCATGTCCGAAACGCAAATAGCTTTGCCGGAGGCAAACAAGTCCTGTGGAGGTTTTAAGACGGGAAGTCCTTGCTAGCGTGTACCCGATTCGATAGGAAGAGCGGTATTTTAATAACGTCGTGGATGTACTTGCATCGCACTGGTAGATTTCAAGCTTCGTACCGATTCGAACAGCATCGAAATGAATATTTGCACTGACAAAGTTTGGTATTTGGAAAAAGGGATGAAATGTTTTCGGCGATGGATGTACAACATGGCAGAAACCAGCTTCCAGCAGTGTGCTGGTAGATTGAATATATTTTTCGCGTGCGTTGTTTTTCACCGAACAATGTCCTCGAATGGCTTCATAATAATATGTACGCGTATGTATGTACATGGTGGGGGAAAGCGGGGTAATTCCGGCCACATAAGCAGTAAATGTTATAAAATTTTAACAAGTTACTCATTTGTTGGTTTTTTTTATATTAATTGATAGTTTGAAGTGTCTAGTTTGTATTAGTATGACCGAGAAAGCATAAATTTACGTTGTAACAAAATTGTGAGCAATAACACAAAAATAGTCATTTAGCCACGAAAATAGCTATTATTTTTCTGTATAAAAGAGATAGGAAAACTGTTAAATTAATAAAAAATTGTATTATTTTTTTTTAAATTAATTAGTACATTATCACGAGCGTGTTATTCAGGGGTATCCCATCCTGAACATTCTTCATGTGCCCATTGACCACATACTGTGCACCGGAACCACGTTTCATCACCTTTTCGAATTCTTTGCAAAAGGAGCAAATATCGTGCTCTACGTTTTCGTCACAAATATCCGAATTGTCCAATTGAAAATTTTGTTTCTTTTTTCTCAGGTTTTGTTTACCTCCGAAACAGTTGTGCTGTCTTACGTATGAACATTTTATTCTTACTAATTACCTCCACGGCCTTTGATAAACTTTCCTGGTTCCATTCTGCCTTCTCCGAAATTATTTTATATGTACGTGGCATCTACTCCAGAAAAAAGCAATGTTAAAAGCTGGCTGGAATTATCCCTCACTTTTGGCCGGTATTACCCCACACTTCATGTTCAGATATTTAAAGTAATACACTGAACTGAATTTGCATATCACCAAAAACCGAATGTGAGTTTGAAAGTAGAAACATTCCTCTATTTAATGAGATTAATATTAATAATTCATATCTTTTCCATGTACTAACTTACCTTGCTTAACAATCGACCACTGTTATAAGATTACGGTGCGAAATGAACACTCCCGGATTTGTTTGAAACAAAAGACTGCTATCGTCGTCGAAACCATGAATATTAGTTCGCCGCATCATTAGCAGGCGACAGCGCCATACAGAGTCAAGTTACGCGGTTTTTATTTAAAGGAATAGAAGCGGCCGGAATTACCACGCTTTCCCCTATGTAGATACTATTCCTGTTTGTTTGCAGCAAAACTTTTTGCGGTGCTCGTAATATGTTCACGCGGAGGAATCGCGCAGCAAGTAAGTTGTAACAGACTGTTCCTCCTCTGTTCCTTATCTGGTATCAGCGTACAACAAAAGGAAAAGTTATTTTCAGTGTCTAAGCCCTAGCTTTAGAGCTCGGGAAGGGAACTGTTTCCCTTTGCTTTCCACACGGTTGTTTGTTGTCACATCTTCAGAATATGTGCTCGGTTGTTTTAAACATCGTGATACTCCGCGACCACGTTTCCTGAGACCATATTATTTACACTTTTTACTCCTCCTTGGGGGAGAGTATGTACTTGCCCCTTTGTAGGAAAACATGGACTTGCTCCTGAGTAGGGAATACAACCCTGATCGTTATTTACTATCCCGGGATTGGGTAGTAGAAAATTTCAATAATTAAAATGACTTATTGTGTACTAAAACTCTAAATCTTTATTTAAATTAAACAAACTTACTTTCTATCATTAGTCTTAAACAGAAACTATAATCATTTTCAACTATAAAAACAGTAGAACAATGAACAATAGTAAAGTGTGAATAAATAGGTACTATCAGTAACATTATGAAGATTTTTGGAAATGCGAACGAAGAAATGCCAAAGCATCTAAAGTATCATCTCCTAGCCGACTTCTTATTTTATTTCCAATAAAAGCGGCCGCTGAAAAAGCTCGGTCTGCTTCAACGCTTGTAGGAGGAATTGACAACAATTATTCATATGCCAGTTGTATCTGATGTCTACGGGTTCCACCATTCTCAAAGAGACTCATCACTTTTTCATGCTTGTCAATAAATAAATATAGTTCAGTTAGTTATATACGACTTCATATTATTATTTACATAAATCATTACTATTATTATTGTTATTATTATGAAATTATTATGTTTACTTATTCTGTTTATTTTTATACTTTTCAGTCGTTCATCAAGTAATCCACATTTTCAAAAAAAAACCTAAGTTCTCGGGATTGGTTAAAAAACAGTCGGGATCGCGGGATTGTATTTATTTGCTCTCTGCTCACGAATAATGTTCCATCCATTCGCGGTGGAATCTTTACAGAACCCGTCAGAAAATATTTATTTTGCGAAATGGCTCGTCTCGTTAATTCCTTGTGAAGTAGGGGGCCATCCTTAAATTACGTAAGGGTAATTTTGGCGATTTCTTACCCCCTCCCACCCCCAGTATAAGAATCCGTAAGATTTGATATTGTAGTCCCCTTCTTACGTAATATTTTTTACATTCAATTTTTTCAGTTATTCAAATTCTTTTAAAGGTTTATATAATTCATTTGACTCGGTTTCGGGAAATTTAAACTAAAGCTACTTTTCTGGAACATTAATGACAGAATTTGTATTTATTGAAAATTAGATTGAAAAATATTACGTTAGACGCTACCTGACTCCTCCCCGCCCCTTGTAAGAAAACGTAAGAAATTCGCGACTCCCCCTCCCCCAAAAAAAAGCCTTACGTAATTTAAGGACGATCCCTACTTAGTGTAAATAGTTCCTTTAATCGCAGTGGCTCCGCACTGCGTCCGATCAAGTTCGTTTTTATTAGAGATGCATCCGCAGCTGGCACCAGGGCTGCTCGTTCTACAAACGAATACCGCCGCGCTACCCTCGATCATCTTGATCCTGGAATACGCCGAGGGAAAATACTTCCGTCGCGGTGACTGAACGAGACCGATGTTCTCCAGACAGATATCGACGCTTCGCTTCTCTCCAGCGTAATCACGGAGTCACTTCCCCCGCACTGAATTTTGTATTTCCGCTGCAAACAGCAAAGCAGTGGGGGCCGGGCGCGGGGTGGAAGAAAACATCGTCTGAGAAAATTCAGTCAAAGGAATCACCTCGGCTCGAGCCGTTGAAAAGACCGACGTCCTACCAGCCACTTCTCTTTTCGCCGTAGTAAACTTACGAGCCGCCAACCAAAGCGCGAAAAATCTGGCCCCCGCGCGAACACGGGCCACAAATAAACTCTTGCATTCGGTTTTCCTTCCTTTTACGGCAGATGTTCCTTCCCCTGTCGAGGAAACCTATTTCACAGACCCCTCAGAGCCAGGCGCCTTCAACGCTGCGAATCTCCATGAATACATAAAACACGAACAAGACCTTGCCGAAGGAATTAAGTATTGAAGTCCTCCATCGAGTTCCCTTGTAAGATTTTATGCGAACTTCTATCATAGGGCTGATCGCATGAACTCAAGCGATGCTGCACTCCGTCTGACTGACACGAGCACGCGCGGCAGTTATTAGGAAACAGTAGATTGCTAAATCAAGGACTGGAGAATTGTAGTTGAACTCGTCGTCGCGAGGTTGAAGGACACTTGATTTTTTGACGGGGAAAGAACTGTGAAGAATATCTTCGAGTGGAGAACACTTGTCGCGGAAAGTTTGAACAGCGCTCGACACGCGTGTTTCAAGAAAACGCTATTGAAGCCCCTATAGCCTGGCGCTCCTCTAGAGACCGCGCTGTCGGCTTTCGTGAACGGAAAAGTGACAAAGGAACCTCGCCAATCGTTATTTTTAGCCGATCGCAATATGTTCCTTTATCGGGGAAAGCGCGCGCGACTTGAAGCATTTCCACACGGCATTCGAAGAATTCCCGCTATCGTTGCCGTGATATGGAGGCTCGTGACGTCTAACGCATGGCTAGAGTTCAATTTCCTCGCGTACGGTTTGGGCTATAATTGAAATTCTTACTCTGACGCAGTAATTTTGTGTGCTCT
Organism: Andrena cerasifolii; assembly: GCF_050908995.1. Taxonomy (NCBI): domain Eukaryota; kingdom Metazoa; phylum Arthropoda; class Insecta; order Hymenoptera; family Andrenidae; genus Andrena; species Andrena cerasifolii. Next base: position 13,598,009 of record NC_135122.1, read on the forward strand.
TTGTGCCGTGACGTTGCTCGCCTCTCTTTGATCGACGGTTCTTCAAAGTTGGGCCCACGCGACTGGAAGTTATCATTTACTGATTCGAGACGGCCCGGGGGAGGCTCGCCGCGAGGAATTAGCAATTTTTGTCTCTCTGCGCGAACCGGCGAATGCTTTGCAAACCAATCTCCACTTTGACTGACCATGCGAGAACAACGCGATTAAAACCTTAAAGCGCGAGCGCAATTTTGGTGACTGTGATTTCAATTTTCTTGAGCTTCTTATGGCACCGCTGCTCCTCGGGGCAAAGAACGAGCGATTAATTACCCGATTTTGGATTCCTTCGCTTTCCTTTCGACACATCCATGATATATGGTCATGCGGTCGGTCGTCAGTCGCCTATCAAACTTTTATCGTCCGATCAAGATCGCCTTCTTGCGCGGGAAGCTTCAGACCCCGAAGTTTTAATCGAGTCAGCTTGAAGATCAAGGAAGATGAACGATCTTAAACCGCAATCGAGCGGAATAATATTCAAGAGTACCTGGGACAGTGGCCTCCATGCTCCTTTTTCTTTCTTACTATTTAATGTGTACTTCTTTTCTGAAATTCTTCGCGAAACAGCTAGCCTACGATTGCCAGATAAAAACAAAGGCGTATTATAATTATTCATTCAACCAGTTAGCATCTTACAGCTGCCTCTCCGCTTAATCGCGCTTGAAATTTAAAGCATTCTGTTTCAGTTCCACCGGCCGCGGTGAAACAACGTCACTGCTCGATATCCCAGTTAGCTGATCCCCGTTTCCCCCGTGTGATTTATTTCGACGATCGATGGCGTCTCTTGCCTCCCTTCAGCGGGGAAAAACATTGGCTGAAAAACAGTTACAGCTATCATTCCGCTTGTGCGAACGGGTGGGACGAATTTAAATAGTTGTATTAATTTCGTTCGCGTCGTTCCAGTCTCTTGTTTTCATGGAAACGCGACACCACCGCGGGCTTCCACCTGCACGCGCTCCACCCGAAATTTACCCCCGGATATCCCTAATGATTTGTTGCAAGGTTCCAGACCAGAAGACACCTAGACGTATGTACGCGATTCAGCCGCGTCTCAGATTCCGTGGATCCCCGCGGACACGGCGAGGGACTTTCGAGGAAATAAGTGTCTCCCGGCAAGCAAATAGTAATAGAGAGGTCGAAAACGTCACGGTACACGGGTATTCGCGCGCGGCAAATATTAGGCGGCGGGGTGCGAGATTTCGTGCGACGACGACGAGGCAGAATTCTCGTTAACTACGAGAGCGCGGTCGCTTTCAGAAACTTTACAGCCGAAACTTTCCGTTTATTAAGAGAGATTCGGAAACTTCCCAGTTCTTTTGTCGCAGTTCCTGGCTCGCAGCGACTGGCATTCACTACGTATCGCTGGAAGACGGAAAGTCTGTTTGGCAAGAGTACATTTCTCCCGTTTAGAGGCAGAAACTTGCGAGCCTTCGCGCCCCCTTACTCGGTTTCCCTACATTCTTCCATCCCTCTGCACAGAAATGACACATGTAAACTCGCTGAACGAACTCCAAACAATGCAGACCTCAAGTTACCGAGAGAAAGATTATTCCAATCAGCCTAAACGTCTGACGAGTGTCCCACTTTAAGGAACTACCCTTAACACTGGTTCTTTAACACTCTGCATTCCCCCTGGATTCATCGAAAAGCGCACACGAACCGAGACGGGATGCGCAAACCACGCGCGCAAGTGGTTCGATGCACCGTTCAACAGATCCCAGACAACAGAGTTGACGAGCTTTAGAAGGCAGACCAGAAGACTCGCCTGAATTCGTCTATTTTCCGGCGCTCTTCGCGGAAGAAGCGCGCGACGATTATGGGAACAGCCCCGGGGAAAGGAAACCGAGGAACGCGAGAGCCGATTTTCGGTAGCCGACGTCGCGTTGATGAAGATATTATTCCGCAGGTTTGCACGTACCTTGGAGAGGGTGGTGGGGTGTGGATAAAGGTTGACGAGGCAGCTCTGCCGCCTGAGCCTGTAGTCCCAGCGAGTCTCCAGATGCGGAATTTCCATGGTGTCGCAAATGCTCTGCACGTGGGAGGCGGTGTGCGCGCTCTGCGGTCCAAAAATCGCCGCGACCCCGCCGCGCAGCAAGTGGCACACTGAAATCAAACACACCGCGTTACGTACACCGGCTCGCGGACTGTTTATCATCCTAGTTTATTATGCCCGGTTTCGCTGCGGGTAAACTGACCGTTGCGGAATGAACTACAGCCTTACTTTGCTAAAGATTTACATGGGCGGGACCGAGCACGGGAGAATATTCTAACGTTTGCTTTAAAATCTCCGTAATTCTATGAGTAATACTCGTGGACGGGAAAAATGGAACTTTAATTCCGACTGTTAGGAGTAAATTGGGGTCGCTATTTATATATTCCATATTGAATTACGCGGGCGTAAACGAGCTGCATTATGAACATAATAACTCAATAATTGCTTGACTTGAATGACCGTTTTGCACGCAATGTTTTGTGGATTACGAAGTCTCTGGCTGGCACTTTTCTCGGGCTGTGAGTACTCGCGCTTGGAAATGAAGCTAGACAATCTCAGCAGATGATATTCGTTAGTTCCAAAGAGTTTACTTCGATAAGTCGCCAGTGGATCATTTTTCACCGAGACTTTCCAGCGTCGAATAGCGATGCACGTAATAAAATGAAGAAGACCCATTCGCGAACGTATCTCGTGATCATGTTCCAAAGAGCTGAAACTTCTCGAACGTACAACGTAACTGTCACTCGTTCGCCATTATCGATTAATCACCCCAACTCCCACGGAACTTCCGCCGCCCTAACTTTCCACTGTATCCCGTTTCCCATCTCTCGTGGACTTCTAGGTTCACTATGGCGTATGACAGGCACACCGTGCTCCTCAGGACCTCTGCTATTCGACCCAACCTGCTCGATCGATCTCTTCGAGCCATTAATTCTTATATTTAATTAAACGGCGACTCGTCCTATATACAAAAGTTTTCTATCGTCCTAACCAAGGAGGGAACAGAGGCCAGCATTTCAATTTCACTTCTGCCAACTTAATTATATTTTCAGACTCCTGCAAAAGAACACCCAGCTCGCCAGGGGAACAAGGAGCCGTTAATTAGCAAGATATTAATATAATCACATTAATGCGCGGCGCATTTAATGCGTTCCATAACGTGGTTGTATAATGCCTGGTAACAAGATAGTGGATTATTCAATCCAGTAATCACTCGCGACAGATAGTATTTTGTAATTGGATTCGTTTTTCATTAAAACACCCCGGCAAAGTCCGCGATTGTTTTCCTCATTATTCGCGCGGCCGAAGCAACCGTAACGAGCCTCGACGCTTCCGCCAGGTGGCATTAATTTTTCCTAAGTCACCGAGTTCGTGGATCTTGGAGGATTTGCTGTGATTCGCGAGCTGGGAGGGCAAATTGCTCGTAAGTTCTCGGACTTCGTCGCGTTCTGATTAATTATTAGAACGCGCGGTGCATTCATCCATCTCGCAGCTTCGTATTTCGTCTAAGGGAAACTCTTTCACCTGCTGAAGACGATGGAAGGGAAGCTAGTTGAAGGCATCGTCATCTCCGATTAATGATAGAGGAGTTTCTCATTCATTCCTTCTGCGACTCGACAAAAAGGTAATAAAAGAATTGGGTGGATGAGCTGGTGAAGTAACTGAGATTCCACGAAGATCAACTTTTAATCGAAAGATACAAATTCTAGTATCAACTTCTTAAATCCCTCTTTACGCGCAAAGGAATATTGAACGCCTGAGAGACGAATGAACAGACATGAAAGTAGACGCAGGACCACATTTAGGTATATGTACCTCCGCTTTTGCTTGGCGAACTGAACACACGCTATTGTCCTCTTAAAGAAAAAGATCTTTTGAAAAGAGATCCTCGAAGATGTCGTTAAAAATTGTTTGAACGTGCGTTGCAGTAAGTACTTCCGAGCAAGTCCCGCTGCTACACTTTCGAAACGCAGAAGAACAGTGGAGCAAGGAGATATGGCTGGTCACCAATGGGAAGGGCTTCGTTCGGCCGCTGCCTTTTGATCGTTTATTCCACGGAAACCCATCTAATGCACCCTACAGGCTTGATTTTATGCCACAAAAGGATCGACCCAAGGGTCGTGGCCATCCCCGCGGTACTTACGTACATCCTCTCAATTGGAATCTCTATAATCGGGCCGCAAAGTCAGCTTTCGGGAGGGAGCCGGAGCCCAAACCACAAAGTAATACCGGACAACGCTGGCGGCGTTTTAAGTTCGAGGTATGATATGCGCTATATTGAAATTCCAGATGCAATTTCATTCGATCGCCTCGGGCAGCCCAAGTCGTCCATGGAAACGTATCGAAATCCCGTTTTTTTTTCTTCCTTCTCCGCCGCGAAAGGAGAAAAACGAACTGGCTGCTCGCGCACCCAAGCTTGTGTGTTCCCAGGGTGGGGAGTGCCCAGTGCGAGGTTAATGGAAAGCCACACGCACGAACGATCGCACTGATTAAACCGAATTACGAAAAACGTTATCTCGCCCACGTAGGGCTGCGCGAAGCTGTACAAATTTCTGACTCGAAGACAGAAACGCGACCTCCATCTGCGAATCCTCTTCTTCGTCGGCAATAAAAAATTCAACGTCCCCCTGCGAAGTAACAAAAAGAGCGAGCCTCGAAGAAACTTTTCCCCCTCGCTGTTGGAATATCCCTGTTCGTAACACCACGGTGGATTCGACGGCGGAGAAAATATTCGAATGATAAAAGGGAGGGAAATGTGCTTCAGCATTTCCGAGATCACCCCACGGCTCCCTCCTCGCCGCGGGCTGCAGAAACAAACGTGATGCTTCCAGATATTCTGCAACGTATCTGCGGAGAAGGACGGCGATATCGCGTAGCGGCAGCCAGGCGCATATTTCGCGGGCTGCGGGGTTGCTTGTATCCGGTGGGTATCGTCCTGGATTTGCAAGCGGATAGGATTATCGCTTGCTAATGTATCAAAGCCAGTCGGCGAGCTATATGCAGCTAGAGAAACACCCGCCGTCCCTTCCGTCGCTGGCAAAGTGAAGTTGAACTGCGCCTAATTCCTCGGTTTCCCTTTACACCCTGCGCATGGGGCGTGACTGTTAACAGCGATTTCGGGAGACAGGGTTGTTACGTTATTTATATAATTTATGCTGCTGCACTCGAGCACCGTAGTTAGTAGATACGTTGGTCAATTTCTATGAAAATCTATTAGATTCTATCCAACATCGTAAGTTGATAAACTTAATACGCCCTTATAATTGAGAGCGTAGGGGAGACGGGGGAAATTAGAGAGGGATTTTTAGCAATATTGTAAATCGAACGACGACATATTTCCGTCCGAAGGTATCCCTCCCCCTCCCAACAATGATGCTGGGGATTTGTTTGTCTCGCTAGTCGCGTTCGTACCTGTGACAGAGAACGTTGTTTGTTCAGCATGTATTTCCTGTTATTCCTCGAAAATTTGCATCGAAATAGTAAGTACAAAGCCTTTGTCTGCTATATTTTGTTTAGGCCTTATTTTAAAGATCCGTACTTATGCTTTGTTATGATAACTCCAATTTTGTGTTTATTTCAAATGTTATTCTGCTATTTTTACAGAAATAATATAACGCTCATGGGAGCAACGAGAGCCAAGTAGCTCCTTACTCCTCAAAAACTTTGAATAGTAACAGTTTTTTTTTTGCTACAGGTGCCAAGAACTTGGAAACGGTTGGCACAGGTTGTGACACCCCAAATAAGTACTAACGCGTGCGATTTTTGTAATTAAATGTATCCACTTAAATAGAATTCGTTACACATTAATGAAATCATTAAATTTGATTGCTGTACGAATATTATGGGTCTCTAATATTTGGCATCCTTTTAATATTAGAAGAAAAGATTTTAATTTTGTTTTGTGCTACATAATTTTCTGCGTTCTGTGTGAAGCTTGCTTGACCCTCATTACGCCAACCTGCGGTCAATGTGGGCCAAAACTACTTTTTCAAGAAAATGTTACAGTTTATTTTGAGTTTGTGGCACGTGAAAAAGGTCACGCTTATATTATTTTTTTACTTGTTTAAAGAATTGCCAAAGGTTGTAATAAATATTTCACCTGATTGATTAAATATCTTGACTTTTCGTTAACTGGCTCCTATTTCCCCCGTCTCCCTTACTTGTCTGTAGACGAAATGCAAAGCCCGCAAAAGTGACTGTGTGCCCAGGAAATTATCATTCACTGGTATCACTTGAGTGCAGGGGCAACGAGAGGAAACGCAGTTCTTCTACTGGCCAGCGATATGTCTTTATCCCCGGGAGGATTCCCTTCGTCGGAATCACTCGAGTGTTTCACTATGTCTGCCGGTCGACACGGCAGTTCCTCCTGTTTCCCAGCGTAGAGCAGACCACTCTTTCTCTCCGTGCTCCTTCCTTATTCAAGATTAGGGCGAGCAGCCTCTGTATACCTACGTCCTCGAGCTCCCGAGCTTCCTCCTTTATCCTCTGGATTTTTACCCCCGCTATGGATCTTCCGCCTCCGCCGCCCCTCCCCATTCTTCCTTTCGGTTTTAAGTGCATATCCCCTTAATTCTTATTCCCCCGCTTGACGGGCATGGTTTGTAAATGTCTCCTCCCTTCATTCCACGGGATATCCTCGCGCCATCCCAGCCGTTCCCGTGCCGATAGCCCGACCGTGATACGCCACGGCTCCTTTCCCGATTTCGCACGAGCCCCGCCATATCCGTGGATCGATACTTGGCGGCTACTACCTTCATAAAATCACCTAAATATCCTTAACAGTAAATGCCACCGTGGTCACGAAAACACTATAGCTTCCGACCATTGGGCTACCGGTGCGGTTAATAGGCTACCGTAGGTGCAAGGAGCACGTGATGTCCACTGAAACGAGGTACAACGACGAAGAAGTGACTCCCCGGGAGGACGAGCAGCGGTATGCATAGAATAAGCTTCGCATAACTCGTGGCATAAAACACAATCGCAGATCCACTGATGGCATTTCTCAAAAGCAGCATTGTCCCTTTCGTCCGTGCTGTGAACCCAGCTACGCACCCTCCACAATCGCTGTGCTCTATTTTACTGGCAAACAGAGCGAACCAGCGGCGGGAAAAGAGCTATGGGTTTAGACATTCATAGTTTGCCGCCCTATTGAGTCCCGATCACTTGGTTCGAATGGGACAAACGCGTATCACGCTGCTCGACTCGCTGTTGATTCGGAACAATGTGCATCGCCGTCAAAAAGCCGATCAACCGTGCCGGTTTCGGTGAAAAATACTAGGCGCGAACCCCGTTGTTTACCGTCTGTTTCTGTTTTCCCTTCTCCCTGTGCCGCGGCAGAACTTTCCTGGCGCGTTTCCACGCGCCCTCCCGCCGGGCGCGCGCACCTATCCACCGTGGAAAATCCGTGGCAAAGCTGGCGATCACGGCTCAAGTTCCGTGACGCAGGTGGAGCTCCGTATTGCCGCAACGCCGCGCCACCGCGATAGGTATACGCGCTGTGCGGTTTATGTAAATTTACACGTAAAACCGCGATAATTCTGTGGCGCGAGGGCGCCGCGGTGTCGTCGCGCGAGGTCCTCCTCGTCCGCCGCCGCGTCGTCGTAAAGTTTCGGCCAGCCGAGCCATTTACGCGGGACGAGTAAATTCTGATTAAATAATAGCAATTAGCAGAGGCTGCCTGGCGATTAGATCGCCTCAGATTTAATACAGCGCATAATTAATGGCGGCGTAATGCCACCGGTGAATATTGAATTACGAGTAATAATTCCGCGTTACGTGGCGAACGTGGCATTGCTCGACGAGTGCGAGATACTGGGAGATGGTCGTTTCAATACGATCTCTACTCATTGTTCAGTACTGCTACTTTTTTTTATTAAAGAAAGCTTTCTTCTGGGTTACAGTGAATTTCAGTGTCGTAAGGCGTTGGGGGATAAGGTTAGTCCTTCGAAAATTGAGAGATCGTATCGTTTACTCCATCCCCCCTGAATGCGAAACTGTCTAAACGTAGATGCACTCAACCATCAATGTCTTATCGAGGCTTGGCGTTGGATAAATTACACCTGGAACAGGAACGGTTGTGTTCGGTGCTGCGGAGACGATATCTTTCCACACGCTCGAATAAATACGGTAACCAGAATAAATTCAATTCTGTTTCGTTTTGCCGTTCGCTGTAACTGGGTCCATCCAATTCCCCGCATCTCTGTATCTAAGACCTATTTACGTTGAAAAACCCACCGCCCCTGTCCCTTTCGTCGGCCCGAATCGACCCAGGATCGATCACGCCGCCCTCTCGCCGGAGACGGTTATCCAGCTATGGAGGCTCGTCCGTTTATCCGCGTACGCGGGATTATGCTAATTCTGGCGGCACAATGAACGGCAGTCATGATGATATTCACGCGTACGAGAAGATGGCGGAAGATAGAACGAGGGGAGCGGAGACAGTAAAGGCTGTCGGATGCTAAGCAGCCTAGAGAGTGATTTTAATCCCTGCGCGATGAGGACCGAATTGTCCTTTAATCTTCCTTATGCCGTGCTCTTCCAGCGACTGACTGCTATATTCCCCAGGCCGAGGCTGCCTCTGCTTTCTTACGAGGATGGGCTTATGTCGGCATTAACGTTTCTTTGACAACAGGAATTCGAGTTCCTAAGCTTGCTTCTAATTCCTTAAAACCAGGCAGTTATTTCGATAGGGATGGAAAACGGAATTAGCGATGTAACAATGTATTCTATGAGAAATCATCGGACTATTCATACCGTGTCGAGGCTTTACGTGATATAACAAGCGGAGGGTAAGAGGAAAGACAGAAATAAATAAGAAACGAGAAATTAATTAAGAAGAAAATTATATTAGGAAATTAAATTCTTTGAACCTTGTTGCTTTACTGATGGACTGAAGTATTAAAACCTTTATTTTCTCGATAAAGCTGTTTTGTGACATTCCCTCTTTCCCCTTACCTTTTAAGTGGAACCGGTGAACGTGAACATCGAAAGTAATGGATTTCTGTGGGACTTCTGCAAATCGGTGCAATTTCTTCGTCAGATATTTTGTTCTGCCTTGGTAACATTTTATGGGGCCTTGTTGGATGATAATGATAGATAGCTATTTAGTACTGTACGAGATTTCAAAGCCTTTGGCGAACCAATAACTTTATTAATCAGGATTTACATCCACCGTTGATTCAGCGAACGACACGGCGCGACACGACCCGGTCCTTTGCCACAGGCAACGGGATCGATACTCGCGCGAGTAGTCTTTTCTTAAATGAAGCGGGCATTGTCGCGCCAAGACGTGCTTTATCTACTGGCGCCCGATTCTCTGCGATAAGGTGGCACCGTCGATGAAAAATTCAATGCTCCGCAGAGCCCTGCAGATGAAACTAATTCCCTCACGGGCGTTGCAACTATTCGATGCTTCGTAAAACCTTGCATTCCATAATATACTGCGTCTTTCACGAGGCACGGCATAACAATTTGAAAAATGCAAGTAGCAGATCGAAATTGTTCATTCGCTGTCCTGTGAAAAAGTAATCAATTCTGGTTCCAGGTTCACTAGAAACTATTTTCACAATGATCATTTGTTGTGCACTTAAGGGGTTACCTACCGTCATGAGGTAGAAAAAGAATCGATTCTTTGGGAATTTATTTCAGAAATTACATGCATATTTTTATGCCATGGTTTTTGTACTCAGATGAGGGGCACTTTAACAGGTTACTATATTATGTTTTGGTATAAAAATATTTAGTTATTGCAAAATTACAACTGATCTCCCGGAAGCTGTTTTTAGACCGGTGACCACGATTTCTTCAAAACCGTTTCACCAATCTTTCTGAAAGTTTGTAAGTTTCTTCTAGACATTCAAATCTAGTCTTTAATCGAAGCATTTGTTTTTCCAATGCATAGTTTTTATTTTACGGATGAAAAATAAGTGTTTTTTTTTCTACGAAAGTCGATCATTTCACTTTAAACATCTGCCATTTTGTCCCAGATTAATATTTTATAAAACGGAACGATTAAAGACTAGATAAACTATTGGACTAACTAAATCTTCTTCGTTTCTTTATTTCAGATAATCCAGTTCCGAATAATGTTGGTCACCGCAAAACGTGTTTCTAAAAACAGCTTCCCCGAAATCAGTTGTAATTGCGCAATAACTAAATATTTTTATACCAACACATAATATAATAACCTGTTAAAGTGTCCCTCATCTGAATACAAAACCCATTACATAAAAATATGCGTGTACTTTCTGAAATAAATTCCCAAAGAATTTAACCTTTTTCTACTCCTTGACGGTAGGTAACCCCTTAATTTAGTGTCGCATTTCAGTGAAACTGTTTTACAAAATTATGGACGCACAGCCACGAATAGGAATGCCGGAAAGGGGAGTGAATGTTTCTAGAATATGTAACATAAAGGAGCTAATAAAAAGTACAAGCATCGCTACAGAATATTGGATCTATGAAAGGCCCCTCTGTGGATGTCAATATGTACTTTTAGTCTGATTCGAAGTATGCATCGCGACGTTATTCCCCTTTGATTACAAACTTGCAGATTCCAAAGGTTTCCCTATTTCTCTTTGAAGGATTTTCGTTAAAATTTATCGAACGAAATCGCGAAGCTGGAATTCCTATCCCCTGATGAAAACATCTGCTGTCCCTCAGTGAGCTAGAGTGAACAACATATTCAACGGGAATTTCCTTACAACTGAAGAGGCCCAGTGGAAAACAGGCACATGCCACATGTGCATAAATTTGCGTTTCTTTTGTACCATTAATTAGTTTCTGCGATGTAGGGCAATTTTACCACCACCTAATATAATAGCATTTAGGTACGTTTCCCCAAGCAAAATCATATTAAATTTTCTTCGCGCTGTGAAAAAAAACAAATGTGTAGTGGAAGAGGCGCACACGCCACACAGATCTTACATTGTTTTCAAAATGGATATAACCGATGGAGTGTTTAATTATTCATACTATTATTAATTTCTTTGTTATTTACTAAATACACAGCTCATATCTAACAATATAATTTTCCAATTTGTTCAAAAATATTAAAATTATAGGAGCTCATAAGCAACGATTAATGTTTCAACAAAAATTTGATAATAGTGACAACTATTTACCATCTAGTTCAAGTACCGCTTGAAATAATTACAATATCGTGCCGCATTTCTTATGAAAGTAATTTTTCCTTCAACTTGCTGTCCTCTAAAAGCAGAAAACGGTGGCATGTGCTTGTTTTTCCACCGAGCCCCTCAATTAGATATTTCGAACTGGAATGAGAGAGACATCTTTACAAGCAGAATCAGAACTGTAACTTTAAAAGACAACTTTAAAATATGAATACACACAGCCGCAACTCTCTGCCAGTGTGCTTATTAGGACCTTAACATACGTGTGGTTTCAATGGCCAGAACTTTGTAAGAATTCTACAGACTAGGTGACCCCCTGTAACGTAACAATGTGGAAATGTTCAGCAAAGAATAGCCCCGGAAGCAATTTCAGAGTAAAGCACAGAGACCGCCGTCGGTTCGCGTTCAAATTCGACAACGCGAACAGGAAACCCGGCGCGCACAAAGAAAAACGCGCCGCGGGCTAAGTAATGTCGCGACGGTTAAACTTCATTTCATTTCCATATCGCTTACCACGTCAAAATTGCCTGGCGGACAAGTTCCACCCGTTTTCTCGCTGCGTTATCGCGGAAACAATTAAATCTTATCTGCTGTTATAGGTATTACAAAGGCTGGAAGTTACTCTCCGTGGGCGTTACCAGCGCAGTCGATGTCTCCTCGGCTCGGCCTTCACCGGATGCACCCAAGAATCAGTTTGCCCGACTTTAGATAACCCGATATTAACCTTCGGGCTACGTCGCTGCCGTCGACATTCTGGCGTTCCCGTAATTCTGTTTAGCCTTTAACGAGCCACTTTCCGCGGTTACTTTAAATCCGCAAGGTTCACGAGCTACTGCTCTTGTTTTGCGCCGGATTATGCGATCGCGCTCAGTTGACGTTAAATGGAGCGTGGGTAGAAGGGCTGGCTTTGAAATCGCGGCAAAAGTGGGTTCTTTAGATGAAAACACATGGTATTTACAGTCTTCCGAAGCTACGTAGTTTAGTCACTATTCAGGCCACCTTCATTGATGGCAACAGATATCAGGATAGTGAATTAACTTTCCTCGCTTGAATTTTCATAGTCGGTACGAGTGACTGTATGCCAGCGAAGTTTGCATGCACTTGACTTGTACTTGGTAGACGAGATTTTACAGTGGGCCACTGTAGTGACTTATTTTGTAGCTACTGAAAATCAAGTATTGTTTCCGAATTAATTACAACGAGATGAACCCAAGCACAGACTTTTTCACACAATGTTTATTACTTTCGCGTAGAGTAAAAAAATATTTTTTGTCTACATATCTCTCTTAGAAATGGCACCGCACGGGGTTGTTTATACAGTGTTTTAATAAAAGTGTCTGTGGTTTTGCCCTGAAATTGAACGTAAAAATAAATATACAACGGTTTCCTTGGATTACGTTTCTCCTAGAACCTGTAATTTTCGAGGAGACCTCTAAGAAGAAAATTGAACCAAAATTATTAAAACAACGACTAGGAGGAGGCGATTTGTACGATAAATGTCGATTCTCGGTGTGCACAGATGGCTGCTTTTTTATCTAATAAAAACTAGCGCTTCATCACTTAATCCCGAGCTCCACTGCAAAAAGGCAAAACCACAGAAAAAACGCCTACACATCGGACGACTGTAGCACCGTCATATACCTATACACAATAAAAAAAAATTTCACAGATTATAGTATTAATAAACATTACCTAAAAGTACTCGTCACAATTTGTATTCACCTCCTTGTGACTAATAAAAAAAATACTTGGTCTTCGAGCAGTTTGGCTGCCTACCCAGTCCCCTTAATTTATAAAGCAAACAGCGTTCATATCAAGAAGTACTCAAGTACATCGTGAAAATGTCATCTACAGCAAAGGCTACTTTAATCCTAGCTGACGTCGAATGTACTCGCGAACTGTCATATCTCAAGCCAGCCGCGACGACATCGCAGCGAGAATATTACCAACCGCTGCAAGAGATCGTTGAATATAATAGGGAGCAACATAAAGGGCCAGCTCGAAGCTTATGGCTCGAGATTATGCTGCCAGTTCAAAACTTGGTAGCGCAGAGAATAGGCTACCCTTCGGCTGGCAATCTCTACAATTACGTGTCTACCTTCTAATCAACGCACATTTCATCAAGGATGTCGTCGACGAAGGAAAACACACATTACCTGCGAATTGTCCGATAAAATGTCCCCATCGGAGAGCCACGAAGCATCACTGCTACGTGTTTACAGTTTAAGATTGCAATTCGCTGGTAAAAAAAAAAGAAACGTTCGAATACAGTGATTTACGGGTATCATTCGAGGTCCACTTTAGAATCACTCGGCCAGTAAGAACGTACCATTTTCTCCGGCTCTGGCGAGCCGACGGGGTAAAGCGCGCGTTGGCTGCAATGAAAGGAGAATAGCGTTTCAGAAGAGCGTACGTATATCAGCTCGACCCACATATGAGAGTACATAATTCAGCGAAAGGGCCAGCCACTCGCTGCAGGCCACTTCTGCTCGATCGACTCGTATCGAATTTCCACGTTCGCTCGTTCCAACAGTTCGCGGCCCCCTCGCCCCGTTTCTTTTCATCCCCGCTTAAGCCATCCAACTTTCCCCCTTCGTAGGCCGGCCGCAGAGTTTTCGCCGGGAAACTTGGAAAATTAGCTCGGAGTATTAACGCGAAATGTCTCCGGTTCTGTACACCCCGCCCTCGTATTCTAACACCCCGCTCGAACCGTTGCCCGCCACGATAGCCAAGCCTATCGCAGGATCGCGTTGCCAGTTTCATTTTACCCGAAGTTAACTTCTCCGCGGCAAATATCCATCGCCTAATTGCGCCCAGTTCCCCAGGTATCGCTCGAGCGCTCTTTACTTCGCGCGTCGCCGTTGAAACTTCACCGTGGACGTAAAAATAACGATCACCGAGGCAAATTTGCCCCGGGGAAACTTCGAACCGCCCTCGGCCACCCCTGTTACCGATAAAGTCGCGACTTTTAATTTCACCGCTACGAACCGGGAGCAAGTTTCACGGGTCACAAGCTACGGAGGTTCCGGTGAAGTAACTGCAACCCCCGTTCGCTGCTCGCACACCCGAGTAGGTTCCTCCACCTCCCCTCCCCCTCTCCCCCGAAGAAAGCATTACAGTTTTCTGGGATGACAATGGGCGGTGCGGGAAATACAAAAGAAAAGCAGAATACCGGCGAATGGTAATGAACGCGCTTGAGTTTCTTCAAAATTGGGTGAGAGACGACATTTATTCCGTCGCTGGGTTTAATCGTTTAGAACGCGACGAGATTTCCGTGAAATGAGTTTCTTTTTACGGACGCACTTGGAACGGACGTTCATGCCTTTCCTGGAATGCGCCTGAAAGTAAATAAACCAGCCTTGCCAGACTTTTGAAGGTAAAACAATTCCTCAGAGCCGTTGACGTAGCAGGGGATGCAAAGCTCAAAGCGCTAGAAGCAACAATCTCGCTATCACGAGCCGTAGACATACGCTGCTACCCGCAAACTTCAGCCCACGACTACTACCCCGTTGGCAAACAACCCCCGCTCGGGCGACAAGGGTTTTGGGGCGGCTCCTAAAATAAAGACGGGGTCACAGGATCTGGTACTGGCGCACGTGCCCCGTAACTTTGATCGGGACCACAATGGCCGGAATGATAAGGTTTTATTGGCAGAAGGAGCGGTGAACCGACCCGTCCAACGACTTCCTCGCGCTCGTAACACATCGAACGTATCCGCGGGCCATCTTGGGCATCAACGACGGCGTATCGTCTTCCGCGGGAGGGTGCACGATCCCCGGTGTAATTAGAATAAAATCCCCGTTAAAGCCCGGCAGGGCGGGCGGATTCAATGAACGCGATTCCCAATACGATCGGAGCGATACCATCGCCGGCGGGATCCGAGCGCGTTGCGGCGGTTGCGAAAGAGGGTGCTTCCCGCGAGCGCGGCCACCTAACTCTCGGAAGAACGCGGTCTCCCATTACGTCGAACTGTTTTTCCCGCCGTGAAAATCGCAGGTGGCTCGCGTTCAGGAAAGTGGCGTGGCCCTCGTGGACCGCAGGCCGCGCGGCGCGGTGAACAGTAAAGGTCTGGAACCGTGGCCAGAGGACTCGCAGCCGGTGGAAACAGAGAGTCGTCCGAAGGTTGGCGCAGCTCGTAGAAAGCGGGAGTAACGAGCACTCCTGCCACGCCGCTATTCTTGGGATAAAGTTCGCCCCCGACCGCCTCTTTATTTCCACTCGGCTGCTGGCTGTCTCGGATGGGGTTTATTATCGCTCCACCGCGCCGCGTAGAGTTCTTCGCGAATAGACGCCTAAACGCGCGTACCGCTGTCGTAAACAGTTTTGGCTCGAGGAACGCCCCCCTGTGATATTCTGGCGTTGAAACGGTGCGATAGTCGCGGGCTTGATTGTTCGTTTCTGCATTTATCAGCTCGAATCCATCCGGCAGAAATGCAGGCACCAGAGTAAGGATGAATTCAAGTTTTTGGAATCTGTCGTGTGTGACACTGCAGCGAATAGCATCTCTTAACGACTCCGTGCTCCGGCGAGTGATGAGGCAGGAGGATCGGGAAATGCGACAAAGTCGATATCGAAGCAATGTAGGGTAAACTGTACGATGATTGGCACCCTAGGCGGAAATCCCAATTGGAATGTCTATATTTCTTTGCGAAGTCTTTACACGGTCTTAATTTTCAGTTAATATCAATGATTATGAATTTCTCATTAAAATAAAACATCTTGGGTACCTATTAAGTCTTTTATTTTAAAAATATTCAACGAAAAAGAGAAATAAGCATATAAGTACAATCATTGGCACCAGAAAATTTGAGGTTCTATAAAAAAACATGCGTAGTTAAAAGCGAAGTTTAAAACGTTTAAACGGACTATTTCATTCGCTATTAAATACCTACAGCTCTTAGTAAATCTGCATTTCAGTCCATTACTTGGTTACAAAGCGACAAAACATACTTAGCTACCCCTTATAAAAATTTTAAGAAAATGCCTGAAACTCAGCCCTTTGCTCCACTTTGTGGTTTTGCCAGATATTAAACGTGTAGTTCAACTACTTTGCTTTGCACTGTCGTAGTGAAAGAAAGAGAAGAAAGTGTAAAAATGTACATTCTAAGCTTGTACCTCTTAATATTTTTCTGTTTAATCAGAAGCGCCGGTTAGTGCAGTGGCAGCAATAGTGCAGTCTAGCCTATGAAACACCAGAGTGGGACTAATCGTAAATTGAAGATTACGGTTATGCGGGGAGATACTGGAGCAAGAAGCACATTTACGTAGTGCGCCGGGCTCTTTGCCGATGGACGATTAAATGCGCATACGACTTGTCGTAAACAGTTTTGGTTCAAGATGCTTTTCCGGGTGCCATTCCAGTGCTACAATTCAGCGATGTTTGGATAGTCGGGTTTTGAACTGCGCGATGATTCGTGTTCCGTGATAATGGTGCACGATGTATGGGGGAATGGCGACGTTATACTTGGAGACGACGTAGGAAGCATCAAAGTGGAAATGACAGTAACTTTAACGTTACGTCTCGTGGAGACACTGGGGATAAGGAGTTTACGCGGGAAACGCATTACGCCGACGAATATTCTGAATTAAGTTTCGGGCGGGGCGAAGAAATTCTATCCGCGGAGCGCGTTCCCCCTGCTCACGTTACATCCCTGAATTTCAATTTCCACGCGAGCTATACGGCGGTTTAATCCGTTCGCTTGCCTCCGCCATGTCCCGCCAGAGAAATAAAATGTACGTGCCAAGGAAGCAGCCCAAAATCATCGATTAAATATACGACACTATCATCCTGAAAGGTTTGGCAGTCGATGAGAATAAAAATTCGGGGCAGGGTGATCGTATCACTTTTTTCATTACCTACTCCCAGCCTCGCAATAAAACCTCGAACGTTGCGGCCCACATTCAGAGCTCGTCAACGGTTAATAACGTACCGTTCATCTTGTGGTTAAGCGTTCGATAAATCAAGGGACCCTGCCTCTGCTGAAATAGAGTTCTCGATGGCAATGAGCTGTGCAGAACGACGAAAGGAATTGCTGCGACCGAGGCTTATTTTCAGAGTATCCATTCTGCTTTGTATTTATAAAGTGTTTGCGACTGTCTGGAATTCTATTGACGCCAAACTAAACAAATTTGAATGCAACAAATAAATACAGTAGCATTTCGGTATGACAGTCCCTGTATTGTGATTCAAGCTAAACGTGCAGAGTCCACGCTCATGTTTGCACAGGGATCAGTTCAGGACGAGTGTCGCTCAAATATTTATCCGCAAGTCAAAACTGAAGCCCGCGCGTACGTGGAATTTGTTTAATATCCCTGCGCATTGCTGAACAGCTGGGATATTTGGAAAGCAATGGTGACTGTGCAAACAAAGTAAATGAACAAGCATCTAGATCAGCAATAGCGAGTGTCCAGTAAATCAGGAATTTGTGTCAACCGTTCACGATCTAGGACACTAAGTTTAACCTGTTTCGAGCCACGCACTGGGCCGCCAAAAGGCCATATACCGAAGTTTCAGTTCACTGCAGAGTGTAGGTCAAACATGCACACGACAACGCCCAGGGTCCGAACTTATAGGACTTTGAAAATATAATAGAATCATGCACAACTTCAGAAGAAACTTTAGCTAGTAGCTAATAACACAATAAAATGAAGAAAAAAAACACAAAACCGAGAAGAAATTAAATTTTAGTATTTTCACACAATTGTCTCTAGCTTCGGTATTTATCCATAGATTTTCTTCAATATCGCCTTGTTTTCTTCGTAAAAGTGCAGACTCAGCGTAAGAAATGAGAAACTGGACCCATTGTTGCGGTTTCGTTTTTTCCCAGATGATTAAATGAATTGTCGATATTAATTTCGGTCGAAAAAATGACTTTTTTCACATATTTCCATCGATTTCACCCGAACTCCTGAGCCGATTTGAAAATTGTGCCAGGTACATTTGTTGGTGATTCAATTATCTTTAATTTGATATAATGTTCGACCGTATCGGTCATTCGCAAAACGAGATATTCCCAATTAAGTGGGAACACCATTTTGACAGACAGGTAAAAAGTTCACCTGTTGATATTTCGAGAACGCATCCATAATGAAATATTAAGACCTTATTTTCGGAATCAGTGTGCCATTTTACACAAGCAAAAAAAAATAGCGGCACCTGGTGCACGATTTTTTTTTATTTTGTAAACTAGTGTAACAAAACAAGTCGACAGAAACCGAATCCAACTAGGAACTCGTTTACAAATTCGTTGCAACTAAGCCATCAAACATTGTCCCAGTTTTTCTTTCAATGTACCCACGATATTACCCTATTATGCGTTCGCGTACACACTGTACACACATCGGTGTACATATGTGCTATAGCTGTATACGTGAAGCCCCGAGGCTAAAAAAGATCACTGTGTATTCACGGCGCACAAAAATACAAGGGTCGCGTACACGTGTATCGTACAGAAGAGGGGTTGGCTGGGGAAGAGGTTTATCTGGCTCACGGAATTTTCACGGTTGCGGCTGCCGCGCTGGGCATGGTATATGGATTTTATGGGCCGAGACGCGTATAACACTGGTCCCGCGCATCGTAAGCAAAGCGCTTATTTACTCCACGGCTCGTTAATCCTCGTTCAAGTAAAATAGAGGCGGCCACCGCGCATACGTCTATGGCTTGCTGTCTGCGGGATTCCATGGTGGCCGGGAATTACGGTGTTTATGCGTGTACCGATAATTTTATGCGACATTACGCGCGTCTCCGATACACGGCCACGATGAAGACGGATTCAAGTTTAACGCGAAACGGCGGCGGTTTTAAGGGGACGACCGTAAAACGCTACGGCGCCTTGGTGCTTTACGACTTTCCATCACAATCGAATTCATTAGTATTTGCTACCTCGGGTCGAGTTAACGGCGAAGCCACTACCCTTGACCAGGGCTGGGGAAAATGGATTTTTAAAATAGATAAATAGAAATAAATATGTTTATTTCTCCGTATGATACAGGATTTGACAAATAAACTTTCAAAATATATATTTTAATAGTAACTCATACAAGTACTATTGTGAAATGAGTATTTCATTGAAATATATGAAAATAGTATTTCAAATAATAATATTTTGAAAAATACTGACTGGCTGGCAATACAAAAAATGTGTGTAAACACATACACCTAGGATTTTTTATATTTCAATTATTCGATCTTTTACAAGCATTTCAGTTGGAAATTTTTATGATAAAAATTTATGGGATATCAAGAACTCACTTACGATCTGTTTTTTTTTTTAGTTTTCATTATATACGTTCGCTCAAGCCCATTCGTAGCGTCACTGCTCGTCCATGCCCTGTCCGCCGATCACCGCGCCTCTACCGCTGTTGCCAACGCGCAGATCGCCGCGTCGCTTCGCACGTCGTCCGCGCGGGGGCGCTTTACCGCCACGAATTAAAGTCAATTCTTGAAACTGCTATAATTTCCAAAATAATTCGAATTTTAAGAAAATCCTATGCTCCAGTTTACATATCTCTTTTGTATTTCCTTCTCAGATGCTCCAGTCATTCCCGGGAGTGAGGGCAAGTTTTTTTGCAGTGCTCCGGGAAATTATTTTGTTCGCCATCATTTTCTCCAATTTTTAATAAAAAAATTTTTTTTCCACCAAAATAAAAATTGCTTTAAAACTATATAAAAAAATCCAAGCCCTATATCTTTATTTATACGAACAAAAAATCCCTAACTTTGTCTTTTGTTTGTGGCTTCGGGGGTCTCCCCTTACGAAAGTAACGAGCAGCATGATCTGTGTGGTTTTAAAAGTATCTCCTATTTTCAATCCCCTATTTTCTATTTATATGTATTCGAATCCGAGTGTAAATAGTTAATAGTATTTGCTCATGGTTTAAGCATTAAACGAAATAGTATTTTCAAAGAGTATTTGCTTATGGAAATATTTCCAGTTTTTAATATTTTGTTTCAAACTATTTCAAATTTTCCCCAGCTCTGCCATTGACAGTAACACAGTAATCTGTTTATATAATGACTTTGGAGGAAGCTGAAAAGGTCGGAAACCATTTGAATCCCTCTAAAAGTAAAGAGAACCCGATCAATTTTCCAATCGATCGATTGCCAGAATCCCTTCATGGATCACGCGACCAGAAGCAGATATGGAATAAGAAAGGAAAGCCGCTCTCCACGAATCGCAATTAAGCGATCGTTGGGTCGTGCCTAATTCGCCGTGAGGAAAGATAAGCTCGTTGCTTCCGAGTCGATTGTTCATCCTCGACGATGCTATACCGATCGGAGGCCGGGGGTGGCAATGGTTTTTGCAGTCCATCGAAATTTATTCATTTAGACCGCGGCGGGCGCAGAAACTGCGGGCATCTGAAACTCGAGGCAAACGCGATATACTCGGGCAGCGAGGCGAGCGCGATTTATCGCGTTTGCTTGGAGTTTCCGTTACGAGACCGAGCCCACTCTCCCGTGCGATCCAAATCCGTCAGCCGCGAAAGCGCTTTATCCGCATTAGCTCGCCCCTCGATTATTGATGCCAGACCTCAAGCGACATCGCCGCCCGTATAACCGAGAATTAAAACGGATCGCGCGAAACCAATTTACTCGTCGGATTTCAATTCCGTGGTCGCCGTGGCCGTGGCCGCCGCGCGATAACATTTGGAAAACGAATTATTCTCTCTCTCTCTCTCTTTTTTTATTCGGCAAAGGATGACGCGCCGAAATCGTGAAAAAAAAGCGAAAATAGTCACACCCGCGGCTGGTGATTCGCGGCCGTTTCGTCTGATTGGTCGAAAATTCACCGCGAAAACGGGGGATGATGTATGGGATGGGGTGTTAGGAGCAGTTTATTGGAATCGCGAGTGTGAAAGTTCCTGAAATATACGGGGCTCGGCAGTGAGTTATATACAAACAGTTTAAAGTAGGATTTCAACATGGTTTCGGACTCTATAGTTATGAATAACAATAGATGTATGGCGAGGATCAGAGCACGTTCTATTTGACAGGACAATCGCGTACTTCTAACAAAGTTATAAAGTCATTCGTGTCGTAAAGCATGAGTTCTACTTTGTCCATCACAGTTAGCATACATTAATGCAGATCTACATATATATGTGATTTATAGGTAAAACGATGGGCCATTGCCAGGGCACCTACGTTTTATAAATCAATCTCGTCGATCACTTCCCATCCCCTACGATAAAATATACCGTAGCTGTTAAAATAAAAAAAATCTGTACACAGGAAAAATCGCCAATGTGACATTTAATATTTGTTGATTACAGAGATAGAGTTTCGAATAGGGGAGGGGAAGGGGGGGCCGCGAATCGTATGTCGCTCGTCCGCGCGATTGTAAAAGATTTACCGGGAATTACATATTCAAAATGCCCCGGCGATTTTTGATCCGGCGACCGATCGAGGTTTTCCAGCGGAGTCGGCGGTATGCAAATAGAGCGACGCGGTTATATTTGCATACGCTGAAAGGTATGTTCGGGTGAGTCCTCGGTCGGGTACACGGGCTTCCCCAGATGAATGTAGATATGTATGTACGTATTTTCTCATCAGATTCCGCGATCGCTGCGGCAAACAGGCATTGCTGGTGAAAAAAAAATTTGTAACACCACGCCCGGTCGCATGGAACGGCCTTTCAGCACATAATTGAAAAAAAACAACAAGAAATACGTGATTAAACGTTGGAATAATCGAAAGTGAGCATATCAAGCACACGCGTCTCGTTACATATTTTTTTGATCAAAATTCCGTATTAATTCAACGTAAGCTTGAATTAACGAAAGCCGCGATTGATTTTACTTTCATTAAATATTTATACCTACATTTCCTCGTTCCATAAATATTTATGCATATGATAACGCACGCGTTTGGAACAGTAAAGAACTAAGGTCGTACATACATTATTTGCCTAATGGAATATTCAACGAGACAATACAAAAGGGAAAAATAGGCTCCTCCTTCAATATCGATAACGCGTCGAAATATTCCTGCAACGTTTCTTCGAATTTATATATGGTACGAGGCGCTTTCCTGTCGAGCAGTTCAATCTTCGAACTATCCAGCCGGTCGATATACTGACGAAAACATGATAGTTCAAGCGGTTACGAAACTACTTAGCTCCGGTTAGCTTTCTTTGGGACAGACGATCGATTAGCGCACTAACCGCTTTAACCTGGTGCACGCACGTTGCAACCAGGTGTGGAGCCTTCAGTTTATGTTTACCACGTGGCAGAGTGCAAAATTGTTTTATACCAGCTTTTGAAGCAAACGCTAGAACAGAAGAACAACACGTGCGCCAATGATCGAAACGCTGCGTTCATAATTTTGACTATGAACGACCTTTACTACTCGCACACAGTTCCCTTTGACCGACGCGCACAGAGCCAGCGAACTCTCGTCGCGATCGTAACTACGTAACGATATTTCGAGTATGTAATTGCTGGCTGCTCGAGCGGGGGCGATCGAGAAATCGCCGATATGAAGTTAGCTGAAGAGCAAACAAACCTGCAGCCGTGGTCAAAGCTGTCGCGTAACTCGCATAAAAGCTCTGTCGCACAATCGAGAGTCCCGTCATAAGACGGCTCTAAATGGCCAGCCGTGGCCGTTCTTTTAATGCGAACAAATTGCGTTCCAGCCGACAGGCGCGTCAAAGAATGGCCGGGCTAAATTGATCACGAGCAGTTTCGCCGTTTTAATTACACTGCCTTTTATAAAGGCGAACGCGTTTCTACTTTAACACGAGGACCCTGGCTACCATTTCCCGTTTATTAGCTTCCCGGCGCTGTCATCCCGTGAAACGAGTAGGGGGGAAAGGCCACTTTGCCGCCGTTGCTCCAGCAAGAAGCGGCAATCGAACGATCTCATCGCGGAAAATGGGCGCGACAGACGATCCCTTTTCTTGCACCCCAAGTGTAAACGCCGACTACCTACGCGTTATTCCACGCCTTTGTTCTGACCGTTGCGATACAATCCGCTGGTGTACCGCCGATAACAGCCACTCGATGGAAATCAATTCTGCTGCTTGGGTCACGATGAACCCCCGTGTGCGTGACGTAAGTCCTTTCATTGAAACGCCGCGAGGCTACGCGGCACGGAAGAGTGAATCCGTGATCAGAAAACCGACTGACGATTCCAGTCGCGTGTATGCCGTTTGCTGGCAATAAACGTTGACGACGGATGAATATCGAATACCGAACGCGCACGCAGAGAGTGGAGAGGCTGGGGAGCTACAATCGCATTTTCGGAAGCGATTTTCGGTATTAATGAACGTTCGAAAATAAATCGGCACGTATCTCCGCGTTTGAGAACTGTAGTTCTGTGAAGAAGAGTGGTATCGAAGTTGCAGCTCCTCCGGTATACCTACTCGTTAATAAATCCTGATTGAGGTGGTGATCCACTGAAAATCCCCCGGAACTGAGTATCATACGGAGAATGCTCCTCGAGATTGATCGGGCACTGAAGGAACATCGCCGATTATGAGTAAATAATGAGGCACAAATCATCCACGATGCGGCGACAAGTCGGCGGGCGGCATTAAATCGAACGCAACACCAACTGTGTTACACAATAAATTATGGGTTAATACGAGCCGGCGTTAATCCGCCGCTAAGCCACCTGGTCGCCGAGATTCCCGGTGTATCTCAGGGTGAAACTGCACCGAAACTAGAATCAATGCAGACACCTTAAAGCATTAATTGGCTTTGACTTGCTCAACTATTCCTGATCTTAGCTCGGCGAGAATATTCCTAAACTACTGAAGTTTCTCAGCGAGATCAAAAAGCGCGATCCCTTAATTACGAAGGAAATTCATGTGGCACAAAATTAAAAGCATACATTCTCTTTCTAAATACCAAGGAGCACCGCCGTGCCTAGAGGTCTATAAAATTTACTCTAACCAACCTTGTTTCATTTCCATCTTATTAGGGTTCGTTCATTCTTCGTCCCTCACCGTAGGGAGGGGAACAAGCAGAGGGTTAACGTGTAATAGCAGAAACAGTAACCTCGCTTAAGCAAATGGAAAGTTACAACGTTTAAGGTGACGACGGGTACACCTTACTACGTAAAACCTGTACTTGGGTACTTTGCCAGCGTTTAACAACCGTGTCAGGGTCCACACATAACAAAGGATATTGAAATCTATAACCTACAGAGACCTGTTCTTACTGAAATGAAACAGAACCGAGCATTCCTGACTGTTCTAAGTTGGAATCCATTGCCGTACTAATCTTAAACCTCATCCGTCTCGCGTATCAATTTGACACAGTTTTCCTGTAATAAGTTATTCTGTTCTGTTATTTCTGATTATTGTAAACAAGCAGGATGTCCTGCACATCGTTTTATTTTATGCGAAAGTTGTGAAAAATCTAAGATGTAAATGTTAACTCATCAATTTGAATAAAAAAATATTGAAAACTAACTGTTTACCTTGTCATTTTATTGATCTTATACCACTGTGTCAATTTCACACCGAGGGACAGATTCAGTTCGTGAAATGAGGAACGGATGAGGGTTAAACAAAGAAGTACCCAAAGAACGTCTTGGAAATCTGTTGGATCTTACTACTTTTCCGAGGCAAGAATTTTATATAAGACGTTTAAGGTATCTGTTCGTTTGTTAGCAAACTCGGTCCGGAGACTTTTTTTCGTACTTCCCGATGACCTAAAAGGTTCAAATTCAGCATAAAGTTTCCTGAGCATGCAAAGATGCCGTAAAAAATCCAAAACCTGAAACATTAAAAAATGTGTAGTATCTGTGGCCTATAACAGGTATTATGTTTATCTTATGGCCCCTAAGGGTTTTAAACACTGCTGAACACTAAGTTTTGTAAGTTTTTTCCTTTTTTTTCGCAAATAACATAACATGATCCAAGACGAGTCAGGTGCCTACTTTAGGTACCTGCAAAGGTAACTGAAAGTTGGAAAATCGGTGTGCCGCCAAGCGCGTATGTGACTTAGGCCCCTCGAAATGCCCTTCAGATGACCAATTAAACAGGTCGCCCTTCTGGTACCCAAAAGTTGTACAATTTTGTATTTCGCAGGGAAAATTGTTTCTAGGGAGGTTTCCAACAAAAATTGTGCCCACTTGTTTTATTATATAGGATAGTAATGCCTGGCTAATGTAGGCTAAAAAACTAACTAGCAGTAGAAATTGTCGCCGAAATTTCAGGCTTCGAACCGTGCTTGCTGCTTGACAACCAAATGAAGAGGTCACGAGTTATCGACAATTTTGGAGGGCCTGAAGCACTGGCCTATGTACTCGTTAACCTCCCCGTTGTAATTAAACTGAAGTCTATAAGCTGAGTGTAGGTACAGCGCGGCTCAAGTGGCTTGCCAGTAAACACGGTCCACTGCAGACACCATGGGTTATTATATACCGTCCACATAGCGGTTCCAGGACCATTCTGGGAATATTGTAAGACAACCTCCGTGCTATCTACATCCCATGCGAGTCTCGGTTCAGCACACTTCTCGCGTGGTTATCGTAAAACGATATCCTATAATACGTGGCGATAACACTGGCGCGGCAATTTTCAGTGTGGGAACAGGCTACTCCGGACAGCGTCGAAAAAAGGAGAAATTCGAAGCTGACTTGATGAGGCGAACGCCCCTTGAATCGTATCACTGAGAACTGTAACAACCATGATGGAGATTTCCATCTGCAACGAAGAGTTAAACAGGAAACAAAGGAAACACGATGGATTAAGACGCAGGTCCTAGAAACTCCGTGAAAAACTACCACAAATGCACAAATTAAAGTGTTCAATTATTTCCGAGCAACTTCGAACTAAACGAGTTCACGCACTTCTCACGTACGTACTTCGGTGCTCGGGATTAACGCGGTGCTCCGCCGGCCGAAGAAAATAAAACTAATACACTTCGAGTTAGCTGCTACCGGTGAAAAAGCTTGAAAGTACTTGTTTCCAAAGAAAGCATATTCTGCGCGGGATATGCACGTGCGTGCGCGCGTCTGTCGGGAGAGAATTCAGCGAGCCTGCGACCGAAACGATAAAAACATTTTTAATAAACCGTGTCGCGCATTTCCGCGTTCCTGATTGCTGAACAACATCGGTCCAGCTTCGCCGCCGTGCCCCGAGCGTGGTCTGAGAATTATTGGCGCGCCAGCGGCACGGTCCTAAAACTCAGCGAATACAAATATCCCGAAGCATTCGGGGGAGTAAGTTGAAAAATATGGTAGGTCCCGGGACCTCCATACCTATTCGTTCTCCGTCTAGCTCAAGTATTCATATTAAATCCGCGGCCTTCTCCCTCCCGCGGCCCAATGTCTCAGTTATATTACGTCCCCGAAGGAGATGGTCCTCGCGCGACATTATCCGAGTATCAAGACCCACCCGCCTCCGTGCGCCCCCGCCCTATCCGGGGACGGGGAAGGGAGGGCGAAGGAATGCGTGTATTCGAGAGCTGGGGAGGGCGAAGAGAACGACGGTCTCATCGTCTTGATGTAGAATCGCATTACAGCCAGCCACCACATCTCGTGGCACGTATAAAATGCTGCCGCGCGGAAATACAGATATTCGGTATCCAGGATGGGAATCGAAGCACGGAACTAACCGTCTGTGCCCGATTATGGCACCTACATTGACCGCGTCGCCTGTGTCCATTTCGGCTGCTCGGTCAGTCGCATTTGTAGAGGCAATTCGATGCAAAGTGTTGGTGACATTTTTACGCGTTCCGTCTGAAATTCGCTATGAATCCCGCCCTGCTTAGAACGATATCTCCTCTGGGCAAATTAGGAGCAGAAGGCCCCTGAAAAATTACGATACAGAAGGGCACCATTTCAGATTTCTAATTCCCCATGAATCTCTGCAGGTTGCTGTATAGCAACGTGCAATAAAACAGCGGAATCCCTACAGGGAACGAAGTGGTAGAATTATACGTTTCGGGCGGATGTAACGCGGAGAATGGTCCTGTAAAGTCTGAGAGGTCTAACGACCCTTATAGTCTGGTGAACTTGAATACGGAATAACGTGCAAAAGGAGGAGCGCCTTATCCGCGCACGGTGCAACGAAGAATTATGGGCGGAAACAGTGAAGTCGACGAAGTTTATAATACCGAAGCCGCACGGATAATGTCGATTCGTTGTTTCTAGGTAACTTGGGACCAGCGGGTGGAAATTTTCAGCGAGTACGCCCCAGCTGGCTGCGCGGCGGATAGCGCTGTCATCTTGAAGATCGAAGGGAGGTTAAGGACAGGGGCAAATTGGATCCGAGAGATATTTCTGAACGAGAAAGGAAAAACCGTTGGGTAGATCGCGAACGAAGATAAAACGGTTATACGGTTACGTTCGTCGAAAGGCGGGGCGCCGAGGTAAATCGTATTAATTATCGAACCTTCCCGCTGGAGAGCGCACGCAACACGGCAACGTCACTTCGTTACCAAATAACGTTTTAATTATCGTATCGTCGCTACACCTTCTTTCCCTTCTTTTCCCGTGGTTTCGCGTCTCGTCTTCGACCCCCTGAACCTGCCACCTGCAAGGCAGCTCGACTAACATTCGAGTATCGGCCGTCGGAAGTTCCAAGGAAATTAATTCCAGCAACCGTTGCTCGTAACAACGGCCACCATCGTCGACAAGCGAAACGCCGATCGAGCTGCCACAAAATCAACCGCCGTGCAATGGAGAACCGTTCGTTAGACACGTTCATTATAAAATTTATTCGTTTGGCAACGTCTGGTGTCGGCGAGCGTGCATTGGTGATGTCCGCCTAGCGTAATTAAATTATTGACGACCACAGCTCGTGAGTACTTTCTAGCCAATTCTGGTCGGCGTTAATTAACGTTTATCGTCGGCAGCATCCCCCTTCGATCTTCTGTGACAGCTTGTACCACGCAACTGTTGCTTTTATAGCGACTCGGGTATTTGACGCGCCCTCTGCTTCAGGGATGGGGACCATCGTTGCTGACACGTACAGGTCGCATTAACCCTGACCCTGTCTCCGAACTCGGTTGCCTGCACGCCAGCCTTCAAACCCCGGCGTTTATCAAACGCGCAACACCGTTTCCTATGCAAATTAATTACCATACGAGACGCTCGCTTGGGAGATACACGCCTGAGTTTCCAGTATCGATAAGAGCCGACGGTGGGAAGGTACCCGAGTATCAATTTCCCCGCGTCGAAGCTCCTGATTCGCGAACGTTTCCCTCAGGGATTCAGTTCCACGAGACATTTAGATCCTCTATCAATACACGCATCCTTGTACGCATCTTGTCCGACACTGCGAAGGAGCATTAGGAAAATTTGCTATTAAGGACGAATTGATCGCGTGATTTTCACCCGGCGACAACGGCCCCTCGACGCGAATTAGCCTCCGCGGCATTCACGTTCCGAGGCGACGACCGAGCCCATTCCGTCGGCAACCGGGAAATAGGGCATCACCCTCTCGAATACCGGATGCCGCCCTGTGCGCAACGTACGTACCCACTTACATATGCGTCTTACTTTCAGCGGCGCTCAGGCGAACAACGCCGGCGACAATCTACGACGTCTCGTGTATCTGAAGTGTCGTCGGCGCAATTGAGACGACGCTGCAGGAACCCGACTGCGATTTTGCAGGCGCAAGTACTATTATATCGCGGGGCGTGTCCCAGGGATCCGCGTCTCTAGGCGTATCGCGCGCTCATAGCATCTTAACTAAACCCCACGAGGGAAACCTCGTCAAGAATTCCGTGCTCTTTGCGCGCGACACATGGCACGGGGTAAACGCGAGATCCCTTTGCCGTTGCTACCTTTCACCGATCACACCACTGGCATGTGAAGAATTTCTTGTTGCACCGTTCTAAACGTTTGCAAAGGAAAATCGTTTGCGAAGCAACCCCCAAGATTTCAGATAGGGACTTCTGCTATTTTGCAATTTCATTCCACCGCTTTTGAAAGGGTGTAGCGATCGAGGGCCGACGAAATAAGCGGGCAGAATGATCTACTGGATTGTAGCCGTAGAAATTGATAGACACAGAGAATCGATAATCTCTTCTGTCTACAACGATATCGTTATATCTAAGTGGCTGGAATCGCGCAGGGTCTTCGTACACGCGTTCGATAATGGAAGCAATCTGGCCCACATACGTGTTCCTCGCCTTCCCCAGGAGCCAAGCCATCGTCGCAATTCCGAGATCCAAGCCCGCACACCCATCTGCAATTTCTCGACCAGGTTACCATTATAGACCACGTACCGAAGACGGGCACGGAGTCACGGGGACAAGTCGCGCGATCGGGGGCTACCTCGTGCAACTGAATGCCGGGAAATTGCGCAGAAACTTGCCGAGGAATTTCAATAGAACGAATTGGATTGAAATTATTAATGCCAACATCGTCTTTGTCTTGGTCCGCCACAGGAGGGAAATCGCTGGGAAACGGAGTCTCCCGTCTCCATCGTTCGGCATGCAAACACCACGGTAAAACTTCCTCGGGGAAACGTTTCATTCGCCGCGCGGAACATTGTTTCAAACGATGCCATTGTTTCCTCGCAAATTAAACGCGGCGCTTAATTTCATTTATAAAGCAGATTGCACCTGCGGATACTAGGATAATGACGTACGTGGGGATTCTGGGCGCAGAAACGGCGCTAGGTCCTTATGACGCTGCCTCCGATCGACTATCACGACCATCAGAGATCACCATGGGGAGAAGTGGTAGTAGTATCTGAGTCTCAAATATTACAATCTTTATTAAAAATCAGTGTACCTTCGATCCAGGGAAAACGAAATGTCTTAGGATCCTAAATTAAACAGACCTGGCTACCATATCTTCTGCGTCCTTGTAACATCACGAACGAAAGGACTTCACGTTTTTTCTAACCCTCTCCAAGCCAGGAATCAGAGATTTTCTCTAAAACCGTGACTTGTTCGTGAGTCCGCATCCGAGCCATTATCGAAAACCCTTCCATCCCTTCTGACGGAAAA
Organism: Andrena cerasifolii; assembly: GCF_050908995.1. Lineage (NCBI taxonomy): Eukaryota > Metazoa > Arthropoda > Insecta > Hymenoptera > Andrenidae > Andrena > Andrena cerasifolii. The sequence goes on from NC_135122.1 coordinate 13,628,084, forward strand.
TATATCGCCGATAGTTTCCCGCGTGACGGATGCAGCCTGTGTATCAGCGTGCCCGGCTGTTTATATTTCGTGCTTCACGGGAACACGTTCCAGCGGTGGAGTTTTTATCATATCGTCGTGGAGAAGTTGGAAAGCCCCTGGACCAGTTGTACCGCAGCGGTCGACGGTGGTATTAAACTCGCGGAAAAGGGGAAAGTTTTTACAACTTGCCGCCGGTGCTCGTTACGATCCGTCCGCCGGCAGACTCACGAGCGACTTTTCGACGCGCCACGCCGCGTCGCGACGGACCGCAGATCGAGCCGAGATCTGGAAATTCTGCGGCGACGGCGCACGGCCCGCAGCCGTAATGGAATTTCTTCTCTCGTGAAATTCCCGCGATCTCCCGGCCCCGATCCTCCGCCCTCCCCGCGGATCCTTTGAGGATAACGGCGTACGTGCTGTCCGATACCAGTCTCTCGATACTCGTCCCGCCTCGCCGTAAATTTCCGGGGAAATTCCGAAGTTTCCGCGGCAGCGCGCTGGATAAAGGAAACATTAAAACGTTCCCGGCAACGGGGCCGCCGGAAAAGTGAGCAACCACGTCTTCCGCGTGCTTTACGAGCCTTCGTTTCGCGCTGGAGTGTCGGGGGCTGGATTATAGTTTCATAGGGGTTGCGAAGTCTCGTTCCGGGCGGAGACAATTAGGCGAAACGACACGGTGAACGGCTGAATTATGGAAGGCGCGGAGCGTCGTTGCCAGGCGCAAGACAATAGGAGGGGTGAAAGATTTTTGTATCGAAATGAAAAAGATTTCGCATGCAATTCTTCGGATTAGGTATTTACGTAGATACCTACGTAAAGCGTAGGATGACTGGGAGAACTTTTTCCTTCGCCGCATTCCGCCGTGCTCACCCAAGGAGACGCTACACTTCATCTTAATTGCTCCACTCACCCCCCCATGTTCGTTAATAATTTCGCTGCCCCGTCCTCGCGGCTCCCGTATTCCGCGCTCCTGTTTATGCAACCTCGTTCCTGGCTCTCTTTAATCCACTCTGGCGGCTTGCAAGTGCGTGACACTTGCACAGAAAGACGCGGGACTGTGCACAGAGGAACGGAAACGAACGAAAGAGAATGGAGGCGAAACGAAGGGCGAGGCTTCAGCTGCAGAGACGGCGCCGGCTCTGTTAATCTTCCGCGGGATTTCAACGCTGCGGAATTTGCATAGCCGCGGGATTTTTATCGCGGAAAAGGCCATCCACCTCTCCGCGCTTTGGTGCCGCTTTGGCCTCCTATCCTTTCGCCCCTGTTCCTGCTGGGCGTCCGCAGTCACCAACACTTGCGAACGGCACACCTACCGAATCTCTCCACCTCGCCGTTGCTCGACTCCCACGCAGACAGCGGCCACTACCATGGAGCATCGATTTTTCATTAAGCTTCGCTCCCCCCCTCGTGGACCCGTCGCCTGCTTTGCATACATGCTTATTCGTGGGTGCTCGTCCGTTCCTGCGTCGCGGATTCCGCTTCTCGTTCCGTTCTTCCGCCCTTGGAGCTCGTGCTCCTCCACCCTTTTGCGTATCGAGCAACGGGGATGAACGTCTGTGTCCATCTTCGGGCTTGGTCGCTCCAACGAGGTCCTATTCTGTCAGGCAACCGAAGTTTCGCTGACTCCTTTCTGCTTCAAAGATATTTATGCGAACTGAATTCGTAATACCAGTGAGACCGCTTCGGGACCTCCGACGATACCAAGCTCGGCATCATTGAAGAAGTTAGCTTCTACTGCCGAGCAGCATCTAAGGCAGTTCGATTTTCTTTAACTGGAATTCGAAGATACTCAGAGGACTGTTCAAGGAAGAAAGTTTATCCAAGAATTCAGAAGTTTTTAGATTCTTCGTATCTCTGCACCCCGTCCCTTCGATTTCGTCACCCTTTCAGAAGAAATACCCGAGAATTGGAAGCTGTCGCTCGAAATATTAATCCCGCTACTGAACATATCAAGGTATTTACGCCTAGGGGAGCTAGAAAAAATTCGCAGACTTACGCCTCGCTGTAAGCCTTACACCCAGCGAACGGTCTACGCCACGCGAGGATATGAAGTCGCCCGACGAGTTTAATTAGTCAAATGTTTCTTCGCGTTTCGCCGATAAAAACAACGCTCGTGCTGAAACGAGGCTTTGACGTCGAAACCCCAAAGGATTAAACGTTCCACGTACAACGTCCCATTTAATTCCTGCCCGTTCGGTTTTGTTCGACTTTCGCCCCGTTTCGTGTCTTTATATGCCCGTGCGTGACGCATTCGCAGGGCCGCGGCGACATTGATTTATACGAAAACGCTGGAAAACGCCGCCTCTATTCTTCCCGCATCTCTCGCGGGAAAACGCCCGGGGGTTATACCTGTGCCGGCTAACATTTGCATCGGAAAATTGCGGATTAACGTTGCGTACGCTGCAAACGCCCCCGTTCCCGGGGCTCGCGGCCGCCTCGCCAACCGAACGAGATGACGAACTAGTTTCCTTTTGTTCCCTTCCGTTCGCGGCAACGAATCGATGAATCGTTTTTCGACTCTATTTAGCCACAATTCTGGTAGTCTTTTGTTAAATGTTTTATACGAGCGATAAACCCACCTACCTGTTTACTTTGAGAAGATTTATAGCTATACGAGAACAAAGAGCGTTGGAAATATTAATCGATCACTGAACGTTTAAGGTAAGTAGTAGTCTGTCAAGTAGGTTAATTAGTCAAATTTACTGCGTTGCCGAGATTATTTTGTGCTTGGCGTATTGGCGACGTCCTGGACTAACAGACTACTTTACGTGGTGTAGGAACAGTGCTTGGTGGAATTTGTGGTTGGAGGAACGCCGTTGTCCACATCATTTTTATTTTAGTATGGTGGACAGAGGCAGAAGCATGTTGGTTTCATCTTTCTGTTGTCTCTGTTCTTCATTCTAAAATTACATTGCCTCACAGTTGCCAAATACTGCGCATGGTCTGACCGTTGGTTGATATATACTACTTGAGGACGATCTAGCTCGCAGTTTTAGCCTGTATTCGAAACAGTGGAGCGAGGGGTGACAAATTATTCGTGCATATTTGGAAGATGAGAGTGTATGTAATCAATGTAACGTACCCAGTGGTGCGATACATACTTAGGAAGTCTGTACTCTGAATTATATTCTATAAAATTTCAAGCAAGCCACAAGGAACGACGCCGAACGACAGAAGCGAATTTCGAACTTTTAAATTCATAACATCCCGGTTATTTATCCACCTTTATATCGAGAAGCAGCAAATCATTGGCGTGAAATTAGCATTTTCCATGATCGTGTTTATCAGTCAGCGATAACTGACACTCCCCGAACGAATTCTCCGCACATTTGCCCGGAGAATCTCATTGCTAAACTCTCCTGTGCTCAGCACTAACAATCCAATTAGCGTCTCCCCCCTCTTTGCCTCGGACTCCCCTTCTTTATCTTTCTTCTTGTTTCTTTCTTCCCCCCCCCCCATCGTCAGCGTTGCAATTGTAATTTATTATTCTCCTTACGAAAGCAGCCGGAGGCCGACCGCGGGAAAAGTTTCTCTCAACCGTTTTAAGAACAAAAGTCCTCGTCCCTGGAAAATATCAGGGGGAGGGAGTCGCGGGCGGGTTATAACCATTGTGTATTGTCCCAAGAGCAATTAATCATTTCCTTTTCACTGCGAAGTAAACAGGGTGTACTTTGTTCCCTGTAAACATTTCCCTTTAATAATAGGATTGAGATAATTAGGCGTGCCGGTGACAGAAGCGGCAATAAAAATAACTCTCCTCCAAGACAAAGCCCCCCTGACGCCTTCACTTGGCGACGACATTAATTTCAATGCTCGCTTCAGCCGACAGCGGTGTCGAAACGATTCTTTCGACAGTCCTAACAAACTCCTCCGAAACGCTGCCTTTCGAACCGGTCGGTCGTTTTAAACGAATCGAAAAATAACGTTTCCCCGTGCGAATGGGATAATTACAATTGGTTTGCATCGGAGAAAAAAAATGCGCCACGCTTTTCTGCAATTAACAAGTTTAATTGAATTCTCGTGGTCGTATCGAAAATCTAGAATGTTCGAGGGAAGTGTGCTCTATCTCGTGATTTCGTCGATTCGTTTTAGAAGCGTAACGTACAACGATGAAGTAATATTTGGTTGTAAATCTTCACGGATTCTGGCGTGTGCGTGATCCTTCTTTCTTCCTCACGCGTCTTGCTGAAAGGTTCTCTGACGTAACTACTATGTAAGCACGAAGAATTATGCGATCATTTACCCTGTAACGTTGTTAACTTCATGCACAAGGCACAGCAACTTGTCAGTGGCTGTAAATCTCGACCGGTCTCGCGGAAGACGGTCTTGCACTCGATTTTTTCTCAGGCAGAAAATATTGAACCTCATCCTTTCTGTTCGTAGTAATAAAACATTCCTCGATCTAAACGCACCACGCGAGGAGAACTATTCATTTATCGTCGATGATAAACTCTACTTCGAACTAGAAATATCACATTATCCTAGCAGCTTCAATCTTTTGGAAGACCGCTATAGGTTAGCAAGAATATTTTGCATATTCTACCTGAGAAGCATCGTTCTGTCATATTTTGAAGTGACTGTAAGAAAGAATTCGTCGAAGATACACCAAAGAACTTAACATTTAAAAAATAAGTACAAAACGAAATTTTTCATCTAGACGAGCTCGAGCTCGTATCAATGATTGCAAAATTTCCGCGTAATATTTGATCTGCACACAGAACGGGGATTCATTGGCAACCAATGGAGTTCATGCGAAGCGAACAACATGTATAAAAAATTACTTTCAGCTTGTTGGAGATTTTTCTACGTTTAATAAACGCAGAAGAGTATATACACGAGTAATCGATAGCAAAGCTGACTTTCGAAGGCAAACACGTCTTCAATAACAACGTAATTGCATATACCAGATTGAAACGAATATTTCACTGGTTACAATCCACTCGTTTCTCTGTCCATAGGTATTAAAAAGGAATGTTTAATAACTCGACGTATGAAAAACACCGCTGTGGGACGTAACTTTCCACTTGTGATTGGCACAAAACTGCGATTCCCTTGCTTTTATGATGGAAAAGAAATAAATCCAACGATCCGGATGAACAAAATTCTGGCGACCGCAAGTTCTCCTTGATTTATTCCATCCATAGAACGAATTGATCGGGTTCATTAGATGGCCAGTCACGCGCTATTAGGGCACCATTTAGATATTCCGATTCGTTATTGCTCTGCTCGAGCGAAAATCCATCTCTTCCCTCCAAATCAGACGGAGCTGGTGCAGCGGAATAAATTACCAGAATAATTTATTCCCTTATTTATTTATAGTTCCTTACGCGACGAACAAACCCGCAACACGACAGTGCTTCTTTTCTTCTACCTCCACTTAAATACCAATTGCTATAAACGAATGGAATATCAGCCGCCGAATTGTCACGCGATCTGATTTCCATGCCTAAATGAATTATTGAGTTACCAGAATCGCGCGCCTCGTACAACTTGCATAATTTCCCCTGTAAATCGGAAATAAATAGTTGCAGGTCGCAAAATTACGAAGCGCGGGAGCAATGAGTCGCGACACAACGCGATAGTTAATTGTGGCCGCAACGGTGATTTGCACACGACTGGCTGAATCTCGTCGACCGGGGTTCGATTCATCGATCACGCTCTCGCGATGTGGATACACGGCCGTGGGCACGGGAGAGACGACGAAAACGCTGGCCGCAACGCGGAGAAATTAGCTTTCCTCGATCGAGAATTCGCGTAACACACAGGGAAACCATACGGCGAGGGCGAGAAATGTTTGCGGGCCGCTTAGGAAGTTTCTAATCTGGAACTCCGGCCACCGAAGATCGCTCGTTCCACCCATAATCGCGACGCCAACTTCTCTATCGGACTTTAAGGGAACTTCATCGATAACCGTCCAAGCTGAAAATTACGTAAATGCCGAGGATTGCGGCGTCAACCGGATTTGTGGTACGGACGTGATTCACTCACCGGCGTTCAGATTCGAAAGCGTCGAACCCCGTTAATTCTACATTTTTCGGATCGTTTATGTATAAGCATCTCCGTCCCTAACTCTGCGTCGTCTCGCTCGCGGCGAGATAGTTAGGTTCCCAGAAGTCGAAAGAAGGGAGGCGAAGAGGAGAAGCTGCGGGAAGGTAGAGGAGGTATCACGTCTGGTGAACGCGAAACTTCGCCATCCGGTTAAATTAATACAAAAGAGTGAGAAAGTAAGTCCTAGCGAAGTCTCTGAAACTCGCCGAAAGCTGTAAAGCATCCCTGCATATTTCACTGCTCTGTTAATTAACGGACAGCTTTTCTAGGACACAGAATTTACAAGGAGGATCCACTTGGACTGCACTCGGGCGGAACATTATGGAATCTTTTATTCACCGGACACTTTCCGCCCTGCTGGCGATGCTCAGCGGTTGGAAAGAGAGTAGTCAGCCGGAGTATTGGTTCGTCTTGTTAAAATTTACGCCCCCACCCGCCTTAGCCTTGAGCGATTGCGTTAGAACGCCACATCGTCGCCGCTGTTGCGTACGGTCGCACCGGGGAAAGCGTTAAACGGCTGCCTAGGCGCGACATAATGCGATATGATCGCGTGGAGTGCAACCCCCTGGGTGGCCTGGCACGTTGCTACACTTTAGATCATAACAGGGCGTGTTCCGTCTTAGACGGATTCCCGGAAGCGGCTTTGTAACGACTCTCCCACGAAACTTCCAAGCAAACTTCGTTCTCTCCGCGCGGCTCGGCGATCAATTTTTCGTCTCCCGTTAAACGTTCCCCGAATTCACGAGCCAACGAGGAAGGATAATTTCGATCGATAGGAGAACATTATCGCCTCCCGTCTAATTAGAAAGTTGGCGAACCGGCAATTTGCCCGGGACACGGTTCTTTAACCGCGGAATTTATTTTTCGGCAACTCGAGCAATCCCCCAGAAATTTACTCCTAACAAGCGTCGAATGGGGACTTCCGTTTTAAAAGTTCGGTATTCGTTTCAATCTCGAAAAGAGTACGAGCGGCTATCGAACGGTATTAAATAGAACCACGAATAATGACTACTCATCTGAACCTTGAAATCGTGTAGGGTTATGGTTTCCATCGTAATTCTTGAGAAATTATAATAAACGCGTTTAAGAGGCTATGCCTAAGTAGATAGCTGGCGAAAAAGAACGTGATATTCGAGAATTTTTTCTGGAATATCTACTGTATATTTTTTTTACAACTATTCGCTTATTTTTAAAGTACATATATGCAGCAACTCTCAGTAATTTTGTTATGTAAAAACATTAAAAAATAAACGAATAACAGCCATTCTCGCGGAAGCTGTTTTGATATCGGTGAGCAAGATATTTCGGACACCGCTGTATCGATTGGCCTAAACTTTCGCAGACCTCTTTTATATACCAAAGACTAGTGGATGAACCAAGGATTTTTTATTTTAACAAAAATTCTATTTTTAATTAACGAAAAACGATCGATTCAGACATCGAAAAATCGTGGTTTCCGTTAAACGGCCGCCATTTTGTCAAAAATCAACATTTTGAAAAACCCTTCGTTCATCTACTGAACTCAACCGTATATTAACAGAATCTTTTCGAATTTTTAATTTTAGGTGACCCGGCTTAGAGAAATCATGCTCACGGAACAGTGCCTTTATCAAAACAGCTTCCGAGAGAATGGCTGTTATTCGTTCATTTTTTAATGTTTTTATACAACAAAATTACTGAGAGTTGCCACATATATGTACTTTTAAAATAAGCGAATAGTTGCAAAAAGATATACAGTAGATATTCCACATAAAAATCCCGAAAATCGCGTTCTTTTTCGCCAGTCGACTAGGCGTAACCCCTTAAGTACATGCATATGGGCTTCTTCTCGCGGATTATATATGCACATCTAACAGTCTAAAGGAACGATCCAGTGCACTTAAAAGTTGAAGCAAAACTACCCCTCGGAGTGTATTAATCAGCGAAATTGCAGAAGCCTCGCGGCCATATCTGGAAAAATTTAAATGAAACGTCCGCGTCCCCCTCGTCCCATGAATCTAACGAACAACATCCGCATAGAGGTTTACATATTCCACGGCGGCCGCCTAAATAGTAAATTCGCGCCGGTCGGTGGGACGCGCATTTTGCGCGGCCGTTAAAGTTGTTAATTACCGAACTACAACTGCGTTTACCCTGTTATTTCCATTACAAAGCGATACGCCTTCATAATGCACGATCAGACGGGGTCATTTTGCACCGCAAATGGCCCAGCTACCCCATCTCGCCTGGTCCACGGCCCGCCTGCGAGGAGCCGCATCCAAGAATTTCAAGTAGATTTACTAAATAACGAGGATCCGCCGCTGGCCAGCAGCGAACTTTCCGCCGTCGTAAATTTATTTTAATTTCTTAGGGAAGCGCGAGAGGGCCGCGAGAGCACGCTTTGTGCGAGGGATGGAAATAAAAAAATGCCACGATCCACAGGGGATAGACGCCGTTAGATTTCAAGGAAAGAAGGGTACAAGTGGGGTGGACAAACGACTCGGAATTCCAGGCTTAATGAAACGTCGTGCATTGCTCAAAGGCCAGGCTATTCTTTAAATATTGACTCCTTTTCTCCTTTCGCCCCTCTCTCTGCCTCTCTCTCTCCCTCTCTCTCTCTCTGTCTCTCTCTAATTACTATCCACAAATCCATAGAAACGCCTTCAAAGCGTTATCCTTTCGGGGACACTCTGCGATACTTGAAGCTTTCAAAGCTCAGTGAAGGTGGAGAATAAACTGTCGCGAAGAAAATTGAACCTCCAGTGAAACGTCACAGAATACCCATTAATACATCGTAGATCGATCGGAATAGACTTGGGGATCTAGCCCTGTCAATTAAAGGAATAAACGGTTCCCTCTTCCCTTGTCGGCTTTATCCAAGCACAAATCGAGTTCGTTGCATTGGCTTAACGGAAAAGTGTTCCCCGGGAAAGAAGATACAGCGCTAAGCTATATGTCCATTCACTTCGCTAGCAGCGCTCAGACAATTGTCCTTTCCGTTCGGATTTCAGGGGATATCCCTTCTTTTCTCATCTTCTTCCGCGAGTTCTGGGCACGTGTTGTCGTACACACGGGTCCTGAGAAGAACTCCATCCGAATTTATTCCAGCGCGAAATCGCGCGCACCCACGGACCAACGGCGCACCTGCAAACCGTTTCCTCCGACAGCGTTAAACGTTCACGTACCGCCGGCAACGCGTTGCACACGACAGATTTTGTAAATCATACAGAACGCGTCGGAAGGAAGTGCGAGCCCCTGAATCGCGGATACGAGGGCTGAGCAAATATTTAAACGTCCGAAGATCCAATCCCACAACGGCACTGCGACATTTCCATCGCCGTATCGGTCGTTTGAAAAATTCCGACGTGTTTCACGAGGAAAATATATTGGAAATGTTTGGAAGAGGGAAAAGTAGCAGGAGTCAGACGAACCGTGACATTCTGAATAATTGGAAACCCGGTGTGTTATCTGTTGCAGCAGGCGTGGGAGCGAGGAAACGTTTACACACAATTGTGGAACGCTGAAGGTTATTTTGATTGGCCGTTCGCGGAGCGTATACACGTTTCGAATGAGAATTATCGCGTAGCAAAAAGCCACGGGATAAATCGACGAAGGAAATAGAGCGCGGAGAGTGTATCGCGAGCTCGCGGATGAGGATTATGAGCAATCGCGAGATTCCGAGCACTTGAGAAAGTCGAGCGGAAGAACGATCTCCCGGATTACAAGGAAAGAAGCTGTTTAATTATTTCTCGAATTTACACACAGCGCGGCGGCGTTTTCACGTAGGTCGCGTCGACGCCCGTAATTGAAAAGCTGAAAACCGTAATTACCGCGGCGCATAAATGTAACTCGCTTTCACACGTCACATAATCGCATGAAAGGCGGGCTATACCGGGGTTAAGGACTTAACTTACGCGGTGCATCTAAACTGAAAGTCGCTCGGCATTCACGGTGACACTTTAACAAGGACCCGTGCGCGTTACGATTAAATCGAATAATTTACTCTTCCTGTTTCACCTAGAGTCGCTTAATTCATCGCGATATCCTCACGTGGTAGCGGTTCGCTGTTTCTAATATCCAAGTAGAAAAATATTAAGTATAAATATTAAGTATTAATTTCTAGGTGATTATTCCCAAGTAGGAATATTTTCTCAACGGAACAAAATTATTTTGCTGAATAGAATATTGATAAATCAACGTTCCCCGATACAGGGACGCCAATCTTTAAGGGCATTCAAAACGCTTTACTAGAAACGCGTGAACAGAAATCCATAAATTGTTCCACAGTGAAGAGCAATCGTCCAAATCTAAAGACGGATTATTCTCACGAGTGTAATAGAAAGCGGGACAACGTTCGTGAGCATTATTGCGCCATTTCAAGTTCCCTCACGTTTCGTGACAAGTTTCAGTTGCTTTCACCGTAACATTTTGGTGAACATTTTTAACAGGGTTCCGCATATTTCTGCCGGCAACTTGGTGAAACGACGTTCAGCAACTTCTTCGCGAGTACATGCTAAGCAGCCTGTCGAAACTTCGCTTATTAACCGTAGTCAGAATCACCTAACACGATCGCAGATTCAGGAGCAGCCAGTCCCATCGCCAAGCCCTGCGAGAAAATCGAATATCCGCCGGAAGCTCGGTTATCTTGTGTCGTCGCGACTGAAAGCGTCCCAGACAATTTCCGGCAAGCTTAAAGTTCCTGTTACAGGCATTCCGTGACTCCTTGCACTTTACTTTCCATATTTTCTCAACAGACATATCGAGGCAAAAGTATTTCGATACCTAGACAAGTAGCACGTCAAATCGCTACTCTATCATCCCCTATTTCCCTACCCCTCTGATGGCTATAGAAAGGAGCATCGACAGTTTGCGAGTTATCTCTGTCTGAAAATTGATGAATTGAAACAGAACTGACGCGGAATATTAACGATGATTAAATGGAAGTTGGCCGGGGGGGGGGGGGGACTGGAATCAGAAATGGAACGCCTGCCTGTTTCCTATCCCTCGTCGTCTAACATCTTCCTCGATTCGACCCCTCTATTCGCCGAACGAATCGAAAAGGCGGGTGAAAACAAATCGTCGCGTTTAAATGGCACTCGTCGCCGGTGTTGGAGCTGTTTGCGCGGCTGTTAATGAGTACGACGTGTGCCACCTGGCCCGCGTGTAATTAGTCACGAGATTGGTCGTGGCCGCGTTTAATCGCCGCCCACGAATCGACGACCTGTTAATGGAGAATAGTATAAACGACGGAGTAAATGTTGGACGATATTTCCCGCGAGCCAGAATTACAACCGGGGCTAGCTCGTGTGCCAGCCGCGTGGAACACGCTCGAAACATCGGGATTATCGTTTGTCGACGAACGATAATTCTTTCCCGGCGACCGATTTCGCGATTTACCGTTCTCGCCTGATTACGGGGATCGTGATTAATTTTCGCCAACGGTTGCGCGAACGCTCTCGATTATTGCGGCCCGGGCCCGTTAATCGTGTTGCCTTTTCGATTTTGCCCAGCCCTGCTCCACCTCTTTCCTTTCTTTTTACGCTTTTTAATAACGACGTTAATTTCTTCTTTCGAGCGACCGCAACGTAATTTCCCGCGTCCCGCCGATCAGCAAACACTGTAAACTCTGATTTGCGAGCGGGCGATATTGTTTGAGGGCTGTTATGTTTTAATTAAACTACGCCGAAAACTCGGCTAATTCCGCGATGGCTTCGATAAAGCTGATCAGCGAAAATTGCATTTGCGCGGCCGCGTTAACCCGGTGTCTGCTGAATAGCGAGCTATTGCGCCAGGCCGGGCGGTTTTTATCGCCGGGTCTCCTTCGTTCACCGATTTCCCAGGGACGCGGTACATTACGATACAATACGAACGCGGCAGCTCGCATTCAGAATCGTGAATCTGTATGCTTAATATCTCGCTGCATTCCTTCCGGCCACTGTGTCGGAATCATCGTGCCATCCTGCAACAGCATTCTTCTCTGGACTTTGCGCCGTAACCACTGAACCCGATACGAACGCCGCGCGATTTATAGCAGTTGCCAATTTCCGCGCACGACACGACGCGCGAGGGATTCGTTCTGCGGAATTTCAACGAGATCCTGTTAGCCGGCAGGGTGAAAAAATAGTGTCTCGCCTGTGTGGAGTTAACGGGACGGACACCGTTTTGCGCAACGGCGGTGCGCGAGAGTCGGAAGATTCGCGTTATCGTCCTCGCGGGTTCCTGCGTTATGGAACAGGAGATCGTAGACGGGGAGGATGTTTTCCTTCCATTATGCTTAATTGGACGGTACACCGCTCCAGCGGAAAAGAGCAACTAGCAGGTCCGCTAACCGAAATCGCCCCGGGCGACCCGAACTTCTCAACGGCCCGATAGGGTGGACAAAGTTCGCCAACTATGCCGGGGAAGAAACCGTAAAAGTTAGGGTGAAATTAGAGCCACGGGTTCTATCTGCGGCACGCTACCGTCGGTCGCAGCTCGTTGTTCCCACGGCCCCCCTGGCTCCGAACTTTCCGCCTCTGTGTGGTTTTGGAAAATTGGCTTAGCGAAAGTGAAACGACCAGTGTCAGCGGGATAGCTCCCCTTCGCACTGGCAAGAATCAGGCCGTAACGTATCAATCTACCTCCACGGTAATTTCCAAGTATGCGAGGCTAATGAAAGTGGCAAGTTCCTTTTATTGAGTCTGCGGTTAAGTGCTGAATAGAATTTCTCTACAACATCCTGTTTGAATTTCCATAATGGCGAAGCTTCATTCCATTAATTAATTGGAGGCCTGTGAAGACTGAAAGGAAAGTGTGAATGTTTTCCTATCGTGCTTGATATCTCCAAATAGATTACATATAAGAACGATAGAGTGTTTAGTTTGAAGCGAAGATGGGCAAAAAATAATTTGAAATATAAAATAGATTTCGAATAAAAGACAACAACTTGATTCCAGACTCGTCAAATACAAATGACTCAGAGTCTGTTTCTTTCTGTGTCTACTTCCGCTTCTGTCACAAATAGCGGCAACCAATTAGTGGCACGCCATCTATCTCTATCCTGCTCGCGCACGCTCCCCCTCTCTCGCGCTCTCTACTCTCAGAGTTATTTGAGCTTCAAATAATTTTCAAATACAAATGAATGAAAAGATGAAAAAATTATTTGAAGGTTAAAATGAATTGCCGTCAAATAAAAAAATGATTTGTGGCCGTCGGATAAAGTCACGTCTAACAATTCACGATTCACTTGACCCTAAACCTACTCGTTTCCTACTTAAAAAAATTAAAAATAGTAAAAATATCTAAATCCGGAGCACAATATGGTATCTGCTTTTGTTATTAAATAAGAACATTCACTGCAAAATCTATTTTCGGCCCAATTAACGAATGCCAATAGTGACGCTGTTCCTTAACACAAGCAGCTAGAGCATGATTGAAAAATCATGAGTCTCTTGTTTTAAAAGTTTTTCGTTTCTTATACTGCACTTTCTGTAGCCCCAAGCTCGTGCAACACTCGCGTAAATGTTCAAATAATTTAGAACTATTTTGTTAGAACTATAGTACAAACGTGACGCTTATAATAATAAGAAAAATACGAAATGAGTAAAAATGGGGACATTTACCTTACGTCAGAGGGCCCAGTGACGCGCTTGAGGCCCAGCGACGCGCTCGAGCTTCGAGGGCTCTTCTTATGACCATATTTGGTACGTGATGAAGAGGATAGTCTCCTTTTTGGAAGGAAAGCTTTCCAGGAGGACGAGCGGGATGGGCAGAATTGTTGCGACAAGCAAACGAGTTGTCTCGCGCCGTGTAGCTTTGTGTTGCATTTGTGTTGATTTAGTAATAATAGTTTTACTAATATTTTTAGTTCCTTTTTAATTCTAAGTCTTTTCTGTAGCATATATTCTAAATTGTTTTTCTAAATACAATTATTAATCCCAAATATATACCTACACGATATCTCCATTCTAATGATTCCTTAAACACTTTCAGAATATTATGTCAAACTTTCTTCGAATTTGTGGTATCTTTTTAAGTAAGTTCGTTATAAGTTGAAGCTTAAGGTGTTCTCATAGGAATTTCTACGAACGGAAGGGATTAAAAGTTGCCCAAGCCGTTCAGCTCAACATCAGCGACTTCTTTCCACCGAGTTCATATCAAAGCCCGCGCTTCGCCCACGTTCGCGAGTTACTGCATTATGTATCATGATCAAACACACGTACACACGTCTGGTAGGGAGTAATCGAATCATGTGTCCCCCGTTACGTCTCTCCCCCCCTCGTCCGACTTGTCTCTCTTTTCCGATAGCAAAACCAACGAGCGTCCCCAAGAAATTCCCTGATAGAAGCAACCGAGGCTGTAAAAGCGTATTACGTGGATCCGCGAAAGAAGGGTACCGGGTTGAACAAAGGCGCACCAACACTCAGTCATGTTTCCCCGTCATATCGTAAAAACACAGTAAAAAGAGAAGATCGGAACGGCCTTCCAAGCTTGCTGCCTGCCCAGACGAAAAACAGTTCGCTCCTCGGTGCCGAATGAAACGGAGTCGAACAGGAATAACCCGGTGACGAGTCCTGCCGTTTCATTCGCATCCCCGTCCTTCATCTGGCCCGATCTATGGGGAGTTCATTCGCGTTTAACCGAGAAAAGGAATTACCGTCTCGTTTCAGTCGACACGAATCACCGTCGTCTTTTTGCCGTCGCGACGGGCTCCCCGAATCTAGGTCAATGGGACGTGGCGGATCCTCGGAGGATAACGAAGCGGATGAAGAAGAGGATAGGCACTTAAACAGAGCGATTAAGGAATGGCGTTATGGAATGTTGGCAATGCTACTATGTAAGAATAAAACGAAGACGTAACAAAGGTCAATTCTAAGGTTTTGGTGACCACCGCTAAAGAGAAACCTTCATCCTGACCTCAAATTTTCGCGAGACTATGGCTGTAGTATACAAGACAGCATTACTGACCAGTCCATTAGCAAATGTAGGAGGAAACGTAGACGTTCTGCCTTCTTCTTCCATTTCATATACCTATGTACCGTCCTTCTTTCTCACCATTAAGTGTCTAGCTGCCAAGCTTACGTAATGGGTGTTCGAATTATGCTTCTGGCAAGAATCGCTACTCCATCCAAACCTCCATCTACTCTACTCATTTGAACCCTTAACGTGCTAAATCTAGTGGATTGATATCGAGTGCATAAGCTAACTCGACCTAAATCGGCGTATAATACGAATTAATAATTTAAGCCTTGATTCCATAATTGGCTCGTTGCTGCCTACACTACGCGAATATAATTATCACCTCCCACGGCGATAGTATAATCGATTAATAATCGCTCGATGCTTCGCGTCTTGCCTTACCAATTATTCTAATTATATTCCGGCAACAATTGCAACAACGCTGAAGCCGTTTAATCGCATAATGCCATTCATTCCGCGATGATAACGGTGCTTGCCAGATTGTCAAAAGGAATCGACAGACCGTCTCTGCCGATGGCAAATGATAAAGGAAGGAAGAGCAAACATTTATTTGACAACGATTCTCTAGTTTCCCTGCAGCATGCAGCTAGGTAGCAAGGAAGCGTGGCAGACGCGCCCCTTGTAGCGACCGGCGAAAACAACGGGCGCGAAGTAACAGCGTTAAGAAACTTTGCTCTGTTCTAGCGAGTACGCGACATTGGCGAAAGTAAGACTCCGTGCAAACTGACGCGGGAAATCTGCATCACGGAAACACAGGTCTATTTTCCATGTCAGAGGGGGGACAGGAACTTTGAAAATAGCTGCAACAAGATGCAGAGCCGGGCACACCTGAGAGCCCCGACGAATCCTGCACTGGCAACAAAGGATTCCATGGAAGTTGAATTACCTTTCCCTTCATGGCGTTTCCTGTTAGGAAAACGTCCCTTTGGACGTACCCGCGTGATAAACAATTTCGACTAATCTGCATGATCATTCGCGTGCGCTGTGACACTCCGAAGACAAAGTTCACGCGCATAATTTACACGCATCAAATAACAAGGACGCGTGTGTACTAAAGGAACGCAGCGGATATGAATTTTACACAGAATCTACTAACAAGTCGAGGCAATTTAATTATTCTTCGATGGATAGGTAGCATTATAATATTCACAGAAGGAGAACCCATCGAGGAAGCAATTACCGCGCGTTATATGATTAAACTTCAACTGGTGTTAAAGGATCGAAGTAACTCTAAAACTATCTCCCGTCTAACCTCCGCGCATACATTCATCGGGCAATGATAATTAAACCCATTACTCGGGGAGCACCTAATTTCTCAAGTTGCTTTTCAGGAAATAACTAATGGACAATGAATATTACATAAATGTCGTGAAATATTATTAACGTCTTGTCTAGGGGCAACGGAAAGGTAATTCATCGGTCACAGAAGTAAGTTCTACATTTCCTATCATAATTTCACACAGACTCTTTGGAACGTAGCAGGTATTTTAACATTCGAGCTATTACTGTCCTAAAGTAAGCAGCGCGATAGTGGAACTGGAGCGACGCGGTTGCAGCAAGTAGAATACAGCCGCAATGATCAGACGACCCTGCAGTGTCCGTTGTATAAGCGGCGCGATAATTGGAAACACTTTTGCTGCTTGGAACGAGATCACCCGCGCGAAATGTATAGGAGCTCTGGTCCCATGCAGAACGTGCGCGTTTAATTGCGAAATGAAAGGAACATGAATAGAGCCCCTCCACTCACCCCTCTTGGAAGCGTGAAAACTGTCCTGCGGTTTTATCTGCTCAATCTGGGCGCTGAGACGGAACTTGAGCAGGATGTCCCGGTTGGCGTTGATCTTTTCCACGGCATAACGAAAGGCCACTTCCTGCTTGTCGTCCGACGGATGAAACAGCCCACCTGGGAAATCACACATCCATATTAAAGCGCTACTTTGACGCGAACCGCCGCGCGGCGCGCGTACTGTTTCTTATTTTCCCTCGTCCAACCACTTGCCTCCTTCCTTTTACTTGCCTATCTACGCCGCGTCTAGATGTCCCGCCTTTGGGGAAACGAAGAAGCCTGGGACAGTCCTTCACGGACCTGTGTATCCCGAATATTAAATATTTAATATCGAAAATCCTTTTCTACCTTCCCTCGGACCAAGACGTAACACTGTGTAATCCCCGACGTTTTTCTTCCTCTGTTTTTCAATGGAATAAAGTGACGCTTGACCCGAATACTCCGTCCAAGATATGCAAGATCGTACATACTGAATATTTTACGCACCTAGACTAGAGGAGCCGCGTGCTCGTTTAAAACGTTGAAAAATTTTTCTTCTCCTTAATCGAGGTCGCCATGACCCGCGCACGAGACGGATAAAAGGTCCCCTCGACTGGACATTAAGGGATTCCGGTATATTAACGCCCGTGAACTAGATTTTTGCTTGGAGCTTCTTGTGTATGCTTTAATATCTAAATCTTTCAACGACGGCAGAACTACCTTTCTGGAATAAAACAGCGCTTCGTTTCGCGAAGAGCGTTGTAAATTCAAGTCGCCAGCAGAAGAACGGATAAATAGTTCTCTCGCGGCATTAATATGCAATGAACGTAAGAAGGACAGAGCAAAAGTGGGTCTTTCGAAAAAGTTGAAACTTGGACGGTGTAGTATTATGTAGCCCGCGATGAAACCTCGAGGAAAGTTGGGAATTTAAGAATGCATCGCTGATACGGTGCTGCTTTGAAATTATGATCCTTTTCGAACCGATTCTAACCGATAGCTCCTCGTCGTTGTAACGAACTTGCGGCATTCGGATGGACGGGCAGTCGTGATACGTGTGCAATTCGTAACGTTTCAATGAGAACAATGTTGGCAAAACGATGGTGATGCGGTCGAAGAATTTCGATCCTCCCCGAAGAATGTATCGATTCGCGAGTCCAATGGCGCTTCTCGAATTCGACGCCGCGGAAGGAATTGGCGCCATAAATTGATTTTAATCTCGCGCACGTCATAAAGTAACCCGCCGAACAGCTGCGCCAGCTTGACTCCACAATTTATAGAATTTACGCGATAGATTTACGTCTCTCGTTAAGGCTGGGCATCGATTAACTTCGAGGAGTAACGCGGACGGATAGTAAAGCATCGGACGACAACGGAAAAAGGACTGTAATGACGCGTACGAATCTGTGATTTAGGGACAAAAAGGGATCCCGAGGAAACGGGATTTACTCTCTATTTCTTCATTATGTCCAAAAATCAAGATGTACTTGGTCTGCATACTCTACATGCATATACACCCCAAAAGAAATCAACTACAGTACCGCGAAGTCCACCACTGGACCAACTAATCATTAAGGGGAGAAGCCTATAAACGGCTTATTTATGTATTTATTTTTAGGAATTTTTTGCAAAGATACCAATGTGCTAATGATTTAAGGAAAAAATTTTGTGTCTATTTTTCGTGGGATTTATACGGTCTTCTCCCCTTAAGACACACGTCGGCTCCTAACTCTCCTAATTTTACGCTCTTTGTATCCGCTCGACTCACCGACTTAACACTATTACACTCCGTCCGTAACTTTATTTCGTCGGTCGATCAACTGAAACTCGCGCAAGCGCTCGCTCCCTCCCCTTTTATTGCACATCCCCTCGCCGGTCAGCAAATTAATAGGGCTTGAATATTCATTGATTGTTAATGAATTATTTCGCGGCGACCACTCTCGCCCGACGCCCCCCGAAACAAAAAGGGCGAATTGATACCCGTTTCGATACGTCGGCCGTATATCCGGCTAACGTCGTGCGCAGAAAGCCGTTTTAATTACCAGCGCGAGAAATTTCCGTCGGATTGTAGTGAATAGCAGTGGAACAAGGCTGGCCGCCGAACGACGCCGACGCCACGCTTTAATTTCGGCGGTGCCACGAGTAAAACCATCACGAAATTGTTGACAACTGATGCAGACCCGCTGCTCCACTACAGATACAACCGATTCATCGTTGCATGGCGAATGAATACGAAAAACTTTAGGATGAACATCATGCGGATGGATTAACGTGCATTTCAGACGCTGCTCTGAATACTGACGTATATTCGTTGGGAATAACAATGACGCAACGGTAAGTGTCCTTTTTATTCAGGTGGGTGGTCATTGAACGAGAGTCAGTATAGTGGAATACTGTTCCTTAACTATGATGGTAACTGCGAATAGGAGCTATTGTCTACTGGCAAAGCGGACACTACATATCACTTGGACATGAAGTTTACGCGCACAGCGTTACCAACATTCGTGGCGTTCCAAGGGCATACGTTCTGCTCCGTGATTCTACTTGTCCGACTATGTACGACTGTTACCACTTGCGCGGAGTCTATGCAATTACACGTGACAGTCTGAAGAGCATTAGTGCTGGAGATAATTACAAAATTCGTTAGTTCATTAGCTTGACTATAATACCGCTTGTAGTTCAACTATGTGGCGAAACCATCCGCCAGAAATTTTCAATATAATACAGAGAAACAGAGAATAAGAGTAATTTCCAACGGTCCATTTGCGGTGTATATTAATTATTAAATCGCAACAATCAAAACTTCATTTATAAAAGGGAAATATTCAATCAGCAAGGAACATCATTCCGTTCCCGAAACGCTGCATTTGGCTTCAATAATATTTAATAAACACGACTTAACTATGTTGAAATTATACTTACTATTCCATTACATATTCTGCTTATCATACTCGTATCGCGAGATTACGCGATTACCTCTTTTAAGCTCCACCTCCCTCCGATTCACCAGGAAAATCATTATCCTAAATAGTGGACCGGTTCGGTGAGCGAAGTTCCTACGATTTCGGACCGCCTTGCGGAAGGCGTGTATCGATTACAATTTCATCGCTACGGTCGTCATTTGCCGCGGCCAGGGGCGAAACGGCCGGGCCGCGGGAATGCACGGGGCAAGAAAGGAGAGGGCGAGAGGCGGACAGATAAAGGGGGAGGAAGAGAAAGCCTTTTAACTGTAGAGGGTAGACTGGAAAGATACTCACCTATCCTAATGACATCAGGAAGAGCCGCGGCGTGGGCGGCGAGGAGCGCCAGCAGGAGCCACCTCGCAGCCATTTCCGGTTCCGGTCCGCCCCACCGTCTCTCCCCTCTTCGCCACCGACGCCACCGCCGCCCCTCCGCGCCCACCGGGGCAGCCTGTGCAACCTCCCTTCTGCCGTAGGGACTCACACCGCTGGAACACAAGATAGGAGAGGGTGAGTTCATTAAAATGCAACGCGCAAACCTCTGTGTCCGGTTCTGAATATATCCTCCGTCTAAAGCGACAGAACGGAATGCTGGCGGGGGTGGGCTCGCGTTTCTGACGTTGACGCCATAACGACCGGCTTCTGACGGATCAGAAGTCGTCGACGAGGACGACGTACGTCGCGTCATCGGGCGGAAAGCAGGACAGGGGATAATGAGGCAACGAAATGACTCTTAGCAGGGGACTTTCCTGAGGGGATTCGCCCTCATCCATTCAGGGCTCGTTTTACATCTCTTCGCGTCACTCTTCGATCGCTACGCTCGCAAGTGGCTGGTTGCGCTGAAATTAGTCCGCAAGCTTTTCGCACAGGGCGCTCGAAGCATTGTCGGCTGTATATTTCTTGCCAATGGATATAAGGAACCATTCCCATTTCACATCGCCGTCTGTAAACTCTGTACGAAGTTGAACCCGTTGACACTCGGTGGTTTCAACGATTAAACCTCGCGGCGATGGAACGGTAAAGTTTGCAAAAAGCTTTAGAGCGAAAAAGTATGTTTCCATCGGTCTGGTGAAAAAAAAACGTTGGAGAGTGCAACGCACTAGAAGGACGCCACGATACCGAAGTATAAGTAAGACAGCGCGAAATGAAACTGACAGAAATAAAGGCAACGCCACGCGTTTTTTTCTCAACTGCAGGCTCGAGGGCGTTTTTAGCGTGCGGACGCACGGTTTACAATGTCGGTGCGTGTATAATCCTCGGCGGCTGGCAGCGAGAAAACTGCAGACAGTGTCGGTAACTTGTCAGGAGCGGCATGAACAGGGGAGAATGAAACCCGCGAACACAACCGGAAGTGACTGTCCAGGAATTTCATATGGGCAGGGACGTCGGTGAAATTTTTTTTCATTAATTCGACCTGCAGACGAACTTCCCATTTTATTCGTCGGATTCTTCGTAGCCCTATGTTTTTTTTATATGCCCGCACAACCTACAATTTCCTCTCCGCCTCTGGTTCGGGTTTTCAAAAAATGCTGTTTAATCTCCATTCGACGCGCGCCCGCGAAATTTCCGATGCACAGAACGCGGCTGAAATCGTGGCACGGACCAGAACAGACTGATTGATTGTAGAAAAAAAGCAATAGATCAAAACTGAAGATTAATTCTCTTCGCGCGAAGCTTCGTTTTCGAGGGGAGTAGTTTGAATTTCGTATATAGGCGACAAATTAAAATGAGGGGGTAGTGAATTATTTCTGCAACTCCTGTTGCGGTATAGTTCTGAAATTCTATCGGATTTGGAATTCAGTAATAGTAAGTGGAATATTGGTAGAAGCATGAATGTTAAGGTCACGGAAAAGGGAAAGAAAATATAAATGGCACTCGAGAGCGATTCATTGCCAGGCGTTGATCAACGTTGTACATTCGGGACACGTACAAGACACGCAGAATTAAGGAATGAAACTTTAATGTCGAACATCGACGCGGACTCGCCGGTGCGGAATCAAGTATTCAACCGTGAGGGCTCCAAGACACTTATCGCCGAACAATTTTCCCGTCTCGACAGCCAATTCTTTTTCTGCATAATTTATCATTCGCCTCTCTGATTCTTCCGCTTCTGGAGCCGCGTTCCCGTGAATGGCGTGGCTGGTTCACCGAAACACACTCGTAAATTTTCAATGCATAGACGAGCATGGAGCCGTCAATGATATACGCGGGGACACCGATCATGTATTGAGGGATGCGATGGATCGTTATCATAAATTTCAACATTACAATTCACTAAATTTCCCCACGCAGCTTCGCGAAATATCGCGTAAACACAGCGCAAAGAGTCATTGAAGCGAAGAACTCGGAAATTTACTCCGACAAGTCAAGCCTAATCCCTTTCTCTCGAATCTATACAGCCGAATATGTATTCTCTATTTCATGAAGCGACAACGCGAATAAATCTCAGCTCCGCGTATTCTACTATCCCAAATGATCAGTTATCATATCTGAGCGCGGAAGATAAAATTTTCATACAGATTGCATTCGTAAACTCGCATTTCTCTCTTACTATTCTCAGAAGTACCAGAAATCTGTCTGAAGGCGTCGATCGGCATCCAGATGAGCGTTCAAATGAAACCGCGATCATTCAAGTCGCACTTTGAATAATTTTCACCGGCAGAATCACGGCTACTGCAATCCGAACGTGAATCGCCCCGAACGAGACTAGACTTTAATCCATGCGTAACGAATGGGCCAATTATCAGGCAGCTTCCCTCGCGCCTCGTGACCCATTCTCTTTCCGCATAATTTACCGATTCCCTCTGGCAAGCTCGTGGTTCTTCACGGGCAGACGATGCCAGTTCATAGCCCGCGTCGCTGTGCATCCGTGAAATTTCCGATATACGTCCAAACATCGAAGATCACCGTGACATCATCCTCTTACGGGGGGAGGTAACCGTAACCGTGACCCTCCTGACACGCATTCCCCATTGATTTTCGTGGTCCCGTCGAGCTTCCACACGGGCTAGTTACTCCCCACACGCTGTGTGCAGGCCTGACAGTGTGATGCACTCGCGCCAACGCATCCCGGGCGCAGGCTATGCGTCTGCAGACTTAGTGGAGGTCTTTGCGCGGTAAAAGAAAAGGCTTAGATAGGGGGGGAGTCGGTTGGGCGGGGTGGCTGAGTCGTTCGGTGACGTGGACTGAATTTTAATGAATCCCCTTAGCCTTTGTGCGCTAAGCTCCTCGTGGATCCGATCCCGCGTGGCGTGGCAGTATGAAATTTTTATGAAAACACGGATCATTCGTCTCGCGCCACTCCCTTCCACCCTCTCGTGATGCACGACCGCCATCTCGCTCGACCCGCCTCGAGATGTCGTTCCGTTGTCGCGTAACAAGCTTTACGTTCCGACGCCTTCTTCTCGATCACCGTAAGCGCGGCCTGCTGCTTTATCGAGGGAACCCGGATTTGCCGAGGCTCCTCTCGCCGAAGCAGATATCGACGCGTCACTCTCGCGCCCCTGCACCGATAGGATCCGATGAAGCCCGGCATCATCTGCCCTTAAGTACCCAGTTGATTAAAACGAACCTGCAATTACGGTCGAAAAAGGATAGTACGGCGGAGAAGTTGCCGGGAGCGCTAATCGGAATTCGATTACGAAGTTTCGCGGATGATTAGCCGTGGCAGTTAAAGCGAGTTAAATGGAACGTATACACCGAGGTACAGGAATTTAATTTCAACGGCGCGACGATATTGTTAAACTTTCGTCTCCATTCAGTTCCTCGGTTTCTTCATTCGCCTTTTTGTAGCCGGCAGGCTTCCTTTGTCGCTTGCGATAAAATCGACTTTACGCGGGGCACAAAGGTGTTTTCCTTGCGTAAGTACTTCCTTGGAAGGGAAGACATTCGTGCCCGGGTCGTAGACTTTCCTCCCTGGGAAAACGTAACGCCCCTCATGCGAGTTCCCTCGCTGCTTCCTCTATCTTTTCCATTCCCCCTTTGCATCCCGCACGCCTGGCGATGACGCTGAAATCGCTTTTCCCTCCGCGATTTCCCTCCACCCTCGTCGCAATGAGTTATACGTCGACGGGAGAGGAATGAAAATAACGTATAATACCCTTCGCCCCGGCATCAGGAGATTCTGCAGCGGAGCGTCTATACCGTCAAGATATGAAGCACGACGATTGCGATCGAAGAAAATTATAAAAATATTTCACGCCGCTTTAATATCGTCCTGGTAGTCGTCGAATTGTTCCAGAAGCCGCGGACGCATTAAAGTAATCCTCAAGGAATCGTAAATATGGAAACTTCCAGATGACATCACCAACGGCAGTTGAATTGAAAGTAAAGGGATAGGAGTCTCTTTCGGCGACGAAGACTCGACTAAATGAGCTGGCTTTCCACCGGAAGGGGCATACAGTTCTGCCATCCATTTGCACCCTCTGTTCCTGGTGCCGCGATCCTTCAATTTTCATGCATTCATTCGCTTAACTCGTTCGTGGGAAACAATTACGTGGATCAACGAATCTGCCGGCCGCTCGTGCCACCGAGAGATTTCCAGTTTGCGCGTCAGCCGCAAATGGCGCAAGGATTTGCAGGATTCGCAGCCGTGCATTTGCGTAATCCTTACCCCGTCGGCTAGTCTATCTCCTTCCTAACGGATGAGTAGAAAAGCGCATGAAACACATCGCGGATCTGTACTCGAATCAGATCAAATTTATTATCTGAATGGAGCACGCGGGTAATTGCTCGGATAATTCTATAAGCTAGCCGATCAGAGAACACTCTGCGCCGGGGACATGGGCGTTAATTGTTAATGTTAAAATTAATAGTCTAATTCTGCGTGCCCTGTTCATAATTCGCGCCGCTACTTCCGACCGCCAGGGCGCTCCGAGCGATCGATGCTTATAGCGAATTAAAAGCGTAAGTAGACAGAGGAAGAAACTGTAAAAAAGAAAAACACAGAAATACTGATAGGAAGAGACAGAAATACTGACAGAAAGAGAGAGAAATACTGGCAGAAAGAGATAGATAAACGTTTAGGTTACGTTATTTCCGGTTTTGCTCCAAAATGGCTGCGGTTATACCGATCACTCCCTAGAGGGTCACTATCGAGGCTTTGGTCGATCGTCGATCAGCGTCGCCTCCTTCTTCTCTTCCGGCAAGCCGACGAGTAAAATCGAGATCAGAAACGCGAGCGTGAACATTCAAACGAATACCTTCTCTTTTATGTTAATTCCATTTTTCTTTCTTCCTCAATCTTTGTTCGTACATATATTTCTTAAACGTCTAAACCAGAAGTCGTGCTTTTCCTTTGTGAGTTCTTTTCTTTGCACTGCGCGAGAGCGTGTCGCGGTCCGAAGCTCGATAGTTAACTTTGTTAATAAACCCACTTAGGCGAATTGTTTTTTACATTCCAGATAATAAATCCTCTTGGAAGAATCCAGATTCTGCTTTAGACTCGAATAACTCGAAGTCTCGTCCTCTTATTCAAATCTCCTTCCCACTATTATCCAAAGTGTCCACTTTCAATGCATAACGAACTCAGACGAATCCGTGATTGCACGAATTTCACTCAGTGTTCACACGTGCCCCCGGTTATTCAAATTCGCCGCTTACGCATAGCGAATAAGATTATTCGCGGCAAGATAGAGGCGCGTCGCCACAATTTACGTAATAGTCGCGCCAGTCGGCAGCAATAATATGGAGGGTGGGACAAACACTAAATCGCGGTGGAGAAAATGCACGACCGTCTGCATGCATATGAGATGAAGAATCACTTAACGAAAGCCCGACATACAAGTCGAATGAATCGCGAAGCTTTCTGGACGACGAGCTACCTATTGAAAATTTCGAAAGATACGTCGAATGAACAGTCATCTAACAAGGGGAGTATTTTAGGTGTCCGCCTCCGATCAT
This sequence comes from Andrena cerasifolii, assembly GCF_050908995.1. Lineage (NCBI taxonomy): Eukaryota > Metazoa > Arthropoda > Insecta > Hymenoptera > Andrenidae > Andrena > Andrena cerasifolii. The sequence goes on from NC_135122.1 coordinate 13,653,713, forward strand.
TTTGATTTTTGGATATGTTATAGAGGACCGAAAAATAAGAAATACGTGTTTTTTTATTTTTCCCCGTTTCCATATTTGGGGGGTGAAAGCTGCGGTTCAAAGTTAGGGTTGAAAAATCATTTTTGTGGATTTTTGAAAATCTGGTGAGTCAGTCATATTTCGCATTCAAAGACACAAAATTCGTCCATTGACACTATTCCCCTATCTCTAATAGTTCTCGAGATATTCCAGAAAAATGATTTTTCAACCCTAACTTTGAACGCAGTTTTTACCCCCCAAATATGAAAACGAGGAGAAGTAAAAAAACACGTATTTCTTATTTTTCGGTCCTCTATAACATATCCAAAAATCAAAATGATCGGAGGCGGTTCGATGAGCAACCGTCGAATCCAGTAGAGAAGAAACGAACATCGACTAAAGAGACGAACACGTACATGTGTTTCAGGAATGATGCACGGGGAGAAGCTCGTGGAATTTTTACGGCCTGAACACCTCGACGCCCAGGCGTCGCGCCGTGGCATCTTGGACGCAGAGTCCGCGAGGAGGGCGAGCCAGCCTTGTAAAGTTGAACGAACGTCGCACGTCGGCGACGGCTCGTAAAAGCTCAGTAGATGTACAGTTTACGTGCGGGTACGGGCCTCCACTTACACGTGAAAGCACGGTGCCAAGGCGACACGTACTCTTTCCCAAGTTTATCCCGAAAAAAGTGAAGACCACCGCGGGAATCGAGGTCTTTGACGGCGACTTTTAGCGCGACGTCAAAGCGCCAACGGAAAGGTAATCCCCTTTCGCTCCTATCTTGGACGTAATTGCGTTGGAGAAGCTTCTCCGCGGCGTCTACGTATTTGCGCGAGGGGTTCCAAGTGTCTTCGCGCGTTCTTATTATTATTATTATTACCATAAACGGGATTAACCCTTTTTCGCACAACAACATGGACGTATCTAGTACAGAGTCTATCTATCACACAGCCGCGCTAACGCTCACACCCAACACATCCCTCTGCAGCAATACGCAAAAGTTACCCATTGAATAAGGGAACAGATCAATGTCCAGGAAGTGGTCATTGAATTCGCGCATAGCCCGGTTGATGGGATCGGCCGTGTGATGTGCACACGAAACTGTTTCGGAAACAGTAAAACACTGCACACAGCGGACAGAAGCTGGCTGCGCCTACGATGGGTAAAGCGAAGGGAAATGAGGCCGCGGCGGGCTGGAACGCGGTACGTTCGATTCTTTTCAATATAAATTTCTGGCAACGCGAGACCAGGGCCTATGGAATTCCACCTAAGATCCACAAATCTTCTCAAGGCTTCACCGGCAAATCGCAGCGAGAAGGAATTCAATTTTCCTATGATTTGTTCCACGAGGCCCCCGCACAGACCCTCCAACGTACGTGTGCCAACTATTTCCTGCGTGTACGAAATCGTTTCCGCGTGGTGCACGAGTGTCCTTTGTGCACGAATGTTTGCTCGTGCACCAACCGTCAAGAGTCGTCGCGAGGGCGCAAAGTGCAGAGGCGAATCGATCAGCGGCCTCTCGAATACGTACGAGCGTCTGCCTTCGTTCGGTGCCAGGCGCAGATAAAAAGGGCATCGGAAAATTAAACAAATTCGCGAAGGGTTAATTAACGGTAATAACGTCGGCCGTCTGGTTGAGTTCGTTCACCCGGGCTTTAATCTTGCACGAAGATTGCTGGATATTTCGTTTAATTCAAGACACGTTTCATTATTACACCAGATAGCTTTCTATTAAACATCAAGTTTGATGCTCATTAAATAATTCGGCTTTGTAAATTGAAGACCCAGAATTGTTGTACTCGTCTCTTCGAAATAAAATCTCCCAACGAGTTTCGTAAATGTTCCCGTGGCAAACGTTCCATTAAAACTCGCAACGATCGAAAATAACTTAACGAAATAGGAATTTGTCACACTAAATGCCGCGCGTAAGTACGCGCTCCTCCATCATTGGCTGGGAAAGCGATTGTGCCAGTAACGATAGCAATGTTATGTAAGTTATCGATAAAAAGATTTGCCGTCTACATTTATCACGGAATAATGAAACGCTAGCGACATCCGAGCCATTAGATACTAGAAAAGTCTTATAAATTGTTCGAATTAAATTCTGCTTACGTCGCTGCCAGTATTTCCCAAATAACTGCAACTTATTTCCAAAGAAGTGGAGCGGAAGTCTCTTTTACAAAATCGCAATTACGTATTAAACTGAAGGAAGGTTCCCTTCAAAGGCACTCTGTTTTGAAGCTTACCGTGCAACAACGGATTACAAGCGCCGTGGAGAAGCTGCCAATTCATTTGTAATTACTCGGAGAAGTATATAATTTAACAAAAGCGACGTAAACTCATTTCACTTGGAACTTCAATGGCAACCGAAGATATACCGCGGCGGATTCTTCACCGTCCGAATAAAATGGCAGTTGCTGGTTCTCTGTATTCAATGCCACAGAATTGCAAGGCATTATGCAACGGCCGACAATACCGAACAATTGGTGTAATTCAATAGAATCGCAACAGAAATGGCGGAAAGTTGTGCCGCGCGCGTTCCAGCGATACATTTTCGGGGGCAAATAGTGATTTCGGTCGCCGCCATCTCGGCAACGGCGATTTTATTGAATCATAGTAACGGTCCGATATTACGAGTTAACTCCCTGTTACGTAACACCGTCCAATTATTGTCCACAGCCCCGCTGTAAGGGTGCTCCGAAACGCGTCGCGCGTATTAAACGAGAATTCTACTCCGCTCCTAATGCGCGCCACTCTCGTCGTGACACTTTCGCGGCAGAAATTTTGCGAAATTCACAGTGCAGCGCAGTCGGAGCGTTGTCACAGGATACATGCTGAATTCTCCGAGTTCTACGTGTCTGCCTGTAGAATATTTATAAGATATCTATATCTTTCCCCTGATGCATTGCATTCTGCATTGCTAGACGCTGGTATTATGATGTCCCTCGGGCATTAAATAACATTTATCAGTATTCGCATTATTTTGCATGATCAGTCATACTCAGTATTGGCCTGGTTCTCCCTCGAAGACCAACGAATCGGTCCCCCAATAACGAATTCTGACGCGAGAGTATTCCACAGACAGAAACAATGTCTACGATGACAAGCACGCGCACAATGCACGTAGTACATACACCCGCAAAGTTTCTGTCGCCGCGACAGCCCACTTTATTGGTCCCGTGCTCACGTAACGTGCATTAAATTCCGCAGTTTTATATTTCGCCGCCGAATTTTCAGCCGCGCGCATACCAAGAGGTTGAACGGATGAGTTCCAATTAATTATCTCCCACGTTCTTTCCTCCTTCTGCTCTTACGCGCCGTTCCATCTGTGCCAGAATATTCCATAAACATTCACCAGGGAGTCTCTCTCATACGTTTGCTCTGATGTTTTCTCTTTTGGATAAGAGAGTATTAACAGTTGATTTAGATAGCTGTAATATCCTCTATCGATAACGCACATGTCGAAAAGACGAATGAAATGATGCAGGAGGAGTAAAAGAAGTTATCCCTGTCATCGTAGACACACGTTTTGTTTTTCACACTTCTGGTTCACTATTTCATAATGTTTCGTTTCCACGTACGCAAAGAATGACGATCACAGTAGCCCCGGTGTTTCAGCCTGAAAAGGAAAGCCCGCCAGTGGAATAGAATGGTCGGTGACCAGACACTGCGGCTTTGTCTGTACCTGAATGAGCGTTGCGTGCGAGAAGGCGTTTGCACATGTGCAACTCTATGCAAATTCGAGCAACATGTCTGGTATACATATCATACGGGAAGGAGAGTAACATCATATTCAACAAATCTTCCACCAGGTCTGTCTGGATCAAAAGTGAAACAGAGAGAAGACAGATAGGGCGAGAAGAAGCTTTCGAAATTCAGTGGGGAGTCTTGTAGCGAAGCTAACTCATCGAATAAGACGTTCTTATAGGGAATATGAGCCTCGTCTCGAACGGTGAGTGCGTGTCACCTATGCCTTTGCTGACCCGCATCATGAACGACCTGCGCTCGTAACAAACCAGCCCGGCCCATTCATGGCCCCTTGGCGATTTCCCCTGAAATTGCATTTCCCTCTCGGTCCGCTGTGCTGGCGTACATACACCCCTGTCGTCCGTAAAATAGTAAAATTGGGCTACTACACTAAAATGGAATACAATAAGGGGATGAGACACGGTCGTTAAATACCCGTCCCCTCAGCCATTGCGGCCTGTATAGTGTTCTAATTGCAGGCTTTCCGGGAATAGAATACACGACCTTCTCTTCTTCCTTTTTTTAATATATATCGTGGTCATTTTATAGAGAGCTTTCGTTGCCCCGCAATGCTCGTTAAGGTTTAGAGCGCGAGCTGGCGCTCGCGTGGAAAAATAAAGGAATATAATTATTTTTCGTAACTCTCTAGCTTCACTATGCGAGCACTGTCTGAAACTCCTTTTTTCAAGCTGCATAGATCGTTTAACTACTTCGAGCTGGGTGTACAGAGTTGACGTAGACTATTCGGTGAATTTTATTAGAAATAAAATTCACCAGAAATTCAAGATTTGAAAATATCGCGGGTTTTATATCTTCGGGTTACCATTCACGAATAAACGAAGCGCGAGTCGATCGATTCAGATAAAATAAACAGCTTCGGGGGTAAAGGGTTTACCGGCGAACCGAAGGAATAACACATTGCCTATTTTCGCACGAACAGGTGTAGACGAGAGCTTTAAACGATTCCAGAGCGGAGCATTTTATTAGAAAACTTTGATACGTTCAAAATTAAATTCCATCCCTCCACGTCGCTTAACTTTCCCGCCTTACTCGCTTTCTTAATTGCAGTTAATCACGAGCGTTACTTAGTCCCGGCCGTTGCCTTCGTTTGTACGTTTATAATTCGTGTTTCGTTTCGCCAGCAGTGAAAATTGCACCGCTTCGAAACTTGGCGCGAATGTATGTCGATAGTAGACAGAAATATCGCGCACACAGGGGAAGGTTGCCCAAAAAGTAACGTACTAATTTCGGAAAACTTTCACCGAATTCTCTTTCACATTCCTAGCGTCCCTGTGCTGTAGTTTCAAAAGTATGAATCCTAAATCGAATTGCCCAAACAGTTCCACCTTTAGACGAGACGTTCTCCAAACATCTGCGAACAAAGTTCTCTCCTCGAGGCACGTAATTAACAAATCCTACCACTTGCGGATAGTGCTTCACTCGGTACAAAGTGCCTGAGCACTTGGATTTATGAACTGGTGGTCTTATAAGGGCTCGAGTCACAGTTTTGGCTATCTTATAACCCTGCTATCCTCCCTGAGTAGGGTTCTTATCAAGGTTCTCAAGACGGTGATGCGAAAGCGTACCGGATTCAAAGCAACGGCAAAGTAATCTCTGCATCTACACGAAGTGCGCACAAATGCCTCTTTAAATCAAAGGACTCGCTACCTATACTTATTTAATGAAATTAATCATTTGCAATTTTATGGGAACCTCGTTGGGCTGGAGTAGAAATATTATATATTTTCAAAGAGAAGCTAAAGCCAGGAACTCCATTAAACCACTGGCGTGCGATTTCCGCAAGATGTTTAACACGTGCGAAAAATGTCCGACTGTCGAGCGATATGTATTCAACTGACGAGAAGAAGAGCGACGAGGAAAGATTGCGCGAATAATCGCCCTCTGTGCCGCAGTCGATTACAGTCCGCTAATCCGTGCTGTCCGAGAATTAGCAGAAAACGGATACACGGACGTGAAAGTGTTCTCGCAATATGAATACGCGTCCAACCATTAAAAGTTTCACATTCGTTAACTACAACTGACGAGGTTTAAAACTCCTCAAATATTCTGCGGAATAAGTTTTATATTCCACGGGAGAATATACATGGACAATTTCAATTTAACGCCAGAAAATTCAAGGTTCATACACGTAGCCAATTAACTTCGTTATGCGTTCGAGGACGCATGAATTCATCGACGCAACTTGAGAAATTGACAATTATTATGCGTAGATGGAAAATATTCAACTGAAAACTCGCAATATACGGCTCCACTGGAAAGGGACCGCGGGAAACAAATATCACGCGCCTCTACCTTACAATTTGAAATTGTGCGACGATCGACAATACCGTAGATCCCATTTACGACGATCGTCCAACGAGAGTATGCCGCCTGCACCGTTAGAGGGAACCAATTACCGCCAGCTGTAGCGAGGCAAAAATTGTCCATCCGCCCTGTTGCTAGCTATCTCCAAATTGAGCTAATTAAACTCTCCTAAATTGAACCTTATATTCCTCTTTGCGCGCTTTGATACCCAGCAACGTTACCCAGTTAATGAAAAGGAAACCTCTTTTGTAATTCCCCCCGTAAATGAGACTAAAAATGTACTCTGCCACATTCGTTTAGCTGTCGCTTCTCACGGTTCAATAAAAGTAACCGACCAATAAAGTAGGCATGGTCACCGAAGAGCGCAAACACCTTACACCAGTGTGCCCCAAACAGTTTTGAGCCGCGACCCCCTTTTATAATATTCAAATAACCTGCGAACCATCTCCCCCAGATAAGTAAGGTAAATTTAATAAGGTAAAGAAAACACATTAGAAATAGGTATTTCAGAATAAAATTCTAACTTAATAATATTTAATTATATTAATACATATATTAAATAGAACTTAAAGATCTTTAATATATTTAATTATCTTACTTAGTGCGATGGTTGTGCTTGCATCTGGGTAACAGCGTTTCCTTTTTTTTATTTATAAAAAATCAGTCTTACATCATTAGTAGAATATGGCAATGAATGTTGCAATTAAAATAAATAAGTGCTAAGAATCGTCGACTAAAACTAACCGCGGTGATCCCCCAGAAAACCACCCTCTTTTGGGGGTCGCGATCCCCCAGAACCACTGCCTTACACGATACAAAATACGAATTTCTTTCCAGAGGTATGAATAGGACCGCGATACCTACAGTTGTCGCACGAAATTCACAAATTTATTCTCTTTCGGGGCGACACTGTTTCGCAGACACTGTTGCAACCTGTGCACCGGCACCACCGGGGTCTTTCAGAAACCCAAGCCGAGGCACAGCCGGGATGCACAACACTGCGCGGTGTATCTACACGCGAGGACGCCGTTGTTTTCAGGGCGTCTCTTATTAGCTACGTTCCGCGCCAGTTTTCCCAGTAACATTAATAACGGACCCATCCGCCTAACACTCCGCGAGACTGTTCCATCACCTTTTCCAGCCGCGAGTTTCAAAATGATGGAGCGTCGTAATTGCGCCCGGTAACAGGAGCGGATCCCTCTGTAATCCTGTTGTTCCGTTTCGCATCCATCACGGCCAGTTAAAAGTACGGTACCAATGGAAACGCGACGGCGGATCCGTCGAAACTCCGTGCTAACGCCAGGAACCGGCGCGTGTTTTCGAAAGAGCGTTAGACAGTGATCCGTCGACGCGCAAAATAAACTCGCCACGGCGTTACTAGAAGTACGGGAGGTTGACTGACTGGCCGTCGAATTTCCGTGACAGTAAATCATCCCTGGACGTTAGGCAAGCCAATCTCGACATAACGATCATTGTCGTCAGAGCCAACGACGACAACCCCTCGCAGATATTTGTGGACCCGCGATACGTGAACTCTAACGCGAAACGTCGCGTTGGGGCGACTGGTCGCGGATCGTCGCTGTTAGTTCGATCGGTTCCGCTCGGTCGATAGGCAGGTATCCGCTCTATAATAAATGAGCAGCCAGGCGCGAGTAAACGTACCTATCATTGCACGAGCAGCGATTATGCGAAACAGGTGTGGAGGAGGAAGCGTGATATCAGCAGGATTTGGTGGTCGGAAGGGGCTGTTGTATCGCGAATTAGATTATAATTATTGTGTTCCTCGTCAGATAAGCTTGAGAGGTGTGGCTTCCTATTGAAACGCACGGAAGAGGAATTTTGGATCGATTCGCGAAAAATTCGTGTGTGGATTTCGCAAGGTTGAGGCTCGAATTCTATGGAGGGTTTAATTAAACGCCGTTATCCACCATCCATACATGCATGTAACCAAAGTTTGTTAATTAATACGCAACGTGCAACAAATATTTAGGAAGATCGAATGTGCACACAGGAAGCCTTTACATGTTCGAATGGAAACCATGTTGAGTGAACACACAACGCTCGTGGTTCGATGAAATGTTAATTTCAATTAAAAAAAAATACAAAAACGAAGTTGAAGCTGGCGGTATTTAAAAGCGTTAATTATGAGGGGCGCGAGATTTTCAAAGAACAGGCCAGCCAAGCATGAAAGCAATGACCCTTGTTTGTTCAATGGACGGTGGGTGTCAAACGAATTGATTGACGTGCAGACGGACAGGCGTGCATCGGCGCGGAGAGGCGACGCGACGTGGAAAAAAATGTTGACGAGGTGTCGCGCAAAAACGGCCCGCATCCTCCGTGAAACTTCGCATTCCAAACAAGAGAACGACGCGAACGAGAGCCACGGTCGAAATTAGAATTTTAAAGCCCCGCGAACGCTGTATGAAACCAGATTTTTTAATTTACCAGAAAAAAAAGGAGACTTTTCAACGCGAGCTGCTTCCACGGCGCCGTGAAAAATGTCAAGCTGCCCGGCTAATAAAAACAAGAACCCTAACGGCGTTCAATGTCCCGGTAAAGAAATGATCCGATGCTCAAATTTCAGCAATGAATTATTACTTGCTGGCGCATTCATTATCGCGCGAATAAATTTCTGCGAAATAAGGTCGTGCCATGAAATAATAGCGACGGTGTCTGTTGAATTTTAGAAGCGTCGAATACTCTTTTTAACACCTGCAAAATACCGTAGATAAAATACGTATGCAACAAATAGATAAAAAAAAAATACAGAGTGCTCTTTTGCTCCAGATGTTGGTATAGAAGCATCGGATGATGTTTTTAGAGTCGCTGGGATAGCTCGAGGTGAATTCCGTGCCGACGGGTAAAGTCGATTAAATTTAATCCAAGCTAAACAAGACCGATTCCGCGGAGCCAAGGCAAACAACGTTCCGTCGATCGCGGAGTCGAATAAAAACTGGATGTCCCGTTTCTGTTTATCTGAATTCGCGACAGGGAACCGTGGACGGGTAAGTGGCTTCGCGTAGGACAACAGGGCACCAGGGAAAGAGGAAAAACTCTGACGAACCAACGCCCATAACCGCGAGGTCACTCCCAAGGGAGTTGGCGTAACCATAGCGAGCGATACCGATATGGGAGCAAACACCGTACGAAAAGTCGTGGCGTAGTCGGCGCAGGGTTCGTGCCAGAGCCTGGCTTGGTACACTTTGCAGAAGCCAGACTGGGATTACACGGTAGTTTATAAATAAAACCGGGTAGGAAATACCGAGGATGTCAGAGAAATATGGCTGGCCGTGTATCTTTCATGAAGGTATGTACGTAAAGGAACGTGCGACCCGCGGATCACGGGTAGAAACGTAGAAGCAAGCTAAATTTCTGCGTAAAATCGATTCCATGTCACCTCTAGTAGAAGTATCAGGGTGCATCGCTGCACGTGCGCGTCTGAAGAAGCGTTGTGTAAGCGTGGATATTGAAAGGGCGAACGACACCTCGCAGTCCTTCTCACAGGTACTTCACGAATGGCCAGCGTTGTAAATCTGTGCGATGAAAAATTATGAGTATCGCTGAAATGCCCTGAAGCTGTTGAAGAATCCGATGGATCGATCGGGAACGATTACCACGCTCGGGGGAGGGATCGATTTCGCGAAGAGTGACTGAGGGCAGCGCTATGGTAAGGGAACAATTTGTATGAAAACCCTCGGGGGAAGTTTAATTGCCGGGAAACGAATAGATCTCGCGGGCCATGGAGCATCCTGGATGTTCCTCACGCACGAGGGAATGAGAAACCGGCAGCAATTCACGGCTGAAATATTAGCGATTCAATTACAGATAACATTTTGTCACGGACCATGAAAGTTGCGGTAATAAAAGCGCAGGGGTGATGGGCCAACAGCACGTTCTTCCTCGCTGCTTCAACGTCCCGAACACGTGCGACATGGAACACTGAAAGGAACACGCTTGACTTTCAGAGTCCCCGTAGAATGCACCCCGCGTCTTCGGGCCCGCGAGTCGATATCGATATTCGATACGTTCGTGCGCACAAATTGCCCCCACGATCGAGTAAATACATAATTCCCAGAGATATTTATTCCGCCGGTGAAAAATCGTCTGACGCTCCGCGGCGTTATTTCGCCATGTTTATTCGATTCCATCGACGTCGGTTTGATACGTGACTTCCCCTTACTCCCGCGCTATACGCGCCTCGAATTCACGTCGCGCGACTATTAACAAACCTCGTGGATATTGCGATTGAACGGTGGAACATCGAGCTTTTAACCCTCCGAGTACGGGACCTCGGGTCCTGAGCCTGGGTCTTTGCAGACCCCACACCGATAGTTCGCTAATTCACGGTGGCTCGAGACCCTCACCGATACTGTACTCAGGTAGGGACGGTCACTCGAGCTAGGGATCCTCGCCGAAATACTATGGAAAGTGGTGGAAGGGGTTTCCGTACATATAGGGTTGCGATTTGTGAATTATAAAAAAAATATGTTTATTCAACATTTATATTACTTTATATATTACATAAAAGTGTGCGGTTTTTAGTAAAGTGATTTTTACACACATGTTTTTTACACGAATCGCATACAGTGTGAAATTCGTTATTGTTTCCTGCACAGAAGCAACATCTACCACGCTTGTGACCTGCTAGTTTTTTTTTACAATTTTTCTTCCCGTCGCTTCTATCGCGATTACAATATTCGCTTGTAGCCCTCCTTCTTCATTTATAAATTGAGTAGCCCGTCTATCAATATTTTTAGCAGTTAATTTTTCTGACAATTCTTGTAAAAATAACTTTCTCCTCATTTTTTACGAATGTCTAATTTCCCATGTAGGATACTACATGGTATAACAATAGCAATGATAACAACGATAATAATGATAACAACAATAACGATAATAACAATGATAACGATAAAAACAACAAAGTTAACAAGAATTCTAGACCCAGGCAAAAACACGAGAAACCAGCGAAGCGTCGTTGTCAACCATACATTCGCGAATGCCCCAAGGCAACGCAGTCGCTTCGAGCTTCCCATTCTTTAAGCCCCAACACACTCCCCGGAAACCCCCGGGTTATACGACACCCCCAAGCGCGAGACCCTCCTTGACGACAGCTAAATGACCGCTTGGCTGCGAATAATATTAACAGCTCTATCACTGTGCGCATGAGCGCTCTGAAACGGTGGGTCAAAATTTACTCAGGCTCAGGATACGGAGAGTTAACTGCAGCGATCTGTATGAAGTGCGAATCAAAGTCGAGGAAATCGAATACCTTTGCATTAGTTTTGGAGATAACTCATAAGTCCAGAGAAAATTATCCCAGTACGAACTTTGAATTCTCAGTATCAATAGGGATTAGCGTATTGCTTATTAGAGGTCCTCGTAGCGTCGATACTTGCCGTAACTTTCTACACCTTGAGCAAACGCCCTTACCTCGCCGATAACGAGCGGTGCCGTGAAGATTGAGCGTATCGTACGAAAAGTAATAATTCTCGCCGTTTCTATATCGTCTCGTTGGAAACATTCTTTAATATAGGCAGCGCGGACGGGCTGCAAAGTTTCGCATTCAACTTTAAATTTCATTGAACTGTCACAGGAAGCTTAATAGAAAAGGTAATCCGGAGTCGGACGGGGGTGGTATGGGGGCAGGAAAAAAATGGAAAGCCGTGGATTTTGTACACGGCGTGCGGGCATAGCCGTGAAGCGAAGAGATTGCACGGCAGCAAGTGGTGACTCCTTATTCGAGCAAATTCATTAAAAGTTTGATTCGGTTCCCGCTTCGGATGTGCCCTGCGTCGCCCTTCACGCCCCCTCATTGCTCCGCCTTCTTTTATTCCGTTTATACGGCTAACGACGTCGAAGCTCCCCATCCCCGATCCTTTCGTCATTATTCGGTAAACTTTTAATTGCCCGCGTATACAACGAATGAATAGATCTCCCGGAAGTAAATACAGACGAGGAGACGGCTGGAATTATGGCGGACGTTTATCGACGTGCCCGTCCACTTGAACCTCTTCACTGTGGACATGAATGCCACTCGAAATCCTATTCTACAGGTAACATTAAATCTCGTCTGGCTTGAAAGTATTGCATTTCGACTGATTAATAATCCACGCGAATGTCACTGGTGAACTTTTGCGGAAGCTGCTGCAGTCAACCCTCTGTATGCCCATTGGCACGGCCATTGCAGTTGCGAAGATATGATTCCGCGAATGTGGGTTAAAAATATTCTACCGAAACTCCCCCGTGTTTGTCAAACACGTGTTACGAGGTCGTAAACGTCAGTGGGTCACTCTCGGCGGAAGTCACGAAGCAGCGAAGTATTCAATTTACAGTATGGTAACAAATCACGAGCAGGCGAGTTTTTATACGGCGCAATTTTACCTAAACCTTCCCCCGAGGCAAGTTTATTGCCCCGCATTGTCTGCCGTTCTCTTCTCCGCCGTTCGTATAAATGTCTTCCTGCATTCCACTCCGCCGCGATCCCATTAATATCATCGGAGCCCTTTTTCGCGCCACTTTTGCGTGGAAGTCACGGGAGAACGATCCGCGGCGACCTACTTCGACGGAAGGTCGAATCGTTTCGAGCCCAAAGTCATGGCAAACAGCCCACTGGTTCGATCGGAAACGGTGAGGGTAAAAAAGAAGTGGGGCCAATCTTGGAACGAAGCTTTTCTCCTGCAATCTTTATATCCTCCCGGTTAGATTCCCCTCGGTCACCCTTCTAAAGAGCCTCTTTCCACTTCAAAGAAATATTTCATCCCCTGTCCCCTTTAGCTACTCAATTTCCAATTTCTTTTACTTCCTCCAACAATTCACTGCGATCTTCTTGCGCACATCCTCGCGCGATTTCCGAGGCGTCAGGAAATTCTATCGACATCATAACACGATGACGAGAACGTGTTTCCAATGGGGTTTGCTGGAGCAGCCCCGGAAGGAAAATTGCCGAGTGCCAGGGCCTTTACGGCGAGCACGCGACGGCGAGGCTACCGGGGACGAAATTAAACACAGATCGTAACGAAAGCGCGCACAGAGGTCCAAGGAATTGGACAGCTCGAAGAATGGACTCGAATTACGTCGCGAGTTCCATCTCGCGAGGGCTCAGAAATACCCGTGGCTATTCTCTTGCTCTCGGTCTTTTTTCTCCCGACCTGATTCCTTTCCATTCCTGCGAGACGTCTCGCCAGACAGCGCCCCACGGCGGAAGAATTACCGTCACACCGACGAAGAAGGATTGTGCATCATACGTGAGGATTCTTTAACTCCCGCGCCCCAATGGAGGCGAGGACGCGAAGAAAGTCTAAGCACCGCTCTGGGTATCCGTGACAGCCTCAAAGATATTGTGTCGGCGAAGCAAGTCCCCGTGGTTTGTTGGGCCGCGTTTAGAAAACGAGAATCACTCGATCAACGTCCCGACGAGTTTTTAACGTAGTAAACTTCGTTTCCAACAATTCTGGCCCATCGATCATAAACCGAGGATGGAGATTTAGCACAAGCGAAGATTAATCTGACGAAATGGATCTGTATATAGGTACAGGAGTGATTCTTAATTCCTTGCCAGTGCTGCAGGGGGTAAGAGATCGTGTCAGAAGAATGTCCACGTTGTTCAGGCTGTGTTCTCTAAGTAGCTGCCAATGAAACGAGGCGAGTGGGCGATGAAGTACTTTATGCATCTCTGTGATTCGACTGCTGCCATGCTCAGTCATTTTAAAGTTACCCCCAAACACCACAATGCTCCCTCTACTTACTGTATATTTACGACGGCTTTGCCCATCGACCATAATTGCCTTCATTCCGAGCTCCATGCGCTAATAATTCAACGCACTAACGGCCAAGTACTTTTGGAAAGCCAGCCGTTAGTGGAAATGCGCCTGAACACCCGTAACTCATGAATTTACGGCCAGCTGCCTATAAATATTGAAGTGGAATCGAATCAAGATGTGCAGTGAACCGTGCAAGCACACGATCTCTATCTCCGTAAAGCTTGCACTCTTTCCGTTTCATCCCGAACGAATGCCAATGCACGATACGATGCTCGTATTTTCTGGACGAGTAAATTTCCCATTTTTGCGTGGTTCCGCAGCCCGTAATTGTCCCTTTATGCGTTCCGCTAGCGATTCTTTGATGCACGCTGAATCGTACCAACCCATAATCCACTGGTGGAGATCCATTGTGCGCAATGGCCCAGCGGCATACACATATTGCAGTCGTTCAGATACATATACATATTCACGTCACTACGCAAGTAATAACGTAGGTATCATCGACTCGGGGATATTACATTCCCATTCGTTCGCCGCGCTGCAAGACGTTTTTTTCACTAAAAAGTTATTGCATCTACATTGTTCAATACTATACACGTTTCCCTCCAACAGTAGCTTTGTTAATCGCACGTTACAAGTACGGTTTTTCCATCCAACACAGGATTGTCTTACCGAAACGGAAGAAACATTCGCTGACAGGGCAGCGGGAAATGTGGCGTCGCGCGGACCCTGCGTAATTAATAACCCCCTGTTACCTGCTCCGCGAAACGATTAATGACTGGTCTTGATGGGCATAACAGTAGGCAACTCGGTGGCAATTATCGCCGCAGAAAACGAAGCAGGGCCGTTCGTGTTACAGTGATTTGTCCGCAGTGGATCTCGCGTAACATGACTCCGGGTTAACTGATAAACTTCCGTGAAAGTTAATCCACGGGGTGGACGTATTCCGTGCTCATACCCCTGGCTGGATAATCCCATTGAGTCTCTATCGGGAATAGGGATCGCGCACCGCCACGATGGATTTCAATTAAAAGTTAAACAGCTGCAATCAGGATCGAATTAACATCCGCATAGGTAATCAAGCTATGCATTAACCAGGGCCAATTACTCCTTCAAGGATTCCTAGCGGACCACATTTATTTTTCAATCGGCCCCTCGTTAATTGGAGAAATACCGCAGGGCGATACGTAGGTTTGATACAGAGCGCGGGATTTCCTTTCGTTTTCGCGAGAATCCATTTGGATGTGTATTGGATATTACCAGCCGCGCTGCTTTAATTTCCCGTATCTGGCCAGGCTGTTACCATCGTTTCCTGACATTATCGTGCGTAAACGCGAATCACTGGCATTAATTTTAGGCGGACTCTAGTGGTCGGTTCGATCGGGCCTCCCTAATCAAAGCACAAGCAATTAACGTAAACAGTGGAGATTGAGGGCACTAAATCAGATCAGATGTTGGGTAATGCATCATTTAACATAGCCCGGCCGCGGTGGTTCTCTATGATTGTTCAATGTGATTTTGCGCTTTGGATAAACCTAACCCGGCATATGAAATCTCGTTTTGTTCTGTCTTCGTGACGAGAAGTTCTCGGCGATATTTTCGAATAGTGAAACTTACCCATTTAAGTGTGTGCGTGTGAATACTTCACAAAGTATTAGGTATATAATGCATTTCAAAGCAATACTGTCATTAAAATTTTTAAGCAGCTCGAGAAATAGTTGGAAAATATCGAGAAACATAAAGGTGTCCAGATTAAATACATTATCTTCATCGTCTTCTCGAAAGTGTCTCCTATCTTTCCTAAAAAACGCTACATCCTGTTATTACCATTACAAAACCTCTAGAAAAGGCAAGTTTTACGGTTCAGGTGCTCTTGTAGAAGCTCAATTTGTCGCAGCTCGAAATGCAGACGACTCCTCTTTCCAACTTTATGTCCCTTCCCATCTCGGCAAAAAAAAAATGCTTGTAAATAGCACCGCGCTATTTATCACGGGGCAATTAAAATGGCCTTAATGAACGACCGTATCCTACAAAATATATTAAGCTCGAAGGGAAGCTGACTTCCTGGAACTTGCAGGGGAGCGACGAAGTTATCGCCAGGATAAAAACTTAATTCTTCTTCCTGTCGGATGGAATACCATTTTCTTTAAGCGGCGAAAGGAATGAAACATTGTCGGTGTCCCGTGTTTCCCAGGATGTGGAAGAAATATGATAATTACCGGTGCGTTGGATCGTACTTTATACCCCGTCCAAACTCGCCGGCCGCTCGAGGGGAAAATTCAGACGCGAATATCGCGCACTCGAGAAACAATTTAGACACTGAACACGAACGGCCGGGGACCCGGTAGTAAAAACAATAGGAGGGCCATAGCACGGCGTTTAAAGAAAGCACGCGCGCAAAGATACCATCGGTTCGTGCGTCGTCCTTTTTATCGTGTTTCAACGGTGGCTGAGAATCGCCAACATATTGCAGCGACTCGGCTTCTCTTTGTTCCAACCCGTGGAATTTCCTTTCAATAAAGATTGGACCGTACGCCTCCCCGTTTCAGCTAGAAATTCCCCGTGGATGAAAAAAGTTACAGACAGGTTACCGCGCAGAGGATCCAGTAAAATGAACCAGGCTGCATTTCACCGAGAACATTGAACAGAGAATCAAATCGTCACGCACGCTTCGTCAGGCGCTACGTTTATTTCACCTGGAAACGTAATCAACGACAGTGCGTTCCCAATTGTTTCACGTTCCTTTCACTGATGCGCCTCCTCGATCTCGCAACCTTACGATTCCCCAATAAAAATTGATTGAATCCTCTGATGCTTCTGCAGGACTGAGGAAAAACAGTAACCGCGCAGTGATTTAAGACGCGATAACGGGAGAGCCACTTCGCTTTTTTACTTCGGACCAGCTAGAAGAAAGTCGGAAATAAAGTGGCGTTGCGGAGAAATTGCAACGACTTCGAAGCGGCGAAACGAGCGAGAGGGGCGGGGGGATGGTGTCAGTTTATTAAGAGAACGAATGAGGTGGAGGAACGCGTCGCGGGGAAAAAGGAAGAGGGGTCAGAGTGCAAAGCAGCCTGCCTCGTCAGCTTCGCAATCTCATGACCCGGTTCGAAATTGCATTTGCCTTTCCGACAATAATTATTTGCGCTGTTTGCCTGGCGGCAGGACACGCCCTTGCCACCAGGCAATCAAATGATTGGACCATTGCGGTAACCATCGCGTCGCATTAGTCGTACATGTCTCATGTTCGTGACCGAACCGACCGATCGTTGGCCACTGTTCGATCGACAAACAGGAGAATAGTCGCCAATATCTCCTTTGGCACGGCTGGCAATTAAATGTAGGTGGGTACGTCAAAATCGAAAAGCTTGAGAACTATCGACAGCCCGTAGATATATGAAACTCGAAACCAATCCTCCCGTGTGCACAAATTGTTTCGAACCGATTGTTTCCCGAATGGTGGTCAACAACCCTTCATTCGGTTAGCAATCGGCGGCGCGTCGCCTCGAGTATGTATATACACGTTTACGTGGGTAGTAAGAACGCGACGCTACCCACTCGATTGTTTTGTGGCCAGATTATGAGGGGAAGTTTGAGAGGTAGTCGACCATCAACAGTAACCGTTCATCTCCGTGCAGGTTTAACATTTTTCTAGTAAAGCCAGCGTTTGCATTTTACGCTGTATTATCTTCGAACCCGTTAACCGAAACGACGCCGACGTTCCATGTCGTTGCGCTTTTTCCAACATCCAATATCCAAGAAAACGATTTACAGTATCGTTTAATGAAACGAGGACGCCCTGAACGCTCCGGCAGAATGCTTATCTCTGCCACAGAGGTATCCCCAAGTTTCCACGAAAATGGAATACTAAATTCGTCAAGTTTCCTGGGAGATAACGTTTCCACAATTCATTTCCCTGCGCCCAGACAGTACTTACGATAATATACGCCCGGGACTACCAATTGGCCGAGTTGCCGGCGTCAAAATACGTGATATCTTTCCGGCGACACTTCATTGACCTCGAACAATAATTCTGCCCGGCGAACCAGCCGCGCTCACCTTTTGCGGTGAACTGTTTTATCGTGCTCCGAGCTCGCCCACCCTCGCGCATACGTATACGTGGGCCCGGTAGCACGGCCTACTGCGGAAACGGTCTTCTATCTGTTCTTTTCCACAATGGCGCCGCGAAAGTAGAGGGCGGGCGTCACAATTCGAAGAAATTTATTACCCGACCTTCCGCCCCTACGACCTACCATTCTCGCAAAGCTCTACGGCCCGTTTCCTGCACCGACTCACCGCGAAGTAGGAGACGCCGCGCCGGAGAAACGGGACCGCACCCGATACTACGGCCGGCAGCGTTATCTACCGTGGCGAGAGGAATTTGCCAATGGACCGGGTCTACTCGCCGATCGAATCCCGACGACGGCGATATATTCGCCCGGAGGCGTTTTGCATCAGACCTCTGACCATCCGACACAGGCGAGCTGCACCCGGAAAGGCAGGGGACTGCGCAGTCACGTTTGCGTAACGCCTGCTACGACTGTCATAAGTTGCAGAACAATCTTCTTCTGTCAGCCTTTGACCGTTTCTTCTGTGACGACTGGAAACGGCAGAGACGGAGAACGCGCGCCGGAAAAACGAATAGACAGGAGAAATGTAGTCGGAGCGTGCAAGAGAAATAAGCAACAGTGTAAGGGAGTGGAAAAACGAAAGAGAATAATGCATGATAGGAGGAGCAGTCACGAGGCGTGAGAAAAGTGTCTTTGCCTCCTGATGGCCCTCCAGGATGCCGTATGCTGCTGCGCTACTGTGTGTAGGAAGTATTATCGGACTCGCTAGTCTTGGTCAAAGAGCAAAACATCGTCCTATGAAGATTTATCAAGGCTTTGTGGCGGAGTAATCTTCGTCTTGCGATAATACAGCAGACTTTTACTTTAGTATCTAGAAGAACGATACATTTGCATGTCGCTCAATTATTTAAATCCTCGTGACAAATGTTCCTCGAAGATATCTTTCATCTTTATGCAGAGCACCGGCAAATGTGCCGGGCTTGGAAAAAGGATTAAGTTTCTGTCACACTTTCCCAGCAGGATAGAACTTTCCTGGTAATCTACTAAACGACTTATGATCTGGGGAATATCTTTTCTAATTATTGCGTGGACCTTACTTCGGGATGTGTCAGCTACTAAATAAACGAACGTGACTCTCGCGAGTAAGGGAGCCGTTTCAATTCTGCAGAATTTTAGCTCTCCTCGGTAAACTTCAATTTCCTTGCACCAACGTTACGTTAGCTCGGATAACAAAACAGATAACATCGACGTACGAAGATGCTCCCCGCCTCCTTGTGAAACGGAGGACACTTTCCACACCCTGCACGCGGTTATCGGAAGGGAACAGCAACCCAGCGGCTGGAAAAGCAAACGAGAATGCCAGGAGGGATGCTGACGAATAACAATCTGTCTCCAGTATTAAATTCCTCTGTGAAGAACCATCGTGGAGCTCTTCACATTCCTATCATCGAACGTATCGAGTATTCGATGAATTAAAAGTGACCATGCCACGCGTCGACATTCCCATTTTGTCATACCGATCGCTGAAAACGCTACGGTGAACCTACAGGGTGGATCGTCGATGAAGTTACTCGACCGGTGCGTGGAGGAGGGCGCCGAAGGACCCGGAACGCCATACTTCACCAATTAATCGAGTTCCAGAAATATCGTGATAAATATTTCGCGGCGAGTTAAATATGATCGCAGTAAGTTATCGCAGGATACTTAATTCTGGATAGTGGGACGTGGCAAAGCGTATATCCAAGATAAATCAAACGGAACGGTCGTAAGCAGCTTCCTGGAAGAATCTCGCCGCGCCAGGTATATCGTGTTGACCTTTTTGCCAGCGAGATATATTTTCCAATTTCCGAATGACGTCCCCTTCGAGGAGGAAGGAGGGGGTTAAAGGATCCCGTCGCGACCGGATAATAGAACCCGCGTTTCTATATCCGCAGCTTGCTAAGAGCCCCCCCATTAAAGTCGCGAGATCAAGGACCACCGATCCGTCTTGGTTTTACTCGGAGCTGCAGCCACCGTGTGAAAAACCGAAGTAAGACACGAGGTGTAAGACGTTCTCGGGATAAACTAACCACCTGTCATGCCCAGACATCCCTGCTCTCCCAGTTCGGAATCCCCCTTTCTTCCTTTTTTTTTTCTTCGCCGCTCCTCCGAACTGCAATTCCGCGCGATGGGCTCGGCGAATTCACTTTCCGCTGAAAACCAACTTCGTCGAACGAAAAATCCGCGGTACCCGCCGAGCCAACCACGCGACTTCGCGGAAAGTTTAATTACCAACTTTCATGACGATCGAAAACGAGATACGCTCGCTCTTGGCGCGACGTTATGCGAATTTTTCCCGCGACATTCGGTGGCGAAGTAGCCCTGGGAACCCCAGCAGAGGGATTTTTGGCGCGCCGACCGAAATTCGGGAAATTTTAGACCCTACACTTGCGTTCCTCCGGCCGCTTCAATTAGAACGGTTCATTCCTGCTCAGTTATCGTGAACTTTTAATGAATGCGGTCCGCTGTGGCCGCCCCATTGTGGCTCGGTTCTTGTGCTTTGTTAAATTTGAACACGTGTATCTAGAAGTTCGCGCATGCCAGTCACAAAGCAATTATTTTCCGTAGAAGCAGGGCAAACACATTTTTAATTGATGCAACGCGCAAGAGACCGAAGCCTAATTTCGTTCTCCCTTAGACCTCTGTACCTATTATCTCTTTGAAGGGTCGCAAAACAACGACTATTCCAAGTTTCACGGTTTTCCTATTTCTCTCTTTAACGCGATATTGCCCGGCGGCAGTTGTATTCAACGAAGCGACGGTTTAGCGTAATTATAGTATTCGACTTTCACCCGCGCAATTCTGATTATTGCGTGCTTATTCCGATAGCGCAGCATACGCGTGGCTTTTAATAGAAACCACGCGAATTTATACACGCCGATTTTCGACGGTCGGGAATTGAAATTAGTAAATCGCAGGGCAGCTTTGCCGAGGCGGCCAGTTAATTTCAACGTTGTCAGGTAATTCGCTAAGCTGACAAAAACCGACCGACCCGAATAACAAAAGGAAAATTGGCTATCTCTATTCGCGGTGGTTAACGTCCCGCGTCTACCCGCGTAAAATTCTCTGACCCACCCCTATATCGAGCGTTCCACAGCCACGTACCATTTTCGCGGCGTTCTCGTTCTCCGCAATTAGAATCCCGACCGTGTACGATCTGATAGAAATTCAAATAGATCTTTCGTGACGACAGAAATTCGTTGGCTTGCTGGCACCGACGAGCTTCTTTGCTGTTCAACCGAGAGACTGAGTTAAATCCTTGAAATAACGAAACGAAAACGGCTGAAATTAATCCGCGAAAATAATCACTCTCATTCCTAATTAGGCTCATTTTTTATTTAGACCGAAATTGACGATAACATAAATTAAACAATGCCAGAACTGAAACTCGGTAGTCGTTGAAGGAATCAGCCGTTGAACAGTCTCAAGCGAGTCTGATTACACGTTTCATATCGGAGAGAAGATTTGGAGTTTCGAACGTCGATGCGTGGCGGGGTTAAACAGTGGGGCCACTAATTATCCGCCATAATTAATTTACGAATAACGAAGTTTGAAATTCCGGGACTGAGTCTGAAACGAGTATATTCGCGTTCGACGTGTAACTAGTAATTACGGGGAACTAGCACGCTGGCGCAATTCAAGTGCGGATTACACAGCACGGCAGCACGCAGAAACATAACGGAATCAAAGCAGACAGTGATACGGGGCAAGAAGTAGGTAAAGTGTCTCCTGATTAATTAGAAGTACCGGCGTAAATGACAGGAAGCCCAGCCAGACGGGGGAATGAAAAGAGGCACCCCCGATGCCGGTGACACCATTTCAAAGTTGATGAAAGCCAAAGAGGGAGCACGACCGAGAAGGTGATAGGACGCCATGAGTAAAGTTGTTGATGCGAGGTATCGAGAAGCAGTCTTTTGAAATTATTACGAGCGTGTCTTTCATTGCACTTGAAACGTCAATGGACACATCTTACTAAGTTTTTACTTGCGTATATATTTCATCCCCTTGTCGCGTTATCGATTCAGTGAGCTAGAATTTGCCCCAAAGTACTTAGAAAGTTTCATACAAATTCCCTGTAGTGTCGAACATCTTTTGTCTGATTTTCTACTTTCTGATTGGCTTCGAAACATGGGATATTAACAAACCGTCAACGATGTATGATTTTCAATGGAGGAATACATCTTACACGCTCTAGGAAACGTGCACCCACTCTCTGTAACCAGACGCTTCGATAACGTGACGTAGGTACGTCACGTACAAGTATCGCGTTGCATAATTAACAGTACACAAGTAAGGTTGAAGGCAAAACTATAATAATAGAAAATATAATATTATATACATCCTCTAACATAAGAGAGCTCATCCTCACGTCAACGTTATCATATCTACTCAAATTACGAGCAACTGGAAGTATGCACACCGAAAATTCCATAGCTCCTGTGATATATAAAGTAATAATAATGAAATTTGGAGGTAGGCGTCAAGGTTTACCTCGGAAATGTTCTAAAAAACCACCTTCAGTTAGTACTGTTTACGCGATATTTATGATGCCTCGTTACATTCGCAATCTAACCCGAACAACTACACAATACCCAGTGATGCACAATCTTTCCGCGAAATCGCGGCCCATTAGTTTAACAATGTTCCCTACTTATTAGCGTGACGTAATGTATGAACACATTAAGTGCTCCAATTATGAATTCGCAGGCGGTTACGCGATGCCAATTTATCGTACGGTTTGTACACGCTCTCGCGTCAATAAGTCCTCTTTTATGAGCTTGCTCTCTCTCGAGCGGCCGTTTATCGAGCCCCGAAATATATCGCTTCGGACAATTAATGGGGCCGGCTGTATTCGTTGAAAATTTAATTTAAGGTAAATACGGAACTTAGTGCCCGCGAAACTTCGATGTACGGTTAATTTATTTACATATCGGAGGCTACCTCCCTCTGAATATGTAAATTGACAATTACGTTCCGCGGCATCGCCGGTGAAAATTCTACCCACTTCTCTTTCCCGTTTTCTGTTCCTTCAAGCGGACACGCGCTGTGGGATATAGACGTGCCAGGGCAAGCACAGGCATAATCTACTGCCGCGCAGAGAACCTGGCGAGTATCCGCGCGCGTTACCTACCACACGCTCCCTCTGTAAGTATTGCCGTCGTTGGTTGCAAAAGTTTGCTACAGAATTCTAAGATGTTCACTCTGGTTCCCTGGGAATACTCAGAAGGATTACAGGAGCTCGATAAACATGTCTGTTGTAGTTACATCGAGTCTAGAACGGAATCTACGCAACGGTCGAAATGGCTACTTCGTGCAGGCAATTTCGAATAAAATGTCACAAGAAGGGACAGAGAACACTGTTACTACTGGACCACTAAATTCTATATACAGTTCGTTACGCTCACATTCGACAATCAGGGGCAGTTCTACGTTTTTCTTAAGGGGTTAGGCCACCTTGGATGAAGCACAGTTATAGTCATTTTCGTCAATTTTTTTTTAGGGATATAATGAAATAAATGGGAAATTCAATATGAACCTGTTATTGTACAACTTTTCGCTATTCCAAAAAACTCAAGTTGTTTGGACCAATTCTGAAAAAGTTATGCGATTTTAAAAAGTGTCCGAATATTAATGCGAGCCACTGTACGCCGTTTCCCGTCGAGAGTTGTCCAATAACATGCTTCATATAGAATTTTCCATTTATTTCATTATCTCCCCCCAAAAAATTGCCGAAAACGACTAAGGTGGCGTAACCCCTTAAATCTGGATAACATTGCGCAACGAGTCTGTTGTCATACAGAAACATGCCTATATAAATTAGTGGCATCTCCCAACCACACCCAAGTTTTTAAGAGACATGCAAATCATTGGCAGGCCTATTTCTACCAGAGTATAAACGTGGCCACGTATCAACCCACCTAATTAAGTAGAGAGAATATTATTGAATTTAACTGATGGCGAGGCAGAAAGGCACCGTGGCGTCACAGTGAACGTAGCGCAAAACCTGTGCTATAAGTCAACGCCACTGCATCACCATTTGCATCCCCTCATAAAGTTCTTTCGCGTCGATATTGGCACGTGTATTACGCTGCTCGCGAACACACCAATAAAGGACCAGCTCGTGAACGCAAACGACCAGGAGCTGAACACGTAGAACGGGTGTACACGGGAAATCCGTGTGGAACAACTTCCACGTAACTCACTTCATCCAGCCAGGAGTCCCATCAGACAGGCTGAAAAAAGATTTCCGCGAGGAAATGTTTTATCTCTTTCGAGTCCCTGCACAATATTCCCCAGATTTGTCCCTGGCCGATTGAAATATTCCCGGAGCAGCCATTCGTCACTCCCCCGCGCAACGATGGATGGAGTCATTGTTTCGATGTAACGAAGTGTAAAAGTATCCCGGATAGTTTACTACCAGGTTTAATGGCTGATGAAATGGATGGGTATCCTCTTTGGAAGCATAAAATCGATAGCGAGAAATATTACGAGACCTTGTCTAACCGCTTTTTAATAGATTTAGGTGACCGTGCTGGCTCTCAGTGGGTTCTGCCGCACCTTAAAGTGTTCTAGGATCCAGAGATCATAGGAAACGTGGAAGGCACGAATAGAACTTTTGTCACGTAACGCTTGAGTGTTTAAGAGATTGCCTATGAGGGGTTACACTGCTTCGAAAGAATTTAGTTCACTCGTGCAATTTTTGGACTGCAGGAAACACGTCGGGGACCTCAGAAGGGAAACGTTTAACTGCCCTCTACAGCCACACCTTTTTAATTCTAGAATCTAAACGTTCATCCGCGTTGAATCGCGTCTTCAAATCGCCAAGATCGATTTAAGCCAGAAAATTGGCACCAGTCGGCCAGTTTCCGTAAATAAACCGCGACTGCGTCAACCTCGGCTGTTTCGCGTGGCTTCCGTTCATCTCGCCTACCTTCGCGCGGAACGTATTTTCTCTCTTTATTACTAGAAAAGTGTTCCTACGACGAGCTTAAACGTATGCGCACACGTGAGGGGGCACGCTTTGTTCGCGCGAGCGACGAAATCATAGTAGAGGGTAACAAAAGGGAAGAAAATAAAAGAAGTATTCAGAGATAGAGTTGCTGAAAGTTTCGAACGCACAATGGTTACAAACTCCTCCCAAAATCGGCGCAGTCGTTGCTCGCGGACTGGCGATTAACGAACAATGGCTTTGTTGTTTTGGCACTCGCCGCGGGGAATCCGTGCGCCGATTTAGCTTCCCTTTAGAGCGTCAACCACCTACCCCCACGTACAGACCCCGCTCCTAGAGTCACTCTTCTTTCTCCACCCTCTCTCTGGCAACCGCGTTCCATGGACCAGCCGTACAGCTTCATTCAAACAGATTGGTTAACGCTCTCGCTACCAGTTCTACGTAAACAATGGAATCAAACTCATAGGCGTTTCCTTTTCCAGTCACAATCAAAAGAATGAGTTTACCCTGCAATTTATCGCCCAATCTAGAAACATTATCAACTCCGCTACAGCACTACCAGGAGTGCCTGTTGCGCGGTCTCCGAAATCATTGACTCGAACCCCTTGAATCTTTACTTCCAGAGAACTTTAAATTATAATGACTCGGACGTCTGTCAGTATAGATTCAGAACACATCGAGCGCTACTGTAGATCCTGATATCCAGTGTTTTTAACAACGTTTCTCAAACATCCCCTATATACTTGTATCTTTCTCTACCTTGATGTTTACGTAAAAAGC
This sequence comes from Andrena cerasifolii, assembly GCF_050908995.1. NCBI lineage: Eukaryota > Metazoa > Arthropoda > Insecta > Hymenoptera > Andrenidae > Andrena > Andrena cerasifolii. The sequence continues at coordinate 13,679,401 of NC_135122.1, forward strand.
ATCGGCAGCAAAGTAAATCCACCCGGTGAAGCACTCGGGCGAAACGAGTCCGCTAAGATTAATCTTGCTGGACCGCCACCTTGTTGGCATTCTTGGTAGGCATGTAATCAGCACCGCTGAAAGGAAGGAAGTAACTGCGAGCCAGCAGTCGACGGAGTCTGCGAGACAAAGCTCGCCGTTTTCGCCGGCTGTTTGTCCTTTCAAGCAATTCGAGTGAGTTCTTTTTGCGCTGCGTGAACCTCTTGCACCCGCCTTTGTTCTGGTTTATGTAGTTAGGAGAGCTGCCGCGGGTGCGCGCGTTCCTCGAGAAAACAGCGCGGCGGAGAATGTTTGGAGAAAAATTCGGGAACAGACGGTAAACTGATTCGGTCTAAACTGCGCGGACGACACTGGTTATCCGAGAAACGATCTGAATTCATTAACCTGGGATCAAATTCTATCCACGCGACAGTGGCATTTAGTAATCACAAGGTACCATCCAGTCACTTTCGAAATTAATGTCCTCAAAAACGAAGCTGCCTATAGATAAATATTATTCCACATTTCCCATTTATTTTTCTGCCAAAAATCGCACCTCTTTCAGTTTCGCCACGAACTACCCCGAATTCTGTACATTCGCAGGCAATTTTACGAATTGAATCAGCTTGAATACAGAATGACCGTGATGAGCGTGAAAACTGCGGGGTTTTATTTATAACCGCTTTTCAGCAGTTAATTCACGGACGTGCAACGTGCTTGTCCGTCTGCCCCACTATTTCCATTCAGCCCACCCCTCTGGCAGGTCCTCATTGAATCGAGCCAGCGCTTTATTTCGGCGGGATAGGCCGTTATGCGCGTTCACGCCGTCCGTGTCCAGCTGTGCGTACATACGCGCGCGCACATTACCGAGAAAAACGAGGGTTCCCCGCCCCCCCCTGGCTAATTTATGTCGTACTCTGCAATCGTTATCGTCCCGCAGGTACCCGCTGTCTCTTTGTCTTTCGCCGGCGCCACTGACACGGTCGGTTTAAGCTGGGAGCGTGTGTCAACAACGGAACGCCGAAGGAAAGTGTTCCTAAACGTTAATTACGGAAATTAATGATATTCCTGCAAAGCAACCGCGTCGTGCCCGGGCTGATATGGCAACAGATGAAATTCTACGACAAAGGGGGACCCAAAACGGCGGGGCTCGAACAACTGACCCGTGAAAGCAATTTAACGCAGGCGTTTACGAAAATTCGTTTCGTTGGGAAGGGGCGGCGGGGGGAGAGAGGGAGAGAAATTAATGTCGCGTTCTCGTGAAAGTTTTATATCCGAGAGTGTATCTTCGGGATGAATAATCGCCGGACCGCTTGAAACGAGAGACAAAAACGAGACGGAACAGACCGAACGCGAAAACATTTCAAATATTCCAGCAATTCCAACAGCGATCGCGGTCTGCATGTAAATTACGAGTTGGTCACATTGTTTATGTTAAACGCGCGCGCGAGTGGAACCGATGCAACGGTTAGGTAAATTGCTCTATCTCCGGGCGAAAAAAGAAACGAGAGCCGAACGGAAATATCGCGCTGGCCGTGGGACATTATGAACGAAAACGCACGCGATGGTATGAAAATTATCATCGCCGGGAAATTATGAATTCGCATTCTGCCGTTCGATTTATCATACGATTTGCAATTTTATCCTGATTTTCCAGCGCGCGAGAATTCGTTACAATATTTGTCGATGGTATTTATCGTTATTTGCCGGGGATAAGAGTCGTTTCTTCTATTTTCCGCGCGGTGGCGGATGTTTCAACATTTATTTGGTATATCGCGAAAACGGGGAGCGCTCGCTGGAATTCTGGGAAAAATAAATCTTTCGAAAGTTCGCCCGACAACGATTGCGCGTCCCCACATAAATTATCATCAGTGACCACACTCGTTCGCTGGAAACGTATGTGCGCCGAACGCTTGTGTGCACGGAAACGAGCCACGTCGGCTGTATATCCGCCGTATCTTGAAATAAAGCTACGAGTGGCGTCGATAAATGTATGGTCAGACAAAGCGAAGTAGAAGCGAGCGTAGTGAACCAGACTCGAATCAGTGCGCACAAAGTACTTTGGGAAATAAATTGCGTTTCTTTACGCTGGCACTTTTATATTTTCTACCTTCCCCTCTGCGCCATAAACAACCTCTGCATTTAGTAAATACAGCGGGGAATTACTGTGACGATCGAACGGAACTAAATATCACACTCCCCGGACTCGCATTAATACAGTTCCAATCGTTTAGAACGATTCCCACTGAATTCGACAAAGGAGCGTCGAAAGCTTTAGCTACCTTGCACATACACCTCCTCACTGATCTCAGAAACGGACTCGCGTCTGCAGTCACACATATATTGAGAAGACGTTTGACTAAAGCTCCGAGGAGCCACGGTATCGCGAAGTCGTTTTCTATACGCCCCGGATGGCAAAGAGGATCTCGGCAAAGACTGGATGCCGTAAATATTCGTCGCTTGTCGCAAATGATCTTGTAGACGAATTCCCGTGGTTCTAGGACGGTTGGTGGAAAATAGACAACGATTACGTATGAATATTACATGAGAGGGTGTGAGCACTGCTTCCTAAGTACACAGTCGTCGTTTTAATGGAAAACTGGGATAAAGTCTTTTAGTATTCGATGAAGATATTTCCTAATTACCGTTACGTTTGAGAAGTTCCTGGAGATAAAATGAGGGCGTTCTATAACCGATGCAATATTAATTTCATCGAATTCATGCTGTCCTAATGGCTTCTTACTAAGGACAAGGCAAATGGAAAAGAGAAACGAGACCTCTGAGAAGTTTAAAAACGGAAATGAAGTGGGACAACCTGCTCCTTCGATCAAAGCATAGATCCCTCAGTCGTAATCTAATTTCAGTCCGGTATCAGGGCAAAAGGAAATGTAAGAGTGGACGAATGAAAGCCAGCTGTATTATAAATCCTTTCATCTATTAGTAAGGTGATCTGATCTCCATGACTCGATGGCTAAGAATGTCCAGGTCAGGCGAGGATGGACTCAGAAGGAAATGAAAAATTATCGTATGGAAAGAAATGTTCGTCAAAGGATATCCCCTTGGCAGAGACGTCTTTCTAAAAGGTAACAATGCAACAAAGGGAGGCTACATCAATTATTTACCGAGTGACAGACCAAATGACCGCTAGTTATTTCCCAGTAGGGGATTCTTCACACCCTGCGCGCCCGTAAATATTAATCTTCCCCCGGGGGCTGTTTCTGTAGTCGATACGAGACGAATTAACGTGCGAGCCTTTCAGCATTGTAAGTTTCTCGAGGGGGGGAAATAGAAGATTACAAGCTTCGGCGTGCGGTGTAAATAAATGGGGATGCTCTATTTTAAACTATCATCATCAGCGTTTTCACTTTCTTGGACCCATAGAGACCTTTATTAGTATTCCAGTTATTTTAATAAACGTACTTTAATAAACTTCTGATAAGTCGAAGACTGCGTTTACTTCCTACTATAAATTCAACATCCCCGAACTTTCATTTCCGCATTTCGCGCGAGTAACTCCGGATTTTACGAGCACAGCCATCCGCAAGCTGCTTTCACTGTACAGGGTCATCCGTTTAAACTGCAACCTACGCGCGCGCGAACAGACGAAATGGCAACACCGCCTCACGGACGCATTCCACTACAACCATTCACCGGTCCGGCGTTCGGAGGGCTGCCAGCGACCGCTGGACAGCAGTGATGCCCGAACTTCGAAAATTTTAGGATGGTCTCTGTCAAATTAATAATCTGTGTCCTTACTTCGACCCCACCACGCTTTCTTTTTTATATTTTGCCTTGTTTTAATACTAAGACCCGACGTAGCATCATTCAATCATCAAACTCCATTGAAAATCTACGAAGAACTGCACTTAAGGGAAAGGTTTCAATAACGCAAGCAAGTTTCCAGGAAAGTAAATTGAGAAACCAGAAGAGCGGAGCCACGACGAGAAGAAAAAGAATTGCTCTTCAGATATTTCTTTCTGAAGTGTTGTCGTCAATTTGGCCCTTTATTAAAAAGTTTTCGAACGCCGGAGAGGAGCAGCCGGCTGGCAAATAGTGGGAAACTAACAGCTGCTTCATCATAGATGGAGTCCCCGCCATGTGTCACTTTCAATCTGGGAATTTTTACAATTTGACGAGCCAATAAATTTCACTTATTCGAAGTTCCGTCGATTCGTTTTTACTTTTACGACCAACAACGAAACAAAAGGATACACGGTTCTAGTAAAAGCTCGATCGGGTAAACCTTGGTCTTATGAATATTCAAGTCAATGCGACAGACGTTAAATTCGATTGAATTCGACTTTCCCTATTCATGCTATTCGGAACTTCACGACACTGTCCGAGTCGATAAGCGAGAACTGTTATCTGCAACATCTATTCGTTCATCCACTTCGGGACACTGAACCGTAAACGATAACTCGAACAGTGAGGAACGGCCGTCGTCGTTTCGACGACGAGATGTCCCGTCTCCTTTCCGGAGTCTCCGTGAAGAGGAACGGGGGAGGAATCTCCTGACGTGTAAGAAAGATCGGCCCTCGAACAGAATGATGGCGATACCATAGCTGGCTCTTTGCACCAGATACGCGAATCGTGGGTCCTTCTCGAGCCCCTCCGCTGAATAATTCACCGTCGGTTAATGAACATTCCGGGAAACGAGATGCCCCTCGTCTCGTTCTTTGTCCAGGTGAAGCCATTCTTTCGGTAAGTACCGTGAAAAGACTAGATTCGTTATCGCACCCTCGGCACCCCCCTCGCTTCATTCTATCATTTCTCCGTTTCTTCGTTTTCTAAGATGCTTTCATTGTTTACTCGGGTCTCGACGATCACTTTTAATCTCCAGCAACGATCCCAGTTCATCTCCGACAGTAATTTTATTCACCTTCGTTACTATAAACTGCTAATCTCCCAGCCTAAGCACATTCCACCCTCTTTTTGCACGAGGTATCCGCCTGCCTCTGTCGCTTTCTACCTTACTTTCAGATTAATCAAAGGCACGGAGGGAAAGTCTATTTAAATGCAAGCAACGTTTCAATACTGCGAATCGTTAATAACGCTAACGTCAAAAGATTCACATTCCCGCCCATTTCCCGGTCATTTTTCCCACTTACCCCGTAACGACCGCCTCGCTCGCGGGGCAAAGCTAAAAGCGGGCATAAAACACGAATTTCCCGCTCTTTGCCTCTTCCGTTCGCTTTTTACCTTTTCTCGAATAAAAAAATATATACACCCACGCGCGCAGAAGGGCCGAAATTATGGTCAACGGACATGACGCGCCTATTTATGATTCATATAAATCGCGTTCCGCGTAGCAGGCAGCGTAGGTATAGGTGGTTATACGCTGCCGGTCCATTATCTTGCATGTAACGCGAATACAGCTTCCGCGGTGCGTTATAACCGTCGCTGCCGCGAGGGTAAACCGTGCCGTGAATATTTATCTACGACTATTGCGAAATAAACTGCGCTCCTCGAAGCCCTATTCTCGCTGGATAAAAAATAACGCGGCGCGAGACACGTAACGCGCTCGAGCAGTATCGTAAATTCTGCTCACTCCGATGCCACCGCGTATGACATCGAACACCGACCCAGCGAATTTTGACGGCCATTACCGGGGTTGGGCCACGCACCGTTTTGCTTTCACAAATTCGTGTTTCACCGGGTATCATTCTTCTATTAATATACGTGTCTCTGTGTAATCAGCATCGGGAATACGGATCGGCAGTCGAACCGATCAAATTTCGCACAGCGAACACTTCCGTCAAACGATACCTACGGACACCGATACAGACCCTAACATATCAAGCTGTGTTAGGGTAACGTCGATACCCTGAATCTCGAAATTCATCGCCTGGAGCATTATGTTGAAACGTTAGGCTTCCCGTAACACGTCTGCACTAATGCGGCCGGTAGTCTAGTAGACTCCCTTTACATGGGAATGCAACAGCAGTTTGCAGCGTTTGACGCCCGCAAAATTATAACTCGGTCCTGGGCGTAGCTGCGAGTTTCCAGGATTATAACAGGAAACCCCTAATCGCCTAGAAAGCAAAACCCTGGGACGAGGTATGATCGCACAGCGAGGGAGGGGAGGGTCGGTATCTAATATCCAGGCTCATAAAGTTGTTTTTTTTTTTATAAAACAAGGAGAACCGAAAGTTACGGCCAGAGAGGGCGCAGACGGAGAAGGAGGAAAGCTTTTCCACCGGGGATGATATATGATCGTTGCGAGTTAAGCTTTCGACGGGTCGGGATCTTGCCTGTAACGCAAATAAACTATTTTCGGCTCCCCACGGTCCTAAAATAAATCGGCCAAGCGAGGAGGTAACATTCTATATTACACCCCCGCTTTCCGTTTCACCCCTGCATCCGCCGTTGATGTTATTCGTGATTGAGGGAATCTCCCTAAACCAGTAACAAGATCGAGGTTCGTCAGCGTTATGGTTGTTACGTACGAACTTGTTTATTCCAGTCGCATAAAAATTGGGGGGTCCACATGGGAATCGCGTGAAAAGCAGCTGATTCATGAATACGATGAAATCTACGGCATGTGTCGTGCAACGGTATATAAGAATTCTCGTAAATTGCAACTCGAATAATACTGCTTAAGCGAAACGGATTACGGCCAGGCCCTTCGACCCATCGAATGGGCCTGCGATGATAAATAGCTCGTGACTGGAGCTGAAGATAAATCACGCGCTGAAGACAATGTCGAGCGAGGCTTTAATCATTGACAAGTGCACGACAACTGCTGAACTGGATGCTGCCAAGTTCCTCCGGTAAACTTTCACGGTAAACACTCGACGGGGGAAACCTTAGGGGTATTGTTCCTACGGACCGCGCCAGGAATTTGCCGAACAACCGCCTAGGAACGTACGAATTTTGTGGTTGACAGATGGCTCATCGGCGAAGTCGCATTAATAGCGAAAGCATGCACGTGTACTTGAATAGATATTCAGTCGCTTTGTGCTGCCAGATAAACAGGGTCTCACCTCAGAAACAGCCAGACCCGGCCGAATTTCCGGCTAGCCGAGCAGATAGGTACCATTGTGCCCGTTACGAGAATCGATGACAAAGATCAATGTTATCGATGACAGTGATTTACGGACCACGAGCCTTGCACGCCCCCGAATAACTCCTGTCCATCTTTCACCGGACCAATTATTCCCAATTTTCGGCGGCGGCGTCGATTTGTCCAGCTGTATACCGAGGAGAACGTAGAAACTATTCGCGGCAAGTGACAGACGCTTTTTTTCTTTTCTCGTTTCGCCAAACAGAACGGAACGAAATGGGTCGTTCCGTTGAGAAAGCCGTTCTGCTCAATCAAACGATTCATCCAAGTGGCGCAGGGCTCTTGCCAAGAACGAATGTACCCGATATTGCGAGGACAAATAGAGCCGTGCACAGTTTCCGAAGGATATATATATGTACGTGGGTAGGAAGCCGTGGATGGCTAGCAAAATGATGATATACTTCCCAAAAAAGACCGCAACATATTTGTCGCCGACGACGCCGGCACAGGATACGAATATGACTTAATGTTAGCTGCCGCTGGAGCTCCTGTACGTTCGTACACGTCCAGAAACTACAATGGTCGCTAAAGAGAAATTTATACCGCTCGCTTCAAGATACCTATGCCCATAAATGGGACATTCTTTTGGGGCTAAGATCGCGGTAAAATATTACTGTGTAGTACGCGTGGTAACCTCCAAACAGATAAACTCAAACTGAGGTAATGAAGAATTTCGACAGACTTTACTTAGGAAGAAAGGATATTCCTTCTTACCACCTTTTCTACAAACTCGCTTTAACTTGCTCTGTAGTCCTCTTTTCCTTCCACGTTGCTGCGCTCACCAGACTCAACTCTCACGCTAAACCGCTCTCACCACAATCTGAATGACTTTAAGGGCCCTTACGTCTGCACATGTACAAACGCGCAGGCAACCCCTATTCAGTTACATGTTCCTTAAATCTTTGTTTCCTAAATATTCCCTTCGCACACCTGACCTTTTCATTGTTTGATAAAATGAGATATTGTTCGAGGAGCATGTACTTCGTTACATATTAAATTACCTTTACTTTGTATAAGAGTTCTGGAGAAACGTGATTTAGGTATGTATTCCGTGAACAGTGAAAGGCTTCATTATGAAATGAAAAGGCAGGAATAAACATGTAGGAAATCTGGACGATCCACCGAAAGATATTGCGAATCGTACTGCACTCGTTCTCACGTCTCTCCCATTTCTGCCCAGAAACACATGGCGCAAAGAGTACGCGGAAGTACACAGGCAGAGCGTGGCAATGATATTCCGGCAGAATTTTTCGAGATAGGTGGAACAACACGAGGCGGGAAAGAGTTGATTTAAGGAAGATGAAAGGGTAAGAAATGGAGGAGATGAGACGCCTCGACACGTCCGAGCCCCGTCTGGAATACGCTTCAGCTTCATAATTTCATCACGTCCGAGAGGTTTTGCGACATACTTTCGTTTCTAGTTGGTGAACTCAAGTTAAGAAGAAGTTAAGACTGTATTACTTATGGTATTCTACTACGTACTATAACTTTTTCCAACGCCACTATTAGATAGTTAACTCTGCTGAGATACAGCTGATATTATTGTTAATTTAAACATATATTGAACGCAAATTAGGAGAAACATCTTAATCAAACTATATCGCATCTGGCAGATGGCTATCGTAAAGCGTCGTTTCAGCAACTCTCCCAGCAAGTCTATCTAAATTCCGAAGCCAGAATTCCTAATAAGTACTTTGGCGGTATAACTACTTTTAATAAAGAGGTATTAAGACCATGGCTAAGCATTTCATGGGTTTCCACGTCGCTATGATCGATATGCAAATACCAAAGCCAAGCTGATCCCATCTGCGCATCCGTTGTTCATGATGGCCTACGTCCGAATAAAAACTTTCTGCCACGATGGATTAAGGTGGTTAATGGCTATTGATCGAGTCATCGATCAGGCAGCTATCAGCAGCAAAAGTTCGAGAACGCGTCTATCGTATGCAGAACGTATCTATGACCGATATGGGGACGCGTCAAAACCCAATAGTATTATTCTCACATCCATACGGTACACGAGATGATACTGTCAGACAGTCCCATTCGTTGTGCTCAACCGTGAGATTGACAGTGACAGATGACGGTTCACTAGGATTAGGTAATGCTGGCAGTTGTCGGCGAGAACAGGAGACAAGATGTTGTCGGAAAACACTGTATAGATAGAACTATCGCGTGCGAACATACAGCTTCTCTGCTCCACTTTGGAACACTAATTTATGTAACTGAAAGTTAGAAGTAAAGATTTTAGCTGGAGTAAATAGAATCAGAAAAAGACTAATCATTGTGGACAATAATCTACAAAATAAGGATTATAGAAATGGAGTACTAGGAACAAGAACAAATTGCAACCTCGTATTAACAGCCCGAAAATGTTACTTCTTTTGATATACTCATTTCAGTGACGCAATTCTATTTTATTTAATTACCCACTGTCACGAGTATGATTATCTCGACTGTCCAGAAACAAAAACTACGATAACATGGTTGAAAACGTGAGAATGAAATGAATTCATGTGAAAGTCATTAACACAGACATATTATTCGTAACGTTGCATGTACGCAGCAATTTAAATTGGTGTACCTATACGTAAACAAAATCACGTGAATGTTTTATTCGAACGCGTTTTAGACATTTCATATAATTGTATAGAAGCGAAATACAATTGATATTAATTGTTGGCAAGGGCGCTTCATATTTCCTTCTAATTAAAAGTGTGCGTCAAACGAATGATTTTCAAATATATCCCGGAATATTTCCGACACGGTCATTACCATTTTAAACAGTTTGTTCCTTTTAAATTTAATAAAATACGCGAATAACTGTGGTAGAGGAACGTCAAAACGAGCGTTTTTTAACGTCGTATATTAAAATAGGAATAAAACATCAATTCGATTAAAAAAAAAATTATATTGAGACTACTGTCAATCAAAATATTGATGAAAAAATCTAAATGACCCCATAAAAAAAATGCGTCGTTATACTCCGTCAGCATATTATAGATACTGTAGTCTTCAAAGGAAATTTAGGTTTTACTTATCACATTGATATCAGTTTTGAAAACCGTTTGACCCCAAATTGAAGTATTTTCATTATTCATCATCTTTCTAACTCTGTTTCGGCTTACCAACATCGTTAGGCGGTTATTCTACAATTTGACGTCACAAATAACGAATATACTCCAGCATATTTAGTACCACCAGAATGCATGGCACGCTACATATCACGGCTCTTCCACGACTACAAGTGCAGATACCCATAGAAATAACGTAATTCGATGTACAGTATTCAGTTTGTCTAATAGGTAGGGTCCAGCCGCGAGTTCGACAATGGGTCACCCTGTGCGTATGGGCACAGTTGCGTATCGAACTTCTATTGTTCACCTGTTCCCAATCAAATTATATGCGCGCCCATCGCGGCGAACCGAGTGCATAACATACCTAGAGTCATTCGGCCCGGGTCAATCGAATTCGCCGTAACAAAGCAGAAATTTTGCAACGGAGAACAGTGCCACATGTTTCTGGTAAAATCAATTCGGTCGCAGCAAACATGATTCAAGGTCTCCTCTATCTATATAAGCTTACAAATCGATGTCCATTGTTTCCTAATCCACGAAAGAATGCACCGTGATTTTTCATCTGATAAAAATAAAAAATGTAGGGAAACGGCACCTTTCTCTTTCATAAATTCAAAATTGTTCCCGAGCAAATGTTTCCACCGTGTAACGACCCGATGGACTGTGCTTTAGAATAAAAATCATTCCCTATAAAACGAGGGCCAACAAGTGTGACAATTTTTCCACCAAGATCGTGAAACTTTTCTCGCGAGGAATCTTACTAAGTGGTTGGAAACGGGCACTACATCAAGGAAAGATAAGCCGCTTAATTTCGAACAAGATTAGCCGGGACGTTCAATCTCCTATATCGCCGTCTCTTTGGCACGTAACGGCGCCAGTATTCCTGGGCCGGGGTTAATCTCCGGGATTAATCCGGAAACGAACTTTCGTACTATGTACCATTTTTCCGCGGCCTTTCATATTTCTGGTTTATGTCTACGATTACACGGACCCTCCCCTCCATACACGAAATTCTTGCTGTGCTGTTCCTTTTCGTTGATAGAAGAGGGAAAGAGGCACGCGCATGCGAAGGCAATGCATGCGAAGGCATTCCAAGAACGGAATATTAAAAGAACGGAATGTAAATTAAATTTTTACGCCACGATGAAACCTCGTTAGTCTCGCGTACAAGGCTAAGGCGAAAGCTTACGCTCGGGCGCGGAGCAACGTTGACGCGCCAGAAAGCTGTAACAAAGGAATCCGGGACCACCGAAATTTCCGTATATAATAACGGTTTATGCGCCGCAATTTGATCCTTTGCACTTGAACAATTTCCCTGGACTGTTCCTGTGCTCCTTCGATAAGCCGATATCTGCATGGTTTGCCGAGTCCATAAATTAACCGCGGAGTTCGATTCGTAGTCTTTGGTAATCCCCTCATTGCCATACAAGAGACTCGGTCATTATAACTTTGCAGAGCAATTGCGCGTCGCATCGAGCGCAAGCAATGTACAATGGTGGCAGAGGTGTATGATTTTTTTTATGATGAATTGTACTTTAGGCTTTCGCTAAACGTTCCCCGCTCCATTCAGCGAAGTGCACTTACTCGCGCAAGTAACCGAAGTAGCTTAAGGGAATTTGTTGGATCATGAAATTTTTCGGTGGAAATCACGTTTAATGCGATCGAGAAAGTTTGCCACGGAATAACAATGTATTCTTCGAGAAAAAGGACCAAGCTTTTTCCATTGGGATAAGTACCCTCTAACTCTTTTTCAGGGCAAAGAAGTTACAGAATGACAAATGCTTTCTCGAGCGCAGTCGAGCCGTCAATTTAACCCCGTTCTTTTGTCAGCAAGGGTGAATTCGTTCAACTTCTGTCCAACCACCGAAAGCGGAGAACAAGTTGACGAGTGCTGTGATTCTGCACGTTTTTCCTTTTCGAAAAGCAATTGAGCCGGTCTCTGTGGTTCTTTCGCCACCCATTTAGAACCTAATAAACTTTTTACATTTCATCCAACTTTCGACTGTAACCGATCGAAAAATGCGGCGTAAATCTTTCAAGACCGCTATAAATTCTGAAATGGGATGATCACCAAAATTCACGATTCAGGAAACTAGTTTCAGTCGGATCTGATTAACTTGCACGAATAAACTGGCGAGAGTTTAGAGTACCATCGAGGCAGATATTTCCGTAAATTTAAAATTTGCAAACGGCTGGAGAAACGCAGCAACGTTTGCCGAGCTTTTGGAACATCTTGCGCTCAATTATAGGGCGACGTCAAACCGAGAGATTCAATTTGAATTCTTCAGCGAGCATATTTTCAACTCATCTATTTTATAAACAGAACATACGTAGATTTATTTTCATCCAATTACTCGGCTGCCGGCCGCCTATTTCGTGCGTCGAAATCTATTTAAAAGCGTACATTTTCTGAGACACATATTTTCAAACAAGTATTTTTCTACGAGTACCATTCACGTTGAATAATGAGAGTTGCGACCGTTTATATTTTGTTCGCGAGTGCGGCAAATGCTAAATATTAACGACGCCGCCTGAGAGACTACCGCGCATTTCCCTTGCGAGATTTTCAACGGACGTTCCCCGCCAGGTTTTTAACCCTCCGTTTTCATTGAAATACGCAATTCAAAAGGGCATAACAAACGAGCCTTTTTACAGTGTTCACCCGTTGCATGTTATTTAACAACCCGCGGTTATACTTCCCCTTTTAGAATTCATGGGGAGCCACGGTCGACGTCACATATTCGTGCGCGCATATTCTGCTTCGAAACGACAGTCTCTACGTAAACGTAACTGTAATGCATCGTCACGGGCATAGGAAAATTACATTTCCCCTCGGAAAACAATCAGGGAACGCTGTTCTCGTTGGCAAACGTAGGTTCGACGGGGAGAGGGAAAGAATATAAAACCTTGAACCCGCAGGATGAAGGGCTGGAAGCTGTTTCGATAAATTCATAAGTATACCCTCACCGTAACGTAATTTCTGGAAACTGTCGGTAGTATTCCCGAGGATATTCTTATTCTTTTTAGAGGAATTGCACAGCAGACGTAAAAACGTCGCCGACGGGTTATGGCTTAATAGGAGGGCGGCTTTGTACTTGTCGCGAGGGGAGAGAGAAAAGGAAAAACGATGCTGCTCAGCTTGGGGTGAAAACGGTGACGAAAATGAATCGTTGGGGTCGATAACTTATTATCGTGCCACGAGAAGGTACCATTCCTCGCGGAAAATTTTTTGCTTGGATGAATTGATGACCTTTACTGATAATTACGAATAACCATATCTGCAAAGATGTATGAGACTATTATACACACTGTAAGGGAGAGTAGGGGAATTGCGAATGCGGGGTAAACCCGAACACCGCGATTTCGCTGGTTTCGCTTGTCTCGTCCTCTCGCGATATTGTTACATGATGTAATTAGCTATGTTTAGTACTAAGGGAATTGTCAATTTTACGCTCGAGTATTTTGAGTCTGTAGTGCATTAAAACTATACTATCCAACAAAGTATAATTTTTTCGTAGTTCGGTTGCTTAATTCTAAATAAAATCACCGAACCACTTTGTATACCTCTATATATATATATTCGTATTTGTTTTATTTGAAATTTCTTAACTTCTGTCCATTTGGGGTAATTTCGAATAGCGTGTTTGAGGCTATTACAGACGATGGCATCTACCCTCTTCTCTTAACATTTCGAACTTTTTTATGTGTCCAGTACCCCGGAATTATATTAGAAAGAGTATACGTACATATTCGTTGAAAGATCTTGAGATACACGTGAAAGAGGTTAAATATAAAATTCTTTCGCCCCACGAGCAACCAAAATTCGATCAAACAAGAAGAAAGACTGTCTCAGACCAACAGCGTGGAAGAGAACCAGTGTTTAGTAAGGATCAAGAGGTCTTTAAGCAACCATTCGCATTTACCCCGCTAGCTACGGGTAATTGCGGACGTAGAGATTTATTTTTTAAAAATCATCTCTTTATTAAAGTATCTATAATTCTTTGTGTTGGCTTTGTAGATAATTAACCAAAGTTTATTTATGTAATAAGTAAATCTGACTAGAATCAATACTTTTGTTTCAATTTAACTTGTCCCTCAAGTGTTTGTAATCCCCCTGTTCTCTCCTACTGCTGCCTAAGAATATCTGAAAGAGATATTCCTTCGTCAAGAAAGCATGCAATCTAGACACATTTACCAACCACTTATGCAACCGTTTATGTTCGCTAGAGGGAAAGGCAATCGATGATAGCAAGACTCGTCGCCAATCAACTCTCGCTGGACAAGAGTCCGGGTTACTGGGGCATGGCGTAACAGTACGACAAGAGAGAAGCCAAAAAACTTGCGTTTCCTATCACGAAGCATGCAAACGGTTGCAAAACGACTTTCCCTGGTCGATCCGAGGAGCTTCCTCAGCGTGCATCCTCGATACGCTTACGAAACGGAGTCGCTACGAGGCCAGTTAAAATAATTATGCTTCCGTTTCGCCAACGAAACGTTTCTTTAACTCATTTCCATTGTCAACGTTCAAACTTACGGCGCCATTTGTTGATAGTTAAAGAACCGGCTAGGAGTTCCCTGTTATACAGTCATCGTTCAATGAAATGCGATGTTTTAATGATAAATTATATACAAGAGGTGTTTCATTAATAACATTTAAAAGATAAAGAATAGTATGCCCAATGACGGTACCTCTTCTTCAAAAACATGTTTTTCTGTTTAGAATGGAAGAATCCTTTAAATATTAAAAGAATCTCCTTTATAATACACACGGTAACATTAATCGCACTTCCAGCTTTACAATAAACGTCGAATGAGGAATGTGAAAATAATTCTTCATCAACGAGAAATTATAATTTTCCAAAAAAAAAAAGCAGAAAATACCGACCAACTTTACTCATTTCCCTTCAACGCCGCTTGCTCGCAGGGGAAACCCTGGGGCAACAGTAACGCGAGCACCCTGTATACGCGGCACTTGACGGGCGCTAATGGGTTAACGACCCTCGTAAACCAGAAGCATACAGGCGGCCCCGCGTTAAACAAAGCAACAATCTTACCGCTTGTCGCCGGGAAATTCGTGGGGAGAGCTCGCACGGCCACGTCTCCGCGTCTCCTCTCCAGCTCCGTTTCGTCCACCGACAGGAACACGCGGGCGCGAAATGGCGGCACCGGGCTTGACGCGAGAATGATAATGCCTCCAGCAGGGAACGCGAAACCAGTCGCGGGCATTACGCGCGGCGGTTCAGACGGTGGGATTCCCGCAGCACGGTTCGCGGCACACGGCGGCATATTGACCGTGGTAAGGCGAGATGAGCGATCACGGAAGGCGAAAGTGAATCCCGAACGACCTGGTTCCAAGCGGCAGGCACCCCTCTGTTTTCACGACCACGCTGTTGCTATTATCCCTCGGTGCGAACCGACACCGGCTGCTACACCCGCCCGCTCGCTCGCTCGCTCTTCAATCACACACCGAGGTAGACCCCCGAGCCGTCAACTCGCGAGCCGCAAACCAGAGCTTTCAACTGATAACCCATCGAGACTCTCGAATGCGTAACGACAACCCGCGAAACGTGGCGGATCGCCGCGCGACTGCACTCGTTCCCTTTGAAATTCGCACTGCCGGCTCGTGAGCGCCGCCTGGCGGGGATTCACGCCGGTGACTCCGGTGAGGGCTTTGCGATTCTCGAACGCAATCGATATCACTGTCGCGGTGGCGGAGCGCGACGGGGCGGCGCGCCGCTGCGTATCGCCTTAGGTTTGCACCGCGGGTTAATCCTTGCCTCGGGCGAGTTCAGTTCGAAACGTGGAAGTAATAACTTCTTCACGGTGGGATGTCCGCAGGGTGACGGTCGCGCTACGAGCACGTGAAAAACTGTGATCCTCGTAAATTGTCGCTCGACCGCACTCGCCCCCCCTTTGAAATTCGCACTGGCGGCTCGTGCGCGCCGCGTGGCGAGGATTGACGGCAGCGAATGCTTTCGACTCTCCAAGGCTATCGATAGCTTTGCCGCGGTCACGGGACGCTGGTGGAATTCGTTTCGGGGTATTTTAGATAGTTAATCGTAGCCTCGACCGAGTTTTTTGTTCGGAACGTGACGGGTTTAACGAGAGTGTCGCGCGAGGCAGTGCTCGCAGATTCGTTGCGTGATTCGATTCGTTCCTGGCTTTGGACATTGAATGTTTGTTTGCGGTGATCGCCAAGATCGAGGGTGAGTATTGGAGAATGGAAGGATGTCGTTTGCCTGCCTGCTTCGTCCGTCTTCTGTTGAGGTAACTCTATCTATTATGTAATAAATATTTATGGTAATTTTATGGAACTCCCTTTTATGAACGCGATAACACGCTTTAAGACACTCTTAGCCCCTCGCTGCGTGGTATATTATACATGGTGCATAGCGGTTCTCCTTACTTCATTTTTAAATTCTCGTTATATCTAGACTGTAATGGACAAGTTTTATAAAATGTCCGAAGTGTAGTGTTGTGGTTATGAGTATTTTTCTTGCAATTCCTGTGACAAATTAATGGAAAAGCGACAAAGAAACGAATACACTTGGAGACACGAAAGTTAAACACAGAAGTTTATTAATTGCAATGAATGAAATTAGAAATATGCGTAAGATTAATTCAAATATAACGAAAATAGGGTTTCTATATTCAAATCTTATGCAAATTGGTAGAATAATCTAATCTTAACATAAAAAAACTAGGGGACTATGTAATGTCACATCAACAATCTACATTGCTTCTGAAAATTCAACAGAATTTCATAAGAAAATTGTCACAGGAGGGCAAATATTTAGATTGGTAATTTCTGTAAATGAAACTCCCCGTCGAACTTTAGATGTATTTTATGATTACCTTGAAACTTGTGCTCCGAGGGAAGTTTATATCGCGAGAAAGAAAAAGAAAGATGAAAAGAAGTTTGTATCCCTTGCGAAACATTTTAATTTACATAATTGACGAGGCATTGAGTATAAAAAATCCATTGAACCCTTCAGCGCACGCATACATATGCATAAGTGTACCTGGGTTTGAGCATATCAGAACACGTCTGCTGTCATAGATATACAAACAGGTATATACATAACCATAGCATAGCATAGCCATGCGGGGCGTTTACACAGCGTATTCATGTCAGTGGTAACGCTATTAGAGATGCCAGAATTATTAAAACGATGTTGCACCAAAGCAAACACGGCTGATATAAAGGAGACTACAAACTAAAGTAAATGATTGCACTGTCATCTCTCGTTTATTCAATGATCTTCGTACGATCCGTCTATCGAGCCTTATCCCCTGACACGTCTATAGAATCGTAATACAGAAATTTGTGGTCCCTGGAGGATTCGATGTCTCTATCCGCGCTGTGTAATATATGCATATTTCTCCCCAAACGTGCACACAACTTATGTGCATATTGGAGAGGGTGAAACGGTGCGAATGCTAGGGAAACAGGAACTGTATACGCGTGTATGCAATGCCGTAATACATCCAATCAATATCCGCGTGGGTGGTGTTCCTTGACAATTAAGAAGTACATACAAAATAATAGAGTAGTTAACATTTAGTGAATGGTATAAGAATGAAAGAAATAAAATTGCTATGTTGCTTTACTTCAAGCTACTGTAAAATTTCCACGTGGGTCGAGTTTTCAGTCATCTGCAGCTGCAGGTAGTTTTTTCAATGTCCAACTTGTGTGTTATTCCGTAAACAAAACATCAGAGAAAACGCGCCACAACAGAGCATAGCGTTTCACAGAATCTGACTACACCATTCATGAATTGTTTCTTCGAAGTTTCCACGAAAAAGTACATTTTATTCTCACTTAGCTTTACTCTGATCTATCGCGGTGTACATTGTACATGGGCATAGGGAAAAGATTGTAAATTTGTGACCTACTTTTCTGAAGCCGAACAGCTTTGGCGGTGTTCAGAAATTTTAAATTTGTCTTTATGAATCGCGAGGGTGGAGGATCTTTCTCAAAGAGCTTCGTTATAGCAAAGAGCCTTTCTTAATTCCCCAGGAAAGTCATTGGCATTCCGCCGCTAGTATCCTGTGTTTTCCCCCACAAAGACATCGCAATTTCTTATTGTTACATCGTTCCTTCAAAGAACAAGAGATTTCTCAGATGAAACAATTTCTCTTTCCCGCTGCGATTTAAATATCGCATGCTCTTGTACTGAGAGTGCACACGGAACACGGGGGGGAACGCAAAGAGAAACATAAACGATTCTGAAACAACAAGCACCAATAGAACGTGCACGAAACAAGTAATAATGCAAGAGCAATATAAGGGAACTTTCCTGCAGTCATCGGAGTAACGCCGATGGTCGTGCAGGTTCGAAGGGTGTACAGTTTAAAGGAAACAATCAAAGGGCGCGTATAATAGACACTTCCCGCCGCCTCGTTGAAACCATCCTGAAACAGCTTAAACACAGCTAGTGCATCAATGTCAGGGAGAGTCGGACGAGGGCATAGGACGACGACGTACATGCACCACGCGATGCACTTTGCTGTGTGTCAAGCCCTCCTTCCTGATCGACAACAACGACGATAGCTGGCGCAGAGCTATCCAGCTACTTGGGAGCTAGTCGATGAAACGTACACAAGGATGCGCTTCCGGATACATATGCGGATACACACAGGGTAAACCGAGCGAATACACTGCACAGGTGGCGAACAGTAAGTGCACGCGCTACGTTGCACGCCTATAAACATGGGAGCCCGATCTGCCGATCCGTTTCGGTTACGTGGGGAACACCGGCGGGATTCTGTGTGCGCGGCGTCGATGCGAATCCTCGTGGGAACGCTTAAATGCGCTTAACGATTGCCCGTGACTCTCTTCTCCGAGATCACCGGGAATCGCACCTCGACAGTCGGAAAATCGAGGTCCTGTCGACTCTTCCGGCCCCGACTATCGCCGACCTGACTTATAAATACCCGATGTCCCTACCAGGGCGAACCTAAGCAACTCAGGACCTTGCGGCAAGAGGGGTGGAGCTCCATCTTTACCAACTTCGAGTAAATTAGAAAAAACTGTTTAGACAATTATTGCTTAGACTTATCTGTAAAAAAGAACACTAATTGAAAAATATATTGTTTCACACAATAAGTAGTAGTTATTTTATTTCTATTTTTGGCGAAAATATATTCTATCATAAAAATACTAATATTAATATTTCTATTTTTGTTTATTTGTAGTAAATTGCTCACTTGTTATCAGAGTTGCATCAAAGGTGCACTAAACGACGTAGATATTTTGTTACTTGTGAATACCGAGGAGTAAGGATACTAGAAATGGGGTCCTTGATACTTTCGTAACACGCCTTTGTGCAGTTCATTTGGTTCGGAGATAGGCAAAACATAATTTGAAATAAAAATTTTGTACACAAATTTTTATTTTAAATTTTTATTTTTATCTCGGACTTGGTTCGAGGCTTTCGCGCGTGAACTGTATATTTCTGGGGGTTACTCTGAATGTTGTTGGTATTGATAATAGATCCACGTGGAATCTCTCGATGAAACACCCCCGAGTCGTGAAATGAACGTGAGACACGTCAGAGATTCAGTGTCCATTTTAGAGCAGGGTGTCGATGAATATTTAAAGCAACAGCGGTTAATCTGTGTCCTCTGTCATCGCCGGAAACTGCAAGCCCGAGCTGCAGATACAGATAAGTGCAGGAGAACGATGAACACCTCCGCGGAAATCCTCTTTCTATGCCTAGCACGTTCGTTCACTTGTTTGCAGCTTTACCGCTCTCTCGGAACGAGCAGCCGATGCGATACGGTTTCGAGTTTTCCTGACTTTCCATTCGAACACAGAGCCAAGGGACCGGGGAGGTCGAGCTGGGTGGAGGAAGGATTTGAATAAATTATTTGCCGACGTAAATCTAAGTCCTTGGTGACCTCTTTCCGAGCGCTTCCCGATACTGAACTCGGGAGCAGTGGCCCACTCGATAGGTGGGAAACCGTTCAGCGACTTTTATCAGCATCCCATTTTTGATTGTGAACGATGCGTTTCACACGGCAGATTTATCATTCCCGATTCCGGAGAACATCAAATCGACGTCGCAAAAACGACGCACAAGCGTAAACCGTGATGCATGGCGGTTGAAATAGACGTAAATGCAATGTGGATACTCCCGACAAATAGGAGGCTTTCGCGGCAATTTAACAATAATAAAATACACACCGCACCTCCCTAAGTTTACGTAAAGATCAATGGATCGAAGTGTCGCGCAGTGAATGAATTTTATTAAACAGTGTACAGTATCCTCGGTTAAATATTACACACGAATAGAGAACGGTTGTTGAAGTTCCGAAGCGGAAACAAGAAAATCTTGAAGATCAACTTGCCGAAAAATAAACGTTCCTCCTAAAGTAAATCGCAGCGGGACTTGGCCGGGGCAATCGAAATACGTATAGATAGTGGCTCGAGAGCTCGTCGATTCATCGATTCCTCGGTGGCCGGAGAGCACCTGCAGCTTCCTCCGTCAGAGCATACAGGAAAGCTTCCAACATAGAGACGAAGATCGGGTGGAGCGAGTTCCTTCCTCGAATCGTCCCGTTCTTAACCCACCCCCAAGCCCTTCTATCCGACCACTTTCATCGCTATAAACAACGTAACCTCTGACCTCGCCCCGGGGAGGATCCTTGCCAGCGGTGTACGATTAATCGTCCAGGCAGCGATGTACCCTAGGAAGGCCGGTGTAATCCACCCGGCGAAATGTCTAAGCGTGTTAAATTTAATTTTGTGCCCTCGAGGCGGAGAGGATTAAACGATACACGGCGGAGTGGAGGGCACGGAGGGTGAATGGGTGAAGGGCCAAACGAAAGACGAGACGTGATTTCGGCTCGATTGGTCAAATGATGGTGGTGGTGCGCGATGCTGCTGGCAGACCAATTTCATAGCGACGCTAGCCGTGAATCACTGCCCGTTGGGGACACTTAAACGGCTATACCGAGGTGCATAGAGGTATGTAGGTCGCGTTCAGGCGCGGACCACAGCATGCACACCGTCTAGCCGACTGTATACATATACACCACGTGCCCAGGCATTCCGCTGAATAATTGCTCAATTCAATACGTAATCACGCTACTTCCTGCTCGGCACCCTCCGTCCATACCTGTCTTCCCTTTCACGATCGCCTGCTCGCCTCCCAATAGGGACATAATCCTATTTAAGCCGGTCATAAGCATATCCTACCGTGAGGTTGAGTACATTATGCTCATAGTCCTCCGCCTTCGAAGACTGCGTCCCACCCTTAAGCTACCGAAGCCCACCTTCCGGAATTTCCGACTAATGAGTGTTTCATTAATCAAGCTGCCTAATATCGGTGTACACATTCTCATGAATTAATATTCGATGCGAATATTATATAACCTCAGGTGCCTCTTGGGTGGTAATTAATTTGCACATACCATATTATGTTTCGTTATCTGATATCTCTCGTCATTCATTAATTAACCTTGATAATCTGAAGTTGTTATTGAATTATTTTTCGATGCAGACCACATCTACACTGTCGTCGAACATTGACCGCAGTATTCGAGTAAATTAGAAAAAACTGTTTATAAAATTATTGCTTCGACTGAACATTAAAAAGATATGTATTCACGCAATAAATAGTACCTAACGTACATAGTTATTGAGTTGAAAAGTTTTTATTTCTACGTTTGGCGAAAAAAGTATTCTATAATATTAATATTTCTATTTTTATTTATTTGCAATAAATCATTCATTTGTTATCGGAGTGGCATGAAAACTGTAAAAAAAATGGAGTTGCTCTTGCTGCAAGGTCCTGAACTCTAGGTATTGCGCGACAAGTGAAATCTGATGGATGATTTTGTTAATCCCTGCCAGTGTATTATGATACACATTAAGCTCCGCTTCCTTGATCAAAGGAAGGGTACTCTACAGAGCGGCTTGCTGAGTCCAATTATATCGATCTCGCCACTTTATCATATGTCGAATAATATGGACGATTAAGCACCCTAACCACGACTCGCAGCATTACCCCGAACCACTTTATCACCTACTCAGCGGGGCCTCAAACAAATCGCGTTAACGATTAATGGAGAAGATGACGCAAAGTTCGGCGCAGAACGCACCACTAGCGCATGTGTGAGTGGTTTGCCCGCGAATTTTTCGTTTGCGGAATGTATGAAGCTGGTAGTTACACATTAATGTTTTATACCACACTGATGATAAATGGCACGTGTGCTGGTGGCGTCACGGGTGGGAAAAAGCTGCAGTCACCTTCCCCATTGAGCCAGCTTCTGTGAATCGAAGGTCAACAATTAACCCCCGGTGTTGCGAGACAGAGTAGAACCATTTTCATGTAATACGGAGGATGGAAATGCTGAGAATCCTCCTTCAACAAGATGATCGAAGCAGCAATCCCATGCAACTCGGCGGAATGATTCGCTCCGGCTGAAAAAGAAGCGAAGCCCGTGTTGCAACCGACTAGGTATTTGCAGTTTCTGCCGGGAAATATGTAACCTGTGCGGTGCACGGTTGTGGCGACGTTGGGAAATAACGATATCGTTTTATTACCAAGGAGGAAAGCGTTGTCAACAGTTGCAATTCGTTTCGATTTATTGGCCCCGCGACCGCGAACAGTCGCATCGACTCGACCATAAGTCGAAACGGAATTATACAATGTACCGTGCCGGGCAGAGCCGGCGAAAGGGGCGAACGAAACGTTGTAGAGGCACGTCGAAAGTTTGCGCCGGCTGAAAATTTGTAACCGCCACTCGCCATGTTTCACGCTCGTTCCAGTTTTGCAACGTTACCTCGCGAAGTTTCGCGCCGAATTTCGGGCTTACATTTACATGGAAACGAAGATTTAATAAAACGGCGGGGACGGAAAATTGCGGGGGGGGGGGGGGTGGGCGTCTTGGAGCACCTCGCACGTGTCGCGCGAATCGATAACACACGACCGGTCGGAAACATGCAAATACGGGGACAACTAAGCTCGAACTAGTTCGGCTCGGCCTGGGAATTCGATTACTGGGATATTTCACGGCATGTGCCTCGGAGAAGCAAAAACTTTGGCTGGGAATAGAGCGCGCTTCGCCGTTGAATGATTACTACTTCTTGCGTTCTTATTGCGAACGTTAACACCGCGCCCCGTTATCAGACGTGGAAGAAACGTTGCATAGGTCCGCGAAAATACAATCGAAAGTTAGTTTCAGTTCGGCGCGGCGAGATCTCCATTCAGAACCGCGGGTTCTTGTGTTTAATTCTGTGGTTAGTCTTGTACCGGCAACTTTCTACATCTCCATAGCAAATACGAGGCTGATTGCCTTTTAATTATCCGTAGCTGGGTATTCGTCGGTGATTCCGTTGTGCTTTATCAGCATACTATTGACCTTTGAAATTCTGGAGGGTTTCCTCGCGCGAGTTAAGCATCAGGGCTAAAGGGAATACTTGGTCGTAGGGCGCGAGTGGTACACAAACAGAAGTTACGGGATTCGCTTTTACGGTCTTGGTCGGGTAACTTAGCACGCCATCAACGCTCGTGCCTCTCCCTGACGTCCCTTCAGGCGGCTACGGCTGACAACCGATGCATTCGATTTACAAACAGGCACAACCGTACCGTGTTATTGGACACGTTCCTATCTGTACCCATTATTCGTCACGCGTGCACGCGGTGTCCACGCTGTAAATTATGCCAGCCGTATAATGTCAGCTTGAATCCCTAAATCGAATCAAAATCTCACGTTCCGACGATTGCTGGATCACCTCTACAAATATTTGTCTATGCCAACACCGACGGACGCTATCCAACCCGATGCAACGCTTGCTCTCGATAGGGTGGCTCGTGTACTAGAAAAGTTTCTGGTAAACAATGCAGGATAATCTCTTGGAATAGCATTTAGATGGCGGATGAAATAGATTAAATATTGTAGGAGGCAGGCTAGATAGATTTTCAATTAAATGCAATGCAGTGAAAGCAGCTGTACTATAAAACACTCAGATTTTCTTTATTATATATTAAATTGTCGCAGAAACAGTTAATTTTGTGTATCCTCTTTCACCTTTCCATAAGGATTCACTGCTAGGTAGCACGCTTATCTTATGAAAAGGCTATTATCCAATAATCCTCAGACACTAACCGAGCGTACGTGAAAAGTGACTCTTTACTCCGGCACCCCAATTACTCTTTTCCGTTCAATAAACGAATATCGGGCACAACCACTGCGGCCATGCAGTATCCAACCTCCTGTCGATACTGTAACTCTTCGGTTAATGGCGGACATTTAATACTCGGTTCATTTAAAAACACTTTGCGACACTCCTTGACGTAATTAATTCTATGTCCAGGCGGAGCAGTGAGCGATTTCACTGTACCGCGACGGAGGACTGATGCGTTATATTTTTCATTTCACCATTAACGTTTGATCCGAGGCAATTTCCGCTCAAAGCGGGTGCCCGACAATAAGCGAGGAGCAAGACTTCATCCTGGGGGCCGGCAGGAAATCGTGTGCCCTTTTCTTACCGAGCACTCCCAGTCCATTAGCCAATAGTTGACTTAATGCTCGATCATTCGATTACAGGCCGTCGAGACTTTTCCGCCGTTTTCGCCGTAAAAGTTTCGAGTTCCGCTCCGCGATTAAATTAAAATGCAATTTTCCTTTCCGAGCTTCGTGACCCTCGCCCTCCCCTCCGCGCTCTACCGCCGCCCATTGCACAGGTGTTTCTATCTTTTATTTCGCCGTCGAGTCTTCATCTTTCCCCGGAGTTCCGATTCTTGTTCGGAAAAAAGAAGGGCAAGAAATAAGACGGCAGGAACTTTCGTTGTGGCCGGTAATCCGCGCCGATGCGACGCTTATTATTCTTTTATTTGACGGAACGAGGGCACGAGGGGACTTCGTGGCAGCCCAGCAGATGAGGACAATCAGGCCTCGTGGCCGCGTCGAATGAAAAAGTTGCGTCAATGACGGGGGAACGGTGGCACCGAGGCGAACATGGCTGGCCATGAATTTGCAAATTAAATTCTCTCCCTTCGTTCGTTCCCGACTTCTTCGGCACGATCGAAGAAGCTGCACGCACGGAACGCGCAGCGTGCATCCGATATCTGAAAAATGAAATAGCGCGTGCAGGGCTTCTGGTATTTATTTAATTTAAAAGATATCTCGCACGAGAGGTCAAGGGTGTTTGATACCCTGAGTCCGACGGAAGAGGAGAGCGCGAGGGCGGAACTGAGGGAGAGAAGGCACCCCCGATGTTAGAAAGACGAAATCATCCCCGAAAGTCCGGAGACAAGGGGCGAGACAAGAATTTGTGGCCGGGGCATTAATATAGACGCTGGGTGTTGTCCACGAGGGGGTGAAAATGTAATAGAGACGCAAGAAGCTCGCCCGTGAAAGGAGAAATGAAGGAAAAGAAACGGCCAGAGCGAAGAATGGCCTCGGAGGATTGGGAAGAGGTGGGTTTTATACGATGCAGTCACTTGAAATAAAATAATGAGGAGCTGGAGAAAATGAAAGCTCCACGAGAAGAATGATGCGTTTCCCATTGAGTCGTGGCCGCGCCTTGGGACGCATCATTTTCTTATTACCCTAAGATAACAGCCTAGTGGAGTCGGCATTGTTGTTGTTTTCCGGACCACGTGAATGCCGGGGTCGCGGCTAAATACATGCTAAAAGAGATATTTCGGATCCTCCCACGGGGGTTAGTCAGACGTGAAAGCGTTAAATAATGTGCTGCGAGAAGAGAAAGCCTGTCCTCGCGTAATTATTTGCACTCGTTCGTCGTAGCGAAACAATGAATATCCAGCGTAGCTGGGGCGGGAATTAGCGGAGGTTTCGATACGTAACGGTAATGAAGGCACGTAGACGCGGAACACGGTGCCGGGGGAAAAAAGGACGAGACCGTCGAGACGCCGAATTGTACGGGCATGCCGCAACTGACGAGTAGCTTCTGCACGGTTCGTTGGAACGCGAAGCTCGCTCGGTAAGCAATGTTCGGCAAAATTTCCCGAGTAATGGGAGAGTAATGGGAGACGAGAGAAAATAGAGTCCATTGTGATTGCTCAAGGCCTCAATTGGCTTCTGCATTCGGTAGGCTTTCACTTCCGCCGCGCTTAATTTGAATTCTCGATTTAACCCCCGGCAAGTATAGCGGAGGGGATTAATATCATGGTATCGCGGTATCTTTAACCTCATTAATTCATCGGGAAAGCTTTCTGCGATCTACAATGATCGATCAATTCCCATTTATCTCCGAACACTGCCGGCACTAATGCACATTTACAGCTGGTTAAGTCAGTATTACCAAGCCGTTGTTTCATCGTGATTGCCATTGTACTAATACAGCCACGAAAATCGACATATCCGTTACGTCCGATCGCAATTGCGTCTGTGTTTGATCGATCAAACGTTTCGACGCTTCCGAGCTTGCTGTCGTTGCTTATTAACCGCGCCGGGCTAACATCTGTAACGGTTGCACCCATTTTTTCCACTGATCAACCGACGCGCTTTCCATCGGAAACAAGCCTCGCCTCGTCAATGGCCGAAAGACCCCAGTGGTCGTGGTCCAAGTGGAAATTCAATATATCGAGTGCTTCGCTTCTGTTCAATACCTCTACCTCCTCCTCCTCCCCCCCCCCACTCCGCGCCCCCGCTCGCTCTTTCACCCCTTTTTTTCCCCCTCGGTCCACTTCTATCGGGATGAGTGCCTTATGTACGGCTGTGTACAGTATCTACGCACCGGCATTGTGCACAAGTCACGCTTCCCTTTATTGAAAAGCCGCCTTCTCTCTCGCGAATGGGCCGTGCCACAACGGAAATTGCAGGTGAATTCTTTGTGAACAGTTCGCCCGGGACGAATATAGCGCGGCATTCGGGCGAGAACTTTTTTGAGAGACACGTGAAAGGGATAAATGAATGGGGGCCGCGCGGGGCGTGCACGTTGATTGAAACAGGCGTGTGTTGTGCTGCTGCCGTCCGAGGGCTCTGTGCCAGGCAACTTGTATGGACGTAAAAGAAATTTCAAAATAAGGAAATACTGACGGGAAGCGGGACGCGATAGAAAATTTGGTAGTGTAATGCAATCCGGTTGATCGGCGTACGGTTCTGCTCGAGCAATTGAGCAGCGGAGTGCGCCAATTACGTGGAAAACACTATCAAATATTAAGTTAAACGCTGAGCACAGGGTACGGGCGGACGGAAGTGAAACGCTTTTAAATGTAAAACGCGAGGAAAAAAAAATCTGCGGAAGGCGGAATGGAATGATTTGAAGCGGGGGAAGGTAAGGATAGCGGAACGGTAAGTCAGGAGAGGAAAACAGTTGTGAATAGTGGTGGACGATACCGATGTAAAAAAAAAACAGAGGAAATTTAAATAAAACGCTGCCCTTTTAGAGGCAACGCTTGCCTTTATCAGGGCCCTCTAGATAAAATGCACAATGTGTTTGCCCGTTCCACCTCATTTTACATGCAAAACACTTTTTAATTAATCCGCGAAATATGCAGTTTACAGGGTAAATGGCCGTATCGTGCCACCGTGGCGCCGCTTTACCGGGGAACACCTAATGGAAATGGAATTTCAATTAGAGTTTTGCATCTTTTTATTGGTATGTACGGGAATGAATGAGGCGGTATTCTGCGCCAGTCGAAATACAACGGCTTTTAATTAATGTCGTTCGGTTTGAGAATCATATGAGAAATGTTATCGATTCATTCGGTTGGCAGTTGTGTATGAATGCAGAATGGGATTTTAATTCAGAACGCCCGCGATACTTTAAAGTCTACTGTGCTCGAAACTGAACGTGTAAGTTCCAGTTAAGAGGGTTTCGATTAATCGTCGTTGCGAAACAGGGATTACGACAATAATTATATTAACAAATATTTCTTGATCGGGAAGTTTCTGAAAGGCGCTATGTATTTGATTGATAATGATTCTGCGTTAGACTCTATGATTAAATTCTATCAATTTCATTGTGTACTGAAATAGATTGCCACATCATCAAATTTGTACAAAACTCATTCACTGTTTAATAAACTGCGCTCGATTTGGGTAGAAAACGGTGTTGGTGCAGTTAGATTGTTAGACCATCATAATCATTTGTTCCCAACTATTACGCACAGTTGTGTTTGATGCTCAATTTATTTGGCATAACTCGCTCGTTGAATTTACATGCGTGTATATGATGCATAGAATGTAAAGTAAAAGCAATATCGTTTCATGAATAACCACCACCGTGAAATTCTGTGCAGTTATACGATTAAATACACACACCGCGAAGTTTGCTTGGTGATTCTCCTTATTCGTGTCAGACGCACTGTTCTTCCCCCTTCCTCTCAGAAACATTTTAAACTTGACAAAAATACGTAGATACCTGTACGAAAGGTAACGTAGAAAGATAGAAAGTTGTTCAGAAAATAAATGGAAATCCGTGGATAAATATGGAAGTTTCCGACTTTCGACAATTTACCTGAATGGGGAGCTGAATAACAAGAACCGCGAGGCGCGTAAACGCAGGATTTAGAACATGACGATCGTGCGATGTGCGAACTGATAAAATCCGCTCGAAAGCCGACCCATTAAAACGCTCGCGTGCGGATCATTATTTCAATAATATCGATTGGCGCGATTGAACGTTCAGCGGCCAACATTTTTTCTCCCATCACGAAAACGCAAATATCAGCCGGAAATACGCAACTGCGGCATAATTATCGAGGGTAACAATCGGTTGTAACATTCGTAAACATTTGGCCCCGCAGAATGCAAACGTCGTGATAGTTACGCGCGCGTGCTATCAAAATTTCGTCAAAATCCAATAATCGAGCGATAATTCGATGCCAATATCAATGCACCGGATCACGCGATTAATTACCAGCCAGACGTACAAATTATATAGCCGCGCGGTGAACAATTGCCTCGATCGACCTTTCATTAACCGAAGGCATCGATGGCATGCGTCTAATTGCGATGCTGGCTTGAAAAGCATCGAAAATCGGGGGATTTATTAAGTTTGCTTCTTTTTTTTTTGTAATCATTCAAACGTGAACGTTCTTGTACGAGAAGCACGGACAAGCAATTTCACGGTTCGGAAAGTTTTATATTCTTCATTGAAACGTTTTCACACTGTTATAGAATCCTCCGCACACCCCGGTGTGATAAATATGTAGGAAGAAAATGCTTTATCACTGACAAGAGTATGATACCGAATGTCATACATTTGGTGGATTAGCTTATGAAAAATTTGGCCGCCGCGGCGCGGCGCCAGGAAGACGTCGATGACAGTGAATGACAAATTGAAATTGCGACCTGCAGGAGCGTGCTTTCGGATGCAGACGTTTATCCTCCCCAGTCGGTTGCTTACGAATTCCATATCCATTCGTTACCACGAATACATGCATTTTTTAATGCATCCCGTATGCAGTAGTGCATAAATGTCTCCCCGCATTAAACGTGACACCGAGGTTTGAATTAGTAATACCGCAGTAATGGAATTGTGTATTTATGAAGCCCACATACTTCCCACCTGACAAACACACAGGCACGCTCCATCAACCGAATTCCGGTCTATTTAATAAAAACATCGGCAAACGTGGACGCAGTTGTCAAGCGAAAAAAAAAATCGCGTTTCACCGTTGCACAATCAAGTGACACGAAGCAGAAAAACCATCTCGAAACGAACTGCCTTTCCGTACAATCGCGTCGGCGCTATCGCCGAAAAAAATATATACCCGACCACCGACTCTTTCGGAGCATTTGAAGCGAACAATGAAAATAAATCCTGAGCGGCGAAAAAAGGAGGGAGAGAGGCCCGGGGTATGACTAAACGTTTGATCGTTTCGCGTCCGCCCAATTAAAACGACTGGCTGATTTATTTCGCGCGCCTACTACTTTGTGTGTTCGGAAAAATTCGACGACCCGAATCGGGCGCCGAGTTTCTCGTGGTTTGGAGGGGGGCGGAGGGGTGATTGTGAACGGGTAAGAGGGGTAGGAAGCTCGCTCCTAATTAGTCGGCGTGCTCGGTGGGCCGCGTGTGCACCGGTCAGAGTCTGCGGACCTTTGTGCGATTCAGACAATCAAACGAACCCATTCGTTTGCCGCTGATTATTTTCGAGGCGGCGCGAAAGCGCGTTTAACAACGCTTTTACGGTCGGGCGACGCGTTGATTGCCCACCCGGTTTATATCAATGTCGCCCGCACTTGGCCTGACGCGTCCCACGTTCGTCGATACTCTTAGTACGTACCGAACAGCCACACTGCCCCCGTCTAACAGCGCTAATTTCCCGCGAAAATATCGCCTGACCGCCTGTTCCCGCGCGCAATTATAAGTGACACGGCAAAACTGTGAGTGGTGCTCGAGCCGACATCGAAAATTACCGGGCGATTCGACCGCGCGCACGCCGGAAACCGCTGGCGACAGGTTTTTTAATGGTAGCTTCGTTGATCGACGAGCTTTATTGACGTAAATGAAAAGGAGATCCCGGACAATGGGAGGACGTTATCCATAACCTCGACGCTCGGTTTTTGCGTGGCCCCCGTTGAATTCGTGTTCCGTCGCAATTGCGTCACTGATGACTACGGGCATCGATTAGCCGACCTTATCAGTAGTTTTTCCCGGGCTCAGCTTGCACCCTTTCAATGCTCTTCAGACAGCGATCTGCATTGCCGCGGCGAGGAACGGTAACTAAGAAAAATGGAGCTGCTCGGAAAAAAGTAGCTCGTGTTGCTCCTTGTTCGACGGGCCCCACCACAGATTTTCATCGTTTTTCCTGTAATTTACGTGACAGACATCGAGTCTTTCTCGCTACTTGGTGGTTGGGAGCTTCCATTGGCAGGTATTTTCACTTAACGAGGTAACGATCCAATCCAGCTACTTAGTTCGCATTGTTCCTTTCGTTCTCAATGTTCTTAATACAAATTGATTTAAAGCGCAAGTTGGTACAGCGCCTACTCACACCGTTACGAATCCCACCAGCTGTGGTTAACTTTTGTCCAATACTCCAACGAAGTGGATTCAGCCTTAGGACCGGACGGCATAGGAATTATGCTTATTCTACTTAAGGGGTCATGCTCAGTCAGGAGGCCGAAAAAAGGGTGGTCTTTGGAAATTTTTTACTCAAAAGCTATAACACATTTCTCAAAAAATCTTTTTTTCTTTTTAAGGATTGCATCTAGTACCGTGCATCGTATTTTTTTTATTTAAAAATATTTATAAATAACTGAGTTATTGTCTATCACTCGAAGGTTCTCTCAAAAAAAGGCTTCTGCGCTGACCAGTGCTGCTCGAAAGTAGAGCATCTAAAATAAAAAATTCAAAAGAATTTACTTATTATATTGTATTGTCTAGTATTTGAACGAAGTTTTTTTTCGAAATATTGATTTGGGGAAAAATGGCTGATGTTTAAAGTAAAAGTTTGAATTTTTATCATAAATCTTGCCTGATTTTCGTCAATTAAAAGAAAACTAAGCATCGGATAAAAAAATCCTTCGTTCAAATACTAGATAATATAATATAATAAGTAAATTCTTTGGAATTTTTTATTTCAGATGATCGACTTTCGACCAGCAGTGGCCACCGCAGAAGCCTTTTTTTGAGAGAACCTTCCATTGATAGACAATAACTCAGTTATTGCTAAATATTTTTAAATAAAAAAGAATACCATGCACGGTACTAGATGCAATCCTTAAAAGGAAAAAAAGATTTTTTGAGAAATGTGTTATAGCTTTTGGGTAAAAAATTTCCAAAGACCACCCTTTTTTTCGGCCTCCTGACTGAGCATGACCCCTTAAATAGTCGAGCTTCTTCGCAACGCTGCGCGATTAGTGATGCAACTCGACCTTTCTAGAAACTTCAACCGGTATTTAGCAAGCAGCTAGCATGTGTGGCGTACACAACTGTTCCAGCGGAGTTTCCGGAAATAGGCAAAGCCACCCAGCGAAAATAGTTTCGCATTTTTTTCATTCCAGTTACGCGCTGCACAATTCCTGCGGTCCCATAAATCTCGCGCTCCCCCGTCCGACTATACAGTGCTCGGTGTAATCGTCCATTTCGTACTAGACTCTCGTCGAACCGATGGTTCCTCCATTCGTTCTCTCGTGAAAGTATATCGAGGATATAGCGCGCAGCTCGACATTTCTTCCTTTCGGGTTTCATTCGCGAAATATACGATCCAACTTTTTCCCCTGGACGCCAGTGACTGGGTGTCGGTGATAAAGCTGTTTACACATCGCGACGTACTTCATTTTCTTGCCACAGCTTCTCATCGAATAAAAGATCCAGTCATTAATTACCAGACTGACTCTCCGAGTTCTCGAATCTTTCCCGCTTTTTCTGCCGCTACGCTGCCGCAAGTAATGAAGCAATCGTGTATCTGGACAGCTCAGAGAAATCAATCAAATACCAGGGGCCAACATATTATTGAATGCTTCGTTTAATTTGGGGGAGTTTATCATAGAGAGTGGAAATTAACGGTACATTAAACTGACAATTAAGGTAAAGTGGTTCGAGTTTCAAATTGAAGCACAGCCACAAAATCTACCGTTTTCCTGTCTCGCATTTTCTATTACAAATCCCTTCGTCTGTGTACAATTGCGCCGGCATTGCTTGCCAAAGATATCACCAGGAATCTCGAGTCCCTTGTTGGTGAATAAAATACGCATAAGTATACGGTTGGAGTACTGGAAAGTTGTAGAAAGGCCATAAAGTCGATGACACGCGACTCGAGAATCGGAGCTTTCCGCAAAGCGGGGGCAGTCGTCCTCGAGCGTTTCGTCAAAAATTTAATCTGCTTGGCGAGCGGCTAGGTCCGTAGGACACCGGGACTACATTAATTAGACCCACAATTACGGTAATGGGAGAGTTCGTGCGTTGCAATTATCGTAGCTCCGCGAAGGCAGTTAATTAAGAGAAATTCAATTAAGCTCTTTCGGCGCGCGCCGCGCTCCACGGCCGTAAAGGGTAGGTAAAGTCGTACGCCGCACGCACCGTAGGCGATTTCGTAATCGACGAAATTCACATCCCGCACAGCCCTTCTATTCGCGAGATCGCGCGGCCCCGGCTCTCGATCGCTGTGCCCAGCTTCGTTCGGGCGAATACAACGGCAGAACTTAACGATCGAAAATCCTGACTTAGATCCGTCCGGCGCACGTTCGTTACAAGTGCTTAGCGTCGAAATACTTTCCCGGGGCAAAGCCGGGAACCGGCGAGGCTTTACGTAATTGAAACTGTTTGCTCGCAGACCACGTAACAACGCGTCGCGAGATAATTTGCAGCAACCGGAATAGAAAGGATCGTGGATCGTTTGGTACGAGGGTCGGGCGAATCGATATCTAGCGCCGAGTTATGGGGTCGGCCCTCGGTTAAACCACTCGTTCTTCGGCTGAACGTTTAATTATCGAAGGATTTACCTCTAAGACATTCGTTCGGTCGATCGATATAAACGCCGACCTGATGCGGGCCTCGGGGATGGTAACTGGCTTTAAAACTGCAACGTTGCAGCCGCTTCCGAATACGCCCTGATTTCGATCCCTTCATTGGGAGCGCGGCAATTTGTCATAGAAGCGAGCTCCCAGATGGTCTCCGGTTACCTTTCCAATTATATCGGTGCGAAATGTACGCGCGGCAGGTCGGCCGCGTGGCTGGTAGATGGAAAAGCGTCCCCTCAAAAATGAGACGGTAAGAAAGGCTGGGGTTCTACGTTGTCTACGTAGAAAAACAATTTCCGGTGTCGATATCGATTGAACGGGGGAGGGAGGGCAGGGAATAGAGACGTCAGCTTGCCAGAAATGGCTGGGAAGGGG
This sequence comes from Andrena cerasifolii, assembly GCF_050908995.1. Classification (NCBI taxonomy): domain Eukaryota; kingdom Metazoa; phylum Arthropoda; class Insecta; order Hymenoptera; family Andrenidae; genus Andrena; species Andrena cerasifolii. The sequence continues at coordinate 13,713,325 of NC_135122.1, forward strand.
GATGAAATCGAGGAGACCCGCAAATGGCTTGTTAATATCGCGGGTGACGCGGGGTAAAAAGGCCGCTTGGAGATGGGCCTCGTGCCTCTTCCGTAGTCACGCCATTCAAGGGGGTGGCCTCGCCTACGGGGGATACTGAATTAAACACAGCAATGGAATACTAATTCCAGCGACGCGCACGCTGTAATTTCCGGGGATTGAGCGAGGTCCCCGCCCCTGCCTCCTACGCTCGTACGGAGGTCACTCACTCTCGAGCGCCGCCATTGACACTTTTTCACCCCGGCGAACGTGGCAATTTCAATTTCAACGCGACGTTACTGTGGCCGGATTCTCGCGGCTCGCAGACACTACCGAACACAATGACGGCGCGTGAAAATTCATTAGCGCAGTCAGGGCTGCATTTGATACGCGCTGCTCTATGTCGTTGAAATTGTTGCGGTTCCCTTTCGAAATTGATGGCCGAGGGCCGTTTGATTCGGCCAATAACACATCCCCTCGTCGATTCGCTGATCGAGGAGCCGAACGGTATCTCGCGGATGGTTTAATCGCCGGACGAAAGTAATTAGACGAGGTGGAGGATAATTTAGCAGAACGCACCGGAAAATACGAGTCGTTTAACCGAAAACCTACTTTCGCTACAAACCGTGGAAATTTATGTAAAGAGAGACTCGTTCGTTCTTCGATATTATTAACCATGGCTTACAGATTATATTCACCCGTGATATCGATTAATTAATCTGATCGCGTGTTTAATGTCCCGCTCTGCCGATGATTCACGTTCGAATCTACGGGAGCTTGTGAGTTGCTGGCTTCCGACTGTCGCTTGGATAGAAGCTGATAGGTCCCGATAACCGACCGTTATTTTAAAGAAATTAAGTAAAGCCCAGAGTGGAAACTGGTGTTCTATAAATTGCGAATAGACCCTGATACTTTTAAGTAATCTAATAGAGTTTGCCTCCGTATCATCGACAGGGACGTAGAAGTAATTATGACTAACTTGTCTGATAAACTTTAAAAATTCTGTACGGGCTATTGAGAAGAAGTATTAGAGAAGTCCCCTGAGCCATTTAGTACTTGCCAACATAGTGCTACTTAGCAGAGTGAGAAATTTCTATATAAGCGTGAGTTTTAAAACGAGAGTCGACTTTTCTGACAAAGACGTGACTCTTGGCTGCGGTTACATTAACGTTGAAGTATAAGCTTTATAAGTTCACTCAAACGGCTCGGGGTAAAGCTCGCTCCTTTCCAACCATAAATTATCGACTGCCACTTATTATATACCAATTAACTCCGAAAGAAATCATCTCGAGAATAACCTTCAAATTTTCTACGAACAAAGAGTACAATCGAGAGAAGTACGGACGGGTCCGATCCTCCTTTGGCTTTTAGTCGATGTAAACGAAAGTTTCGCTGTGAAGAATCTCGCGAGTGCATGCTCGGCGAAGTAGCTGTGCTATGCGATCTAGAAAATACCCGATGAGGCCTACGGAGGGCCTCCAGAAGTACTTTCGAAAGCACACCGTCGGATTTCCAAAGCGAGTTTGTGCACAGAAGTGTGTATATACGAGCGGGAAGAGAGAGAGAGGGAGGCTCAGCAGTCTGGCAATTCCGTGAAAGCTACGAGCGGAGAAGCCGCGGGACGCCGAAACGGCAGTTGTTTGAGTTCCAATTTGCGTTTAATAATTGCATTCGATTAATATTCATTGGAATGCAAAGCGGTCCTGTAAAACGGTAAATCCAGCTTCGTCGAGTGGCCCACGCGTATATCTATAGATCCACGCGGGATTCCGCCCCGAAACCGTAGTTTTTACCGTCCGGCCGGAATCGTTCGCTCGAGAGTGGATAATATATCCCGATTCTTCCGGCTTCTGCTACTTTTTACGCGAAGACTAATGGGTTTCGACCATCGAGGGGGCTGCTGCGCGTGATTTATTCATAGTGGCGCATCGGGGAACCACCGCGGGAAGACGTCGATTTCCGGCGCAACACGGTAGCCCCCGGCGCTTTCTGATCTCCTTGCGGCAATTAAAACAATCTGCGCGCGGACAACGCGGCGGACAGTTCGGATTGGCCGGCGATATCGGGCCGGTGTATCAACGTTCGATTAATAGAGCCGTGTCATCCATCATTTTACCCGCGCGCCGGGTTTACTTTGGGGGACATAAATGTTTGCCGCTGACAGGTTTCTTTGGTACACACGGGAACACGAAAGGCTTTCAGTAGAATGTGACGGGAGATTATGTGAACCGAATGTTTGTCTGGCTTCCGTAACAGATGAAAGAGGAAAAACGCAATAATACGGGACAGTGCGCTCTTGTATCTCGACGACGCTTTTACGTCCCCTGTTATTCCTGCCGGTCTTTGGAAACAATCGATTGACCACACTTCGGCGGCGACAATCAGGTAAGTCAAGCAATAGTGTCCAAGATGCAAACACTGCGACAGGACAGCTAACATTGGACGTTCGTGCAAACGTTAGCTAGACCCCCTCGAAAAGCCGCGAAACCAAGGGAAATGTGGCGCGAGCTACCATCCGGGACAATAACGATTCAGAATCACTGAATCAGTCAGCGAATTCTACAGATTCGTGACCTCGATGCGTGTAAAAGGGGTTTGATTCCTTAATGCATTTCCGCGACAATTTCTCCGCGAGACCCGTGTAACCTCCAACGCTTGCTGCGAATCAACAGCGCCGAGACAATAACGGTGTTGGGGGGGGGGGGGAGGCATTTCTGGAGCATAAAGGAGGACATCACCACCGAACAATAGACAGAACCTGCAGAGAATCACAGCACGACGAAAAGTAAGGCGACGGTGGTACTTTTAAGATTACGTCCTGTACCTTTCTGGATCGCGTTGACCAGGAACCACTGACGTACGAATCTCACGGAGTCGGCAGACGAGGGGGGCACCCCAGAGACACCTTGAAAGCCCAGAGGTCCCGTGAAAGCTCCTTGGAAAACAGTGGCGACTGTCACCCCCGGGGGATGAGGATTTCTCTTTCACACGATTATCCACCAACGCGAGATTGTCCGCCGGACGTGGCACTTCTGTGCGAAGTATCCATCTATCTCGTTTAACGGGAAACGGAACGAGACGGCACGGGTGTTACGGTATCACGTCGTCGGCGAGGAGCATGGAACGCGACGCCCCGTCGTCGTACTATGCCAAACGGGAGCGGAAGGCAAACTGGACCGAGCGGCGGAGTCTGCCTTTGGCAGCTGCGTGTTGGCTCTGGTGCCGCTTTCGCCGGCAACGAGGAC